>NC_081570.1:23943771-24116690 GCF_022355385.1 Mustela nigripes | reverse complement strand
GGCTTAGTGGGTTAAGCCGCTGCCTTCGGCTCAGGTCATGATCTCGGAGTCCTGGGATCGAGTCCCACATCGGGCTCTCTGCTCAGCAGGGAGCCTGCTTCCTCCTCTCTGCCTGCCTCTCTGCCTACTTGTGATCTCTCTCTGTCAAATAAATAAATAAAATCTTTAAAAAAAAAAAAAAGAAGCAACTAGAGAGGAAGGAAGTGGCCTGGGGTGCCACCTGGGATGGTATCATAGAAAGTCAGAGAAGAGTAACTCCAAAAGGAAGAACTGGACAGCGGTGTTAAATACTTCTCTTAACAGACTAACCCAAAGTGTCTATTCAATTTAACAACTCGGAGATCATTGACTTCAACTTGAAAGAAAGGAGCAAAATCCAGATTAGAGGAATTAGTGGGGGATAAAGAAACAAGGTAATGAGAAGAAACCACTTAAAAAAAAATAGATTTAACTCATTTATTTGAGAGAGAGCAAGCACAAGAGCAGAGGGAGAGGGAGAAGCAGACTCCCTGCTGAGCAGGGAGCTGACTCAGGGCCAGGACCCTGGGATCATGACCCGAGCCGAAGGCAATGGCTAACCCACTGAGCCACCCAGGTGCCTGGAGAAGAAACAACTCCTTAGAGAGATTTTGGTGTAAAGGGGATGTTCACTTAATGGTATAAAACGAAAGCTGTGTTATTATGTCCCAAGATCCCGTGGATCAAGAACTAGACAAGTCATAGCAGGGATGGCTTGTGTCTGTTTCACAATGTCTGGGGTTTCAGCTGGGAAGACCCAGATGGCTAGGAGTGACTTGAACTTCTGGGAACTGGAATCATCTGGAGGTTTCTTCACTCACAGGTCTGGCACCAAGACTGGGATCCCTTGAAAACTGGCTCAGCTATGACTGTTGTTACCTGGAACGTCTACGTGTAGCCTCTCCATGTGCCTTGGGCTACTTGCAACATGGTGTCTGGGTTCTGAGAGGGAGAGTCCTCACAAGAGGGTGCGCCGAGAGGGAGTATCCAAGAGAACTAGGAAGGAGCTGTGTGATCTTTCATACCTATCAACAGAAGTTATGGCACCCCACTTGCCCTATCCCATTGGCATAAGTAGTTATAACCTACCAAGATTCAAGCAGAAGGGGACAAAGCTGCTCTCTTTTTTTTATATATATAGATTTTATTTATTTATTTGACAGAGAGAGATCACAAGTAGGCAGAGAAGCAGACAGAGAGAGAGAGAGAGAGGAAGGGAAGCAGGCACCCTGCTGAGCAGAGAGCCTGATGTGGGGCTTGATCCCAGGACCCTGGGATCATGACCTGAGCTGAAGGCAGCGGCTTTAAGCCACTGAGCCACCCAGGCGTCTCAGAGCTGCTATCTCTTAATGGGAAGAATCTCAGAGAATTTGGAGACAGGTCCTAAAACAAAGAGAGATAGTATTAGCTAGAAGGGGATATGGGTAAAGACTTAAAAATAAATGCTGAAGAAAAACATGAAGATAAGAGGGAAAGATTAAATATACAGGAGGAATAATTAATAGTGGCTGAATTTCTGCAATTGAGGGAGAAAGGGATCAAAATCTCAAAGAAACAGTCCTTAGACAGGAAAAGTGAAAATTCCACTATCCCCATTGGAGTAGAGGGCAAAGAGAAGAACATGGATACGCGTGGTAGTTTTTACATGCCTACATATTCTTTGACACTGTTCTCTACAAGAGGTTGACCCCAGATCCCCTCTGCCTGAGTGTGAGCTGGACTTAGTGACCGCTTCTAAAGAATGGAATGAAGCAGAAATTCCAGTGTGGGATTTCAGAGTCTTGGTGATAAGAGGCAAAGCAGCTTCCTACTTGTTCTTTCCCTGTCTTGGATCTGCTGTTCTGAAAGAAACCAGTATCCTCAGCCAGCCACATGGAGAGGAACTGAAGCTTTCTGCCAACAGCCATGATAGTGTGCCACCTTGGAATGGATCCTCCAGCCCCAGACAAGCCTTCAGCTGACTACAGTCCCATCTAACAGCTTGAGTGAAACCTCCTGAGAGACCCAGAGCCAGAACCAACCAACTAAACTGTTTCCAGATTCCTGACCCTCAGAAATCTTGTGAGGTCATTCATATTTGTTCTTTTAAGTCATTAGGTTGTGGGGGCAACTTGTTACGCAGCAACAGATAAATTCTACAAGTTGGGGTACCTAGAAGTGCTACCATGGCAAAAACCTGGACGTGTGACTCTGGAACTAAGCCATGGAAGGTGGAAGGACTCTGAGGAGACTGTTAGTGAAACCTGAGACTTTTGAAAAACAGTATACTCCTTATGGCCTTTGAGGAAGCTGTAGGGAGGGCCTAAAGAAGAAATCACAAAAATCGTATTGGACACTGAAAGAAAGGGGTCTTTGTTATGTATTGGAAGAAATTGAGTAACACTATTGCCTGCAATAAGGTGAAAAGTGGAAAATAGACCTAATAAATCAGGTGATCCAGCTAAGGAGATTTCCATGCAAAAATGTGGAAGGAGCTGCCTGGTCTCTTCTTGCAACTTGTAATAAAATTGGAAAGGACAGAGATAAGTAGAGGAAGGACTATTAGACAAAAGGATGCCAGAAATTTCTGGTTTTGAAAATTCTAGCCTCCCAGGTGGCAAATGATGTAAAAATTAAGACATGACTTCTGAGCAAAGATTAAATCCAGGACAATGCCAGGAAAACACAGTCTAAAGGTGAAGTGAAGAGAGTAGCTGTAAAAATCCTTTGTCAAGACCTAAAAAAGATGGAAGATGTTGCCTCAGAGTACTGTTCATTTAGATAAAAAGTCCTCCAAAGATTTAAGGATATGACTTATGAATCCTCATTCAAATAGTAGAATTCTAAGAAGCTTAAGGACAGGGACAGCTGGGTGGCTCAGCTGGTTAAGTGGCTGCCTTTGGCTCAGGTCGTGAACTTGGGATCCTGTGATGGAGCCCCACGTTGGTCTCCCTGCTCAGAAGGGAGCCTGCTTCTCCCTCTGCCCCTCCCCCAACCCATGCTCTCTCTCTCTTTCTCTCTCAAATAAATAAATATTTAAAAAAAAAAAAAAGAAAGCTTAAGGGCATTCGTTGTTCCTCAAAGAAGCTCAAGGTTATAGAAGAATTTGTCTTGAAGAGCTTTGTGAAGATACCTTTTGTCTAATGGAGTGAACCTCAAGAAGGTTCACAAGAGTCCCACATTTAAAAAAAAATTTTTATTATTTATTTGACAGAAAGAGATCACAAGTAGATGGAGAGGCAGGCAGAGAGAGTGAGAGAGGGAAGCAGGCTCCCCGCAGAGCAGAGAGCCTGACACGGGACTCGATCCCAGGACCCTGAGATCATGACCCGAGCCGAAGGCAGCGGCTTAACCCACTGAGCCACCCAGGCGCCCCAAGAGTCCCACATTTTAAAGAAATGTCCAGAGGAACACTGCCCAGTTGGACTGAAAGGATCGGAGGCAATACAAAGTGAAAAGATATCTTCTGACCCCCAAAGATCTACTGGTAAAATGCAATCTGTGGAAATTACACAGTTGCAAATGTAGACTATTTTCTATGCAAAAAGAAGGATGACTGAGGGCAGAAGCA
The DNA here is from genome assembly GCF_022355385.1 of Mustela nigripes. Lineage (NCBI taxonomy): Eukaryota > Metazoa > Chordata > Mammalia > Carnivora > Mustelidae > Mustela > Mustela nigripes. The sequence continues at coordinate 24,113,122 of NC_081570.1, read as the reverse complement.
AGAGCCATGGATGATTCTCCCCAGGCCTTGAGTCCTAATCAAGGAAGTTCCAACATTTGTCCAGATGGATTTCAGAATTGCTATGGACCAGTGCCTCATTTGTGCCAGCATCTCCATCCTTTTTGAAGCACGATGTCTATAGTGATTATCCTATATGTACCACCATTGCCTGTTGGGTAAGTATGAAGCAGATAACTTGTCTTTAGTTAATAGATCTTCAGATCAAGAGGAACTGTCTTTAAGGAGCTGTATTTAAGGGGTACCTGGGTGGCTCAGTCATTAAGTGTCTGCCTTCAGCTCAGGTCATGATCCTAGGGTACTGGGATCAAGCCCCACATCACGCTCCCTGCTCAGCTGGGAGTGTGCTTCTCCCTCTGCCCCTCCTCCTGCTTGTACTCTCTTCTCTCTTTCTCACAAAAATAAAAGGAGCTGCATTTAAATGAACTACACCCTTAGGAGTTATTGTAAGATGTGCATTAGCATAATCAGAGACTGAAAAATATGAAATTTTAAGCTAATCCCGAAATGTGAACCAGAGATCAATGGTCAGAAAGGGAAGGGTGTATATTTTCTAAATTGGGATGATGGTTTATTGGTCATTGATTCATTGAATTAGATTTGGCTGAGAGTGACAGAAAATCTAAAATAACAATGGCTTCAACAAGTTATCAGTTTATTTTTCTCCTACATAAAAAACCTGGAGGTAGATGATTCAAGGCTAGTATAGAAGCACCAGTCTATGAAGTAGTCAAGGAACCAGGACTGTTGCCAACTCTCTCTTCCACCATAACTAGCATGTAGCCCTCATGCTCCCGTTTTAAAATGGACCACCAACTCTACAGTCAAAGCAGAAGGATAGGGGCATTTCTATTATTAAGCGTCTGCCTTCGGCTGATGGTCATGATCCCAGAGTCCTGGGATCGAGCTCCATATCAGGCTCCCTGCTCGGTGGGAAGGCTGCCTCTCCCTCTCCTACTCCCCCTGCCTGTGTTCCCTCTCTCGCTGTGTGTCTCTCTGACAAATAAATAAATTAAATCTGTAAAAAAAAAAAAAAAAAAAAAAGCAGATGGACAGAGAATGGGGGAATGGGGGAAGAATAGGTAAAGGCCATGCCCATGCTGTCTCTTAAGAAAAATTGCTGGAAATACCATATTGCACTTCTATTTACATCCCATTGGTCAGAACTTAGTCACATGGTCATATCTAGCTGCAAGAGAATCTGAGAAATACAGTCTCAATATGGGGTAATACTATGAATAGTAAAACATTCTCTTACTAAGGAAGAAAGAGAGATGGCTTGTGATATCCAGGTGGGCCAGAGAATCATGCTTAGACGCTGGAAGTTCAGGATAACAGCCACGAGAAACTCCCAACCGCACCACATGGGTATTGCTGTCACCTAATACTGTGACCTTAGGAATAGATGATGAAATCTCTGCCAAGCTTCCCAGAAAAACTAGTGCCTTCAAACTATGCTTGCAAGAAAAGCTGATGTATCAACAGGCATGACTTTCGCCTCGCAGTTCTCATTTCCCTCACTCCAGTCTCACGTGGATGCATCTGCTTGAAAAATGGCTCCAGGGGAGTCTGGGAAATGTAGTTTTTAGCTATCCAGCCTATGCAGTATAAGAAGACATAAAAAACTGGGATTGGGCACTGTGTTAAATGAGTCAATACACAGTATATGCCACAGTCCATCATTTTGTATACTAGTTATCTGTACAAATTTACCATAATTAAATTTCAACAAACAATAGTCACAGGGGCACCTGGGTGGCTCAGTGGGTTAAGCCTCTGCCTTCAGCTCAGGTCATGATCCCAGGGTCCTGGGATTGAGCCCGCATTGGGTTCTCTGCTCAGCAGAGAGCCTGCATCCTCATCTCTCTCTGCCTACTTGTGATCTCTGTCAAATAAATAAATAAATATATATATATATATCTTTAAAAAAAAAATAGTCAGAAAATGTTCCCACCTAATATAATTCTACTATCACAGAAAAAAATTCTCACTCTGTGGAAGAGACTACCCAATGATTCATAAAGAAGGACATCACTGTCTGACTCTGAGAAATAGTCATGTCTTATCAATTAAGTCATGATATTCTGTAATCAAGAAAGAAAATGCATAGCTAATACAGTGCTTGTTTCTAAAACTGGTCACAGACAATAGCTGGCATTTATAATTTCCTTCCTCCACTTCCTGTGTTAAGTTCCACAATATCTTTTGTCTTTTATGCCTTTTTAAAAATCTTAAATCCTATTTTATTACATATTAGGGTTACTACTTTCTGGAGTCTTTTGATTTACATATGACTGGCACAGCTTTTTCTATCCTATTTTTCTGTCCTATTTCTTTTAGTTTTAAGTGTACACTGTGATAAATTGTTGGATTTTTTAAAAACTAGTTTGAGAATCTTGGCCTTTTAGTTTTGAATTTAATTCAATTACATCATTGTATTTATCGTTAAATTAGGATTTATTTTTGTCATATTATTTTACATTTGCTTCATAGTTTATTCGTTTTATACTGTTGTCCTATTCTTCTCTTTAGTCTGTTGCCTAGACTAAGTTTTCTTTCTTTTTTTTTAAATTTTTTTTACTTATTTGAGAGAGAGAGAGAGCAAGAGAACAAGTTAGGGGAGGAGCCAGAGGGAGAAGCAGACTCCCTGCGGAGCAGGAAGCCCAGGGATCATGACCTGAGCCAAAGGCTAACGCTTAACTGACTGAGCCACCAAGGCACCCTAGATTGAGTTTTCTTTGATTGATTTAAACATTATATATTTGGGGGCATCAGGGTGGCTCAGTCGATTAAGCATCTGACTCTTGGTTTTGGCTCAGGTCATGATCTCAGGGTGGTGGGATTGAGCCTCATGTCAGACTCTGTGCTTAACAGTCTGCCTGAGATTCTTTCTCTCTCCCTCCCCCTCCCCATTGGCTCTCTAAATCAAATAAATAAATAAAATATTTTTAAAATAAAATAAAAACTACGTATTTGTCCTTTTTAAAAAGTTTTATTTATTTATTTGACACAGAGGGAGAGATCACAAGTAAGCAGAGAGGCAGGCAGAGAGAGGGGGAAGCAGGCTCCCTGCTGAGCAGAGCACCTAATGCGGGGCTTGATCCCAGGACCCTGAGATGATGACCTGAGCTGAAGGCAGAGGCTTAATTAACCCATTGAACCACCCAGGCACCCCTATATATTTGTTTTTTATTCACATTGTGGTTCTTTTTTTTTTTTTTTTTTTTTAGGTTTTATTCATTCATTTGAGAGAGAGACAGAGAGAGCATAAGCAGGGGGAGAGGCAGGCAGAGGGAGAAGCAGGCTCCCCCCTGAGCTGGGAGCCCAACATGGGGCTCAATCCCAGGACCTGGAAATCATGACCTGAGCTGAAGGCAGACACTTAACCATCTGAGCCACCCAGGTACCCTACATTGTGGTTGTTCTTAATTCATTACTTATATTTCATGGGTTTTTACTCTTAAAAACAATTAAATGTACCAATATCTATTTTTTCCCCTTAATAAGAAAGTACTTAAGCACACACTCATGTCTCTTTTTCTCCTTCTTCCTCCAGTATTGATATTATTTGTTATAGATGTGTGTTTGCTTTTCATCTTATTTGATACAAGCCCTTTTCTTTAAAGACAAAGATAAAATTTACCGAAGTATTTGAACACTTTATTTTTTTAAGATTTTATTTATTTATTTGACAGAGACACAGCGAGAGAGGGAACACAAGCAGGAGGAGTGAGAGAGGGAGAAGCAGGCTTCCCGACAAGCAAGGAGCCCAGTGCAGGGCTCCATCCCAGGACCCTGGGATCATGCCCTGAGCCAAAGGCAGATGCTTAATGACTGAGCCACCCAGGGGCCCCTCCTTTTTTTTTTTTTTCCCCCAAGTAAGTTCTACACCCAGTGTGGAGCTTAAACTAAAGATCCTAGGATCCAGTCACAGGCTCTACCAAATGGGCCAGGCAGGGGTCCCAAAGCATTTGAACTGTTATTTCTCCAGTCTAGAGCTTCTCCTGGATTTGTGTCTCGTCTTGATTACTTTCTTCAAGATTGTTCTCAGTGTTTGTGGGGCAAACGAGCTTCTAAGGCTTTGTGTACAGGAGAATACCTGTATTATCCTCTAGCATTTGAATGAGAATTTGATGGGATATAAAAAATTCTAGAATCAAAGTTCTCTTTCTTTGCTACTTTAAAACATATTGTTCTATCCTTACCTTGCTTCCAGTGTTGTTGTTAAGTAGCATGATTCCCATAGAATTTCCTTATAATTTCCTTAAGATTTTCTCTGTCTTTGATATTCTTACATTTTACATTGACAGTCTTACATTTTTTAAAAAGATTTTATTTATTTATTTGACACAGAGAGAGAGATCACAAGTAGGCAGAGAGGCAGGCAGAGGGGGAGGGAAGCAGGCTCCTTGCTGAGCAGAGAGCCCGATACGGGGCTCGATCCCAGGACCCCGAGATCATGACCTGAGTCAAAGGCAGAGATTTACCCCACTGAGCCACCTAGGCCCCCTGACAGTCTTACATTTTGCTATAATGTGTCTCAGTGTGGATTTTTTCTTAATGCTCCTATTTGGCATTCGATGGGTCCTTTAAATCTAAGACCTTTAATCCTTCTTAAATTCTGGGAAGGTTACCTTCACTATTCAAAATATAATTTATTCCTCTCTGTGCTTTTTTTTCACCTGCCTTCTGGAACCCCTAAATTCCCAGATTTTGGCATTTTTATTCCTGTCCTCTGTGTCAACTTCTTTTTGTATACTTTATCTTTTTGTCCTTTCTTGCTATGTTATGGGAAAGCTCCTCAATATGTTCTTGAAATTTAGTGATTTTTCTTTAACCATATCTATCCTTCTATTTATTCTATCTCTTGTGTTCTTTGCATTTTCAATCCTAGTAGTCCTTCTTGGTTCTTTTTTATGATTTCTCATTACCCAGATGTTATATAATCTGTTCTCTAAGTATTTTGATCACCCTTACTTTAAATTTCTGATTTTTCTATTTCACTAATTCTTAGGTTATATGTGTGATTTTGTGTGCATGTATGTCTATTTGGTTCCATTTGTTGTTTCTCCCGTGAACTCACGTCCCCTGAAAGTATTGGCTATAATGTCTGCTGACGAAGTTCTTCTCGACCTGTGGTGAAGAACCAGATTGTTTTTGTTCCCAATCTGTTACAGGCATATTTATTATATAAAACTTCTTGGGCTCCTGGGAGACTCAGTGGATTAAGCCTCTGCCTTCGGCTGAGGTCGTGATCCCAGGGTCCTGGGATCGAGCCCCGTGTCGGGCTCTCTGCTCAGCAGGGTGACTTCTTCCCTCCCCCTCTGCCTGCCTCTCTGTCTACTTATGATGTCTGTCAAATAAATAAATAAAATCTTAAAAAAAAAAAGAAACCTCTGTAATTTTTATTCACTTGCACTTTCTGCACTTATGACAGACCAGGGACATCAGTCCTTGAGCCACACTTTGACCACTATTGTCCTAATACATACTGGGAATGGGTACTGGTGCATGCTGGTGTGTTGTATTAGCCTTTCCCACTCTTACCTTCTTTCACTCTGAGAGGAATACATGTCATCTCCAGCTGCTGTGTGATTTCTTTTTTTTTTTCTTTTTTTATTTATTTTTAATTTTTTAAAGATTTTATTTATTTATCAGAGAGAGAGAGCATATGCTGGGGGAGCAGCAGGCAGAGAGGGAGGGAGAAACAGACACCCCGCTGAGCAAGGAGCCTGCTAAGGGATTCAGTCCCACGACCTGGAGATCACGACTGGAGCTGAAGGCAGCTTAACCCACTGAGCCACCCAGGCCCCCCTGCTGTGTGATTTCCAATGCTTCTCTGGAGACAGAGAAGCATTGGACAGTTTCCTGTCCCACTATCTTGTTTGGTTTTGTGACCGGCTTGGACCCACGGAATATGAGCAACAGCACGCCAATTCTGAGCAGGAGTTTGATTAGGCATCATGCGCTTTTATCCTGTGTTTGCAATGCTTGTTCTTCCTCTCTGCTGCATGAATAGTGTGACTCAGGGAGGGGCTGCTTCTATAGCCCAACGTAGGTCCCAGGGTGAGGTGCTTTGGACCACAGAATCTGACCTGCCTTCACCAACATGTAAGGATAGCAAGGAATAGATGTTGGTTGTTGTAAACCAATGGTTGGCAAATTGCAGTCCATGGGCCAAAACCCAATCCACTGGCTCTTTCTATAAGGCCCATAAGAATAAGAAATTGTTTTCAGGGGTACCTGGGACCTGCCTTCAGCTCAGGTCGTGATCCCAGAGTCCTGGGATCAGTTCTGGGATCAAGCCCCATGGTCGGGCTCTCTGCTCAGCAGGGAGCCTGCTTCCCCTCTCTCTCTGCCTGCCTCTTTGCCTACTGGTGATCTCTGTCTGTCAAATAAATAAATATAAAAAGAAAGAAAGAATTTTTTTTCACCTTTGAAAGGTTGAAGAGTAATCAAAACACACATAGAGGGTCAAATAACTGACACCAAAGGAGCCAAGTGTGTATAATAAGAGGATGGTCTCTTCAGTAAATCATGTTGGAGAAACTAGACAGCCCCATGCAAAAGAATGAAAATGGACCATTATCTTATACCATACACAAAAATTAACTCAAAGTGCATTAAAACTTAAATATAAGACCTGAAACCATAAAACTTCAAGATGAAAATATAGGTTGTAATCTCCTTGACATGGGACTTGGCAATGACTTTTTTGGATTTGACACCATAAGCAAAGGTAACAAAAGCAAAAGTAGGGCACCTGGATGGCTCAGTGGGTTAAGCCTCTGCCTTCAGCTCAGGTCATGATCCCAGGGTCCTGGGATCGAGTCCTGTATCGGGCTCTCTGCTCAGCAGGGAGCCTGCTTCCCTCTCTCTCTGTCTGCCTCTCTGCCTACTTGTGATCTCTCTCTCTCTGTCAAATAAATAAATAAAATCTTTAAAAAAATAATAATAATAATTTTAAAAAAGCAAAAGTAAACAAGTGGGACGACATCAAACTAAAAAGCTTCTGCATAGCATAGAACATCTTCACAAAATAAAGGCAATCTTGGGACACCTGGGTGGCTCAGATGGTTAAGGGTCTGCCTTCTGCTCAGGTCATGATCCCAGGGCCCTGGGATTCAGCCCAGCATTGAGCTCCCTGCACAGCAGGGAGGCAGCTTCTCCCTCTCCCACTGCCTGCTACTCCCCCTGCTTGTCCTCCCTCTCTCTCTGTCAAATAAATAAATTAAATCTTTAGAAACAAAGAAACAAATAAATAAAGACAACCTACAGAATGGGAGAAAATATTTGCAAAGCATGTATCTGATAAGGGATTAGTATTCAAAATAAATAAAGAATTCATACAACCCAAGAGCAAAACAAAACAAAACAATGTGATTAAAAAATGGGAAGAGGACCTGAATGTACATTTTTCCAGAAAAAACATATAGGTGGCCAAGTCCATGAAAAAGTGTTCAACATCACTCATCATCAGGAGAATACAAATCAAAATCATGGGGAGATATCGCCTCCCATTTGTTGGAATGGTGGTTATCAGACAAGAAAACAGGTGTTGGTGAGGATGTGGAGGACAGGGAAAGTTTGTGCACAGTTGGTGGGGATGTAAACTGGTACAGCCATTATGGAAAACAGTAGAGTTTTTCTTAAAAAATTAAAAATAGACCTACCATATGATCCAGCAATTCTACTTTAGGGTGTTTTTCCAAAGAAAACGAAAACAGTAACTTGAAGGGACAAATGCATCCCCATGGTCACTACAGCATTATCTACAATAGCCAAGGCATGGGAGCAACCTAAGTGTTCATTTATGGATGAGCAGATAAAGAAAATGTGGGAGATATATATATATATATATATACACACACACACATATATATACATATACATGTGTATATACACGTGTATATGTATATATATGTGTGTGTATATATGCATATAGGTATACATACATGAATATATATGTACACACCTGGAGTATGAGTCAGCCATAAAAAGAAGGAGGTTTTGCATTTGTAACAATATGGATGGACTCTGAGCACATAATGTCAAATGAAATAAGTCAGAGAAAGACAAATACTATATGACCTCACCTATATGTGGATTCTAAACAAAACAAAATAAATTCATGGATACAAAGAACATACTGATAGTTGCCAGAGGTTGGGGGGCGGGGGCAAATGGGTGAAGGGGGTCAAAGGTTACAAACTTCCAGTTACAAAATAAATAAGTCATGAGGATGTAGTGTATGTGTGGCGACTATAATTCATATTATACCGTGTATCTGAAAGTTGCTGAGAGAGTAGATCTTGAAAGTTCCCAGCACAAGGAAAAAAAATTGTAACTGTGAGATAACACACTTACTGTTAGACTTACTGTGTTGATCATTTTGTAAGATATACAAATAACAGATCATTATATTGTACACCTGAAACTAATATAATACAATGGCCTATGTCGAGTATCTCTCAATAAACACATAATCAAAAGAAGAACAAGGGGGCACCTGGGTGGCTCAGTGGGTTAAGCCTCTGCCTTCGGCTCAGGTCATGATCTCAGGGTCCTGGAATCGAGCCCTGCATCCGGCTCTCTGCTTAGCAGGAAACCTGCCTCCCCATCTCTCCCTACCTATTGCTCTGCCTGCTTGTGATCTCTCTCTCTCTCTGTCAAATAAATAAAATAAATCTTAAAAATATATTTTAAAAAAGAAGAACAAGATTTGTGTCATAAAAAGTATATGAAGTTCAAGTTTTAGTATTCATAAAGTTTTGTCAGAATGTGGCCACACTCATTTGTGTACGTATTGTCTACGGCTGCTTTCTTGCTCTAAGGACAGAGCTGAGTGTCCATAACAAAGACCGTATGTTCCACAAAGCCCCAAATATTTACTACCTGGCCCTTTGCAGAAAAAGTTCACCAGCCTCTGCTGTAAGCCCCACAGGTTTTGAGGTTGGTTGTTACCTCAGCAAAAATGACTCATGGAGTCAAAATGAGTTGAAGGAGAGAGAGAGGAGGAGCCCCAGGGAAGGGAGTGCCTGGCACCACAAAACTCGTCTGACTCATTGCCCTTCGCTGTCACTGTGCATCAGCAGCCCTTCTGAGCATTTACCTTTCCACTCTCAGGGAAGAATCAGCACGGAGATGAGGTTGTCTCCCAGCCTGTAATTCCTTAACCTGGGGTATTTGCAGGAGAGGCTGGCCGAGAGAATGCCTATGTGCTGTCGTCAGCTCACCCCCCACCTATAATCCCCCAGCAGGACTTGGCATTGTCCCCACATTAGTCTGCCAATCTGGCTTTTTGCTCTCTGTCCTACAGCCTGAACCTGTTGAAAAGATGTTTATTTCTCCGGGCCCTCCTCAAAGTTGTCCATCCTTTGGATTGCTTGGTAAATGGATCAGAACAGTTGCAGAAGGCAGAGGGGAACGTACGCATTGTCTTAAATGAAAGAGAAAAGGCTGGGGTTAGAGCCGGGAATTTTGTGTCACACGCAGCCTGCAGATCTGTGCTGTGACGGTAATGAGCGACCGAAGTTCCATTTCTGGCTGCAGCAGCTAGAAATCACAGATGCTTCATTACAGCCTCGAATCAGGGGAGGGGCATTTCGGCAAAAACCTGGCACAGGTATGGAACGGTTATGAATATGAGTATCATCTGCGGTGGGTGTCTTGGTCCAGAACTAGGGTGAAACTCTTTTGCCTGGAGCTGTAAAGGCAAACTACTTAAAAAGACTCACAATATTGTTCACATTCCTACCAGTCTCCTGCCTCCTGTTCTCCAGCCTCAGGGAGCTTCCACACTTACACTCCCCAATATGTGATGTGCTTCCTCTTGCCTCCGGACGCTCCCCTCCTTCTGGATTATACTACTCTCCACCTTCATTTGCCTGGAAAACTGTGTTCCCTCAAGGTTCAGTTTGGACATCACTCATTCCGTGAAGCCTTATGACATCCCCGGAGGCGGGGGGTGGGCAGGTGTTCCTTCCTCTCTGCTTCTGCGTGGCTCTAAACAAACATGTCCATCATAGTCCTTTTTTTTTTTTTTTTTAAGATTTTATTTATTTGTTTGGCAGAGCGAGACAGCACAAGTAGAGGGAGCAGGAGACGATGTGAGGCTCAATCCCAGAACCCTGGGATCATGACCTGAGCCGAAGGCAGACACTTAACTGACTGAGCCACCCAGGTGTCCCTCCATCATAGTTCTTATGAAATGTTTTCATAACTTTGTCCATTTCTTTCAACTACTGAGAGAAGTTACTTTATCTTATTTTACTATGATTACCTTCATGTATGTGCCCTATGTCATGTACACTGCTGATATTGATCAGTGTCGGATCAAGAGACAGAAACCACACCATGAATTTAAACATGGAAACTTCAGTATAAAGAATTATTAACTAGTGAAAGAGATATATATCTATATATAAGATCTATATAAGATTATATAGGTATAAATATCTTACATAAAGAGATTTATTATAAGGAATTGGCTTACGTGATTATGAAGATTAGCAAGTCCAAACCTGCACTTTGGGTCAGAAGGTTTGAGACCTGGGGCATCCGGATGGCTCAGTTGGTTAAGAATTTGCCTTTGCAGGGCGCCTGGGTGGCTCAGTGGGTTAAAGCCTCTACCTACGGCTCAGGTCATGATCCCAGGGTCCTGGGATCAAGCCCCGCATCGGGCTCTCTGCTCAGCCGGGAGCCTGCTTCCCTTCCTCTCTCTCTGCCTGCCTCTCTGCCTACCTGTGATCTCTGTCAAATAAATAAATAAAATCTTAAAAAAAAAAAAAAAGTAGAAGAATCTGCCTTTACCTCAGGTCATGGTCCTGGGTTCCTGGGATCAAGCCCTGCGTGAGCTTCCTGCTCTGCGGGGAACCTGCTTCTCCCCTTCTGCCCCTCCCCTGGCTCACATTTTTGTGCTCTCTCTCTCTCTCAAATAAATAAATAAAATTTTTTAAAAAAGAAAGGAAGGAAGGAAGGAAGGAAGGAAGGAAGGAAGGAAGGAAGAAAGAAAGAAAGAAAGAAAGAAAAAAGAAAAGAAAAGAGAAGGAGGAAGTTCGAGACTCATAAAAGCCAATGTTCCATTACCAGCGCAAAGGCAGTCTGGGGCTGAAGTTCCTATTACTCAGAAAGACCAGTCTTTTTGTTGTTCGATTGATTGGATAAGCCCCATTTCCATTACATGGGGAGTAATCTGCTTTACCCAAAGTTCGCCAATTTAAATGTTACTCTTCTCCAAAAATATCCTCTATGTTGATTAGAAACATAAAATTAACTATCACGGGGGATTATCTACTAAAAGGGTAAAAGAGAACTTCAAAGAAAACAGGAATAACAAATGGCAAAAACAACAAACAAAGGAGCACCTATCACATCTAGGGTTGAACAACAATCCTGCAGCAAGGAACATATTTTCAATGCTGCCCCATCTCTCCCCATCCCTGCCAAGACTGAGGTTTAGCGGACTTTGGCAAGGATGCGTCTGCAGCCCACTGGATGATCGGTTCACGGCGGTGCCACAGGTCTGGACTGGAGGGTCAGAGACCACACCCCAGGAGACCAGTACAACTTGCTGGAAAGGGAGCACCACTCCCGTGGGGCAGGATCAAGAACAAAAGTAAACTGGAACCAGAGCCCAGACATCAGCTACCACAATGTCCCTCCAGTACCGTCTGTTGACAAGGACTGACACTGCTCCAGCCGCCAAAGAAGACTTGTATACAGGGTCCTGCTCATTTCACAAAAAAGGGCAAAGAAAAGAAGATCCAGAGCTAAGTGACAATAATGTGATGAATTGCTACATTTGAGGAATAAGTGAATGTGGGGTTTTTTTTGTTTCTTTTCTTTTGTTTTTTTGTTTTTTTAAGGATTTTATTTACTTATGGGTGCCTGGGTGGCTCTGTCAGTTAAGTGTCTGCTTTGGCTCAGGTCGTGATCCAGGGGTCTTGGGATGGAATTCCACATCAGGCCCCCTGCTGGGCAGGGGTCCTGCTTCTCCCTCTCCCTATGCCCATCCTCCAGCTTGTACTCTCTGTCTGTGTCACTCACTCTCTGTTGCTCAAATAAAAAAATCTTAAAAAAAAAAAAAAAAGAGAGAGAGAGAGAGAGACAGAAAAATTTTATTTACTTATTTATCTGAGAGAGGGAGAGGGGGAGAATCTCAAGCAGACTCCCCATTGAGCATGGAGCCCAACCCAGGGCTCAGTCTTACAACCCTGAGACCATGACCCAAGCCACAATCAAGAGTCGGACACTTAACTGATTGAGACTCCCAGATGGCCCTCGGGAATACACGAATGTTTTAATCACCAAAAACGGTAACTAAGTAGGAGGATCATGTGTTATCTGAGAAATTTAAATGAGAAAAACTTCAAAATTTAATGAAGAGGAAATGGCTGTAAGGCTCCTGGTGACCAGGGAGAGCAGACCCGCAGAGAGCTAAGAGCACAACAAGATGGGTCAGATTCCTGGGACACTTTACCAGCTCTTTAACAAATGTAACTATGTGACCCTCATCCCAGCAACAGAAACCTGCACTTTGTATACCTGTTATTCCAGTGACCATCGATTCGCTCCATGCTACAATTCAAAACACATCATTGCAGTGAACTGTTTTCCAATCTTTGAATTAATTTTTTCTAAAGATTTTATTTATTTATTTGACAGAGAGAGAGAGATCACAAGTAGGCAGAGAGGCAGGCAGAGAGAGAGAGAGAGGGGGAAGCACGCTCCCCGCCCAGCAGAGAGCCTGATGTGGGGCTCGATCCCAGGACCCTGAGTTCATGACCTCAACCGAAGGCAGAGGCTTAATCCTCTGAGCCACCCAGGGGCCCCTCAATCTTTGAATTAATTTTAAGAGACTATGTACAAAGGAAATAAAAATTAAATCTCACTTTGTTTCATTTAATGTATTGCTTTACCTAAAATAATATCTTACTTAGGGGTGCCTGGGTGGCTCAGTCAGTTAGGTATCTTATTCTCGTCATCAGCTCAGGTCTTGATCTCAGGGTCATGAGTTCCACACTGGACGTAGAACCTACTTAAAAAAAAAATCTTGGGGTGCCTGGGTAGCTCAGTTGTTAAGTAAATGCCTTCAGCTCAGGTCATGATCCCAGGGTCCTGGGATCAAGCCCCTCATCAGGCTCCCTGCTCAGTGGGAAGCCTGCTTCTCCCTCTCCCACTCCCCCTGCTTGTGTTCCCTCTCTCACTGTGTGTCTCTCTCTCAAATAATAAATAAGATCTTTTTTTAAAAAATCTTACTTAAGCTTATTGGTTTGTGTAATATTAGGCTAGAGTTTCTATAATTCATTCCATTTATCTTCTTACTATATTGGCCACAACATGTTTCATAGAGATGATCACATTTTGATTTTATTGTTTGTTTGTTTGTTTTTTGAAAGAGAGAGCACTCAAGTGAGGGGGTGTGTGGGGGAAGAGGGAGAGAGAGAATCCCAAGCAGGCTCCATGCTCACAACCCCGAGATCATGACCTGAACCAAAATCAAGAGTCAGACGCCTAATCACCTGAGCCCCCTGTACCCTGATTTTATTGGTCTTGTTTAATTACACAAGCAATACATAAATACAGTCTTATAAAAGATTGAAGCAGTGCAGAAGTACACTCGGTTAAATGTCAAAGTCCTCACTTACCAAGATCACTTGTGCTAGACCCGGATTATGCATTTCCCCAGATTTGCTCAGTGGTCTTTTCTCTTACTGTTATTGAACGCTCCCCCAAAAGGATTGCCTGGTAGTAAGTACATTCCTCTAGGCTGCAGGGGGGAGGCCTGTCATGCTCCTAAGGCAGAGGCAATATTGTCTTCGTTCTCCACTGGTTTTTCCAGTAAGGCCTCCTGTAGGGGTCTACTCCCGGCCCCCAACATTGCTCACAAGCACAACTCATTCTCTCCTTGAGCCTCAGAACTACCTTTGGGGCTTTACGGTTGCTGCTGAGACAAGATATTCCACAAGACTCACTCAACACTCATGCTTGCAGACTGGGCTGGCCAGGCTGGTCCCAGAAACTTGGGGGAGTTGATGCCTTTTGAGGTACACTCTGTCTAGTAAGACAGAGCAACCAGCAGATAAATCCTTCTCCCCTCCTCCTCACCATGGACAGCTGGGGGATGCAGTAGGTTCATACAGGATTTCTGATGACCTCCCTTGAGACCAAACAATCATTGGTGCTTGCTAGAAACCTGGACCAGTTCAGTAATGCATCCACATTTTTACGGTCTCCCTTCCCTGCTCTATACTCCTTTGCTCCTCATTCTTGTTTCCCTAGAACTGCACTATCCCCAAAAGTGTTAGCACATAAGCTAGGTTTTGCTTTCTGGGGAACCAAGTTAAGACACCACACCTCTCGGGGCACATGGGTGGCTCAGTCGGTTAAGCATCTGCTTTCGGCTCAGGTCATGATCCCGGGGTCCTGGGATCGAGCCCCACATCGGGCTCTCTGCTCAGCGGGGAGCCTGCTTCCTCCTCTCTCTCTGCCTGCCTCTCTGCCTACTTGCTCTTTTTCTCCCTCTGTCAAATAAATAAATAAAATCTTAAAAAAAAAAAAAAGACACCAAACCTCTCATCATACTTTCTACCCCAAAGGTTACCACTGTGAACAGTTTAGTACGTATCCTCTAATAATCTATTTGCAGAAGTAAGGTTTTTGTTTTGCTTAGTTGTTTCATGTCCATGATATCATACTATACTTTTCCCCTGCGGCTTGTTTTTAACAGTATGTTTTGGATATCTCTTTCTGTTAGTTCACACAAAATCAACCTCATTCTTTTTTTATTATTTTATTATAAAAATTATCCTTTTTTGTTAACAAGATGATTCCTTTTTTTTAAGGTTTTATTTATTGGACAGAGAAAAAGAGAGAGAGCACAAGCAGGGGGAGAAGCAGGCAGAGGGAGAGGGAGAAACAGGCTTCCCGCTGAGTGGAGAGTATGATGTGGAGCTTGATCCCAGGACCCTGGGATCATGACCTGAGCCAAAGGCAGACACTTAGCCCACTGAGCTACCACTCAGGTGTCCTTATTATAAAAATTTCAACCCTAAAACAAAGTTGAAGGAACTTTACAGTGAATGCCCATGTATTCACCACATAGACCCTACCATTGACATTTTACTAGATTTGCTTTGTCTCCTATTTGTACATCTATCCATCCCTCTCTTCCTTCACCCATTCATTTTCCTTTTGGATGGGTCCCCCCCGCAAGATTTTATTTATTTATTTGTTTATTTGTTTGTTTGAGAGAGAGCAAGAGCAAATGCCAATGGTGGGGGCCGGCAGACGGACGAAAAAGCAGAGGGAGAGGGAGGGGGAAAGAATTTCAAGCAGACTCCATGCCGAGTGTGAAGACCAACACAGGGCTGGATACCATGAGCCTGAGATCACAACCCAAGCAGAGATCAAGAGTCAGATGCTCAACTGACTCAGCCACCCATGTGCCCCTTCATAGGTTCTAAAGTAAATTGCAGGCATCAATAGACCTCCTCCTAAAAAAATCATCATACATACAATTAATGAGTTTAATGTTTGTATGCATTTTCATTCGAGGTAAAATTTACATACAATGAAATGTACTAATCTTAAGTCTACTTATGCTGAGATTTTAAGATTTCATACATTTGTGTAATCAAAACTTCTATAAAGACATAGAACATTATCATCATCCCAGCAGGATCCCCCTGCCCCTTTCCGGGTCGATTGCTACCCCTAATCTTCCAGAGGCAACTGTTCTTCCATTTTAATTCCACCAAAGTTTAGTTTTACCTGTTCTACAATTTCATAAGTGGAATTATAAAGCGTGTGCTCTTTTGGGTAAGGGTTATTTCACTTCGCATAATATTTTTTAAGATTTGTCCATATTGTTGCATGTAGTAGGAACTGATTCCCTAACATCATCGATTAGTATTCCACTGTATGAATATACTAGAGTTTTTATATCTATTATCCTATTGATAGACCTTTGATCTGTCTCCAGGTTATGGCTATTATGAATAGAGCTGCTATGCACATTTTTGTACAAGTCTTTCTATGCTCATAACTTTTTGTTGTTGTTGTTGTTGTTTGAAATTCAAATAACTTTTACTTAAAAAATATTCTGGGGTGCCTGGGTGGCTCAGTTGGTTGAGCATCTAACTCTTGATTTCAGCTCATGATCTCAGGGTCATAAGATTGAGCCCCATGATGGGCTCTGTGCTCAGTGGGGAGTCTGCTTGAGATTCTCTCCCTCTCCCTATGCCCCCCAACTTTCTCTCTCAAATAAATGAATAAATCTTAAAAAAAAATAAATCGGAAAAGTCTTTTTTTTTTTTTAAGATTTTATTTATTTATTTGACAGAGAGAGGTCACAGGTAGACAGAGAGGCAGGCAGAGAGAGAGAGGGAAGCAGGCTCCCTGCTGAGCAGAGAGCCCGATGCGGGACTCGATCCCAGGACCCCGAGATCATGACCTGAGCCGAAGGCAGCAGCTTAACCCACTGAGCCACCCAGGCACCCCTAAATCAGAAAAGTCTTAAGACGGTATTTAGAGGAGCACCTGGGTAGCTCAGTTGGTCAAGCATCTGCCTTTAGTTCAAGTCTTGATCCTGGGTTCCTAGGATCGAGCCCCATCTAGGGCTCCCTGATCAACAGGGATCCTGCTTCTCCCTCTCCTTCTGCCCTACCCCCTCCTCCAACTGGTTTTCGCTCTCTCCCTCATTCTCTCTCTCTCTCTCTCAAATGAATAAATAAAATCTTTTTTAAAAACCAGCATTTAGAGTTTTGCTTTGAAAATAGTAAGTATTTCTAGGTAAGGCAGATATATTTCTAGGTTAACAAGATCAGATTTGACTTTGGACTTTATTCTTTTTTTTTTTTTTAAGATTTTATTTATTTATTTATTTATTTATTCGACAGACAGAGATCACAAGTAGGCAGAGAGGCAGGCAGAGAGAAAAAAGGAAGCAGTTTCCCTGCTGAGCAGAGAGCCCAATGCGGGGCTGGATCCCAGGACCCTGAGATCATGACCTGAGGCGAATGCATAGGCTTAACCCACTGAGCCACCCAGGCGCCCCTGGACTTTATTCTTTAAGCAAACTGTAGAGAATAGAGGAAAAATAAGTTATTTACAGAAAATATCTACATATGTACTCAGAGGTACAAATGAAATGACAGAAGAGACTTAAGTACATGTTGGTATCTTGGAAGCCAGTCTCAAATACCTTAATTTTATCTTCTTGGATTTTAAGAATGCCTACGTTCCCAATTCATCCTCAATCTTGGAAGCCAAATAGTACTTTAAATGTCCAATATCAGCAAGTTTATACCCTACACAAGGGATCCATCTGCGCACATACTGAGTATTCCTATAGGAGAGAGTGGAGTGGCTTTCCTAAAAAAGTTCGGTTATCGGGCGCCTGGGTGGCTCAGTGGGTTAAGCCGCTGCCTTCGGCTCAGGTCATGATCTCAGGGTCCTGGGATCGAGTCCCATATCGGGCTCTCTGCTCAGCAGGGAGTCTGCTTCCTCCTCCCTCTCTGCCTGCCTCTCCATCTACTTGTGATTTCTCTCTGTCAAATAAATAAATAAAATCTAAAAAAAAAAAAAAAAAAGTTCGGTTATCAAGGCGAAAGTTAGCCCTAATGGCTCGCTCATCTCTATGGTAACAGCTTCCTCTTCTTTACCGACATTACTTGTGACAATGTGATATTTCCATTTCCTAATACTCCACTTGCAGAAAATTTCCTTCCCTCTCTTGCACAGGAAATCACAACAGCATCTCCAATATGACCGAGATCTGGACAAATAAGTGCAAATTCACCTGACGGCCTCTTTACTGCACAGCTAGCTATGGCCTGTTCTTGAATTCCAAGGTGTTCCACATCTAAAGCCATCAACTTCATTTCAGGGGTGCCTGGGTGGCTCAGTGGGCTAAGCATCCGTTTTCAGCTAGGGGTGACCCAGGGGTCATAGGATCAGAGCTCATAGGATCCATCCCTGCCTTGGGGTTCCTGTTCAGCGCGGAGCCTGCTTCTTGCTCAGTCCCTCTCCCAGCCTCCCGCCCCTCATGCTTTCTCTCTCTCTCAAAGAAAAAAATAAATAAATAAAAAGCCATCAACTTCATTTCAAAATCCAAAACCTTTTCTTGATTTGCAGCTTGAACTACCAGTGCCAGGGTGTTCGCATTATCCGCAGCCCTTAGTGTAACAAGGCCTTCACTGTTCATGTTCGTGTTTTGAATGATACAGTGAGATTCACACCACTGCTGGGCTGCGGTGGTCTCATGGGAGCCGAGGCTGTGGGAGTTCCTGGTGACCAGCACCAGCGAGCCAATCGTGCAAATGGTTTACACCACGGCAGCTTCAGATCCAGGGTCTCATTGATGAGATCCATCAGCACCTCCAGCACCTTCTTTGGGATGGAGCCCTACACCTGGAGCCTCCGGAGATGAGGAGGAAGTCGGAGCTGGCTTGGGTGTCACCGGCTAGGAGTGAACAGGCAGAAACAGGAGCGAACGCCTGAGACCCAGGAAGATCACTGCACATTACTTCTTACTGCTTTTGAGTAAATACCTTAAAACTGCTGGCTTCTAGGGTAGGCGCATGTTTAGTTTTGTAAGAAAATACCACACTGTTTTCCAAAGTGGCTGTACCACGTTACACTTCCAAAAACAATGTATGGGAGTGCTAATTACTACCCATCCTTGCCGACATTTAGTGTTGTTAATTTCATTCACGTCAGACATCTGCCTGGTGTGTAGCAGCATGCTACTCCGGGGTATATGTGTCCCGTAACTTTATCGACCCTCCCCTTAACAATGATCACTACAGTTTCTGATTTTTTCCTAGCACAAACAATGACATATATCCACTCAGATGTCCAATGTGTAACCTTCAGCTTGGCTGTGCTGAACTACACATCCTTTAGAGTGGGCCATAGTGGGTATTTGGAGGGTAGAAAGAAAGCAGACATATTCTAGTTCATGCACATCACTGGTGATCTGCTGACTTACCTCCTTGGAGGTGACCCCGCAGCTGGACCTCTTCCCCCAGATCCTTCATCAGCTTCTCCGGCTCCTGGGCCAAGCAGCTGTGTTTCGTTCTGTGACAAAGGGCTCTGACTTTTGTAGGACACCGACATGGGCAAGATCGGAAGCAGGGAAAACCATCATGGGTTCCAGTCCATCCCTGTGGGGTGCCAGCTCCTGTTGCTGGGTTCGACCTGCTTCTGATCTCCCCGTTTACATCCATCTTCCTTTCCCCACTGCTTTCCCACATTTCCCACATTCCTAGAATAGGAGGCGCTAGGTCAAAGGGGATGCATGTGGAAAATGCTGATATACTGGGGCGCCTGGGTGGCAGTGGGTTAAGCATCTGCCTTTAGCTCAGCTCATGGTCGCTGGGTCCTGGGATGGAGCCCCATGTCAGGCTCACTGCTCCCTGGGGAGTCTGCTTCTTTCTCTCTCTCTGCCCCTCCTCTATCTCATGCTCTCTCGCACTTTCTCTTTGTCTCTCTAATAAATAAAATCTTTTAAAAAATAGTGCATGAGGGTTCTTATTTTCCTGCGTCAATCGGAACTGGATATTATGAATCATTTTAATTGTTGCCACTGTGGTTAAACAAAATAATAACCATGTATCGTGTTGATTTGTATCCCTGCTCACCAGTGAAGCTGAACATCTTTCCGTATGATACTGGGGGTTATATTTATTTCTTCTTCTGTAAACTCCATAGCCTTTGTCCTTTTATTTATTTATTTTATTTCATTTATTTTTTTTTCAGTGTTCTAAAAGTCATTGTTTATGTACCACACACAGTGTCCATTTATTTTTTATTGAGATATTTGGGCTTCCTTTAAGGAGTTCTTTATGTATTTTTGATATTATACATTTGCCAAATATATGACTCCAATCTTAACTTTTAAATTTGTTTGTAATATCTTTACAGAAGATTTAATTTGAGAGTGCCTAGGTGGCTCAGTGGGTTAAGCCTCTGCCTTCAACTCAGGTCATGATCCCAGGGTCCTGGGATGGACTCCCCACTGCACACACACACCCCCGCCCCCGCCATTGCTCAGCAGGGTGCCTGCTTCCTCTTCCCCCTGTGCCTGCTTCTCTGCCTACTTGTGATCTCTCTCTCGTCAAATAAATAAATAAATATCTTTAAAAAAGATTATAACATACTATCCTTTATTTTCCTTCAATCCTTTCATAACTCTGTCTCTTTATGTTTAGAATTCCAATCCACCTAAATTTTATTTTAATGTGTAGGATCTAATTTTTTCCCAATAAGTTATCCAACTGTCCCAAAGATGTTTGTAAAACCAGTCATCTTTACATTTCAGGCTTAAAAAGCCACTTTTATCAGATATTAAATTTATATATATTGAAGAGTCTTTTTCTGGTTGTGATAGTCTGTTTCATTCATCTGTTATCCATCATGTGCTCATACCATACTGCTTTTAATGACTGTAACTTTGTATTATATTTTACAGCATTGATTTAATTTAATTTTTTTAAGTATTATTTTTTTAAGTAGTCTTTATACCCAACATGGGGCTCAAACTCACGACCCCAAATCAAGAGTGGAATGTGCTGCCAACTGAGCTAGCCAGGCACCCCAACAGCATTAATAATGGAATAACCTTTTTATTAAGGCTTAAGAAGGTACCTTTCCTTTTCTGGCCATTCTGGCACTCATTTTTCACTAGAAGTAAAATATGTAACTTCAGCAAAGTGACCTTGCACAAAATCACTCAAAAAATGTTTACTATTGTCCCTACCCTCTATGCGGTCAGTCATCTTTGGCTTCTTGAAGAATTATGTGTTTTCCTACTAGTCTACAGTAAATGGGTTTTTATTTTTTTTATTTTTTAAGATTTTATTTATTTATTTGACAGAAAGAGAAAACACACACAGAGGGAGCTGCAGGCAGAGGGAGAAGCAGGCTCCCCACTGAGCAGGGAGCCTGATGCCGGGCTTGATCCCAAGACCCTGAGATCATGACCTAAGCTGGAGGCAAATGCATGACCAACTGAGCCACCGGGGTGCCCCTACAACGAATGGATTTAAGACTAAAGTCCTTTTAGCATAGGTTGGGTTTTCTAGGAAGCAGATGCTAAGACAGAGTTGGGAATATAAGAGGATTGATGGGGAGTAACACATGTGAAGGAAAGGAAGGGGATGCATTGGGAATCTCTGAAGCAGACATTGCCAAGGAGAGGAGTCCCATGTTTCGGCCAGGCTTCTTGAAAGCTGAAGCAGCTGAAGGCACGAATAGTTGGAAGCTGTCAGCAGGTTCTTTCACGAAGGGGAATCTCTGTGGTACATTTCTCTCTGTCTGCCATATCACCCTTCTCAGGTCTTTTAGTCATTCACAAACACTGAGTAAGCACCTCCTGTATGCCAGGCACTGAGCTAGAAACTTAGTGCTGCAGAGATGCCTGGAATATTTTCAGGGACTTCCTTGGCTCAAAAGAAGCTCAGTCCTTGCAGAAGTAGCTCACCATCCAGCAGAAGAGAAACCAGCTCTTCTTGTGGGGTATTTTTCAAATTCATGAACTTTGGGGGCACCTGGGTGGCTCCGTTGGTTAAGCACTTGCCTTCAACTCAGGTCAGGATGCCAGGGTCCTGGGATCATTGCTTGGCAGGGAGCCTGCTTCTCCCTCTGTTTCTGCCTGATGGACCCCTTGCTTGTGCTCTCAATCTCTCTTTCTCACTCTGTCAAATAAGTAAATAAATAAAATGTTTAAAAAAATAAATTCATGAACTTTTGCTCACCCATAATATGAAGTAGGCCAGATGTAAAACATTTAAAAGCTTTTGAACCTGGCGCAAGACCTGGCAAATAGGCATTGGACAAGCATTGTTGACCAAAAGCCTGTGAGAATTCAGAGGAGGGAAAATCATCTTTTTCTGGGGAGCAGATTCGTTTGTCACCTACCAACCGGTCAACAATGAAATTTTAAAAAACAAGTTAAAATCTATTCGCTGATGCAAAGAGTCAGTAAAACCCACAAAGTTAGATATTGTCTTCACACTCAAGTTCTCCCATTCTCCTGCCTCCCCCAAACCCTCCTCCCTTCCGTGATTTTCTTTTCTTCCTCCCAATTATCATCGAAACTCATTCCCTAACTCAGGTCAACCTCATTATTTTAGTCTGACACATCATACGGACTTAAGAGATTTTTAAAGTTCTGCAGATTTATTTGCAGTTGAAAATCAGAGGTGTTCAAACACAGATCATCCTGGGACTGGTAAAGGGGCGGGATCAGTACCCTCGCCAGCCACCAGCACTGTCACCAACACCCCTTCCTCCCTCTTTTGGAAATGTCCTTTCTGCCTTAGAAGCTAGAAATGGAATGTGTGCAGTTAGCCTTGCGGTCTCCTCTGATTTCCCCTCCCCTCCCTTCTCAGTTCCCCTCCAGATGTCTGACTCCTGTGTACACGTTGACAGGCTCAGGCCCTAGAGGATTGGCCCAGGAGGCTGCTCACCCAAGGTCAAGGCCCCCTGGGCTCTACTGTGGGATAATTGTTTCTTTTTTTTCTTTTTTAATTTTATTTGTTAGAGAGAGAGAGAGGAGAGAGAGATACAGAGCGCAAGCACAGGCAGACAGAGTGGCAGGCTAGAGGCAGAGGAAGAAGCAGGCTCCCTGCCGAGCAAGGAGCCTGATGTGGGACTCGATCCCAGGACGCTGGGATCATGACCTGAGCCGAAGGCAGCCGCTTAACCAACTGAGCCACCCAGGCGTCCCGGATAATTGTTTCTTTAGAGGGGTGCAGGCAGGGGTTTCCGAGAGAGGTGGCTGCTGGGGAGTTTTCACCAAGGAATGAGTCCACTGTGGGTACACCCACATTACAATGTTAGCATAGGGGGGAAAAGACAGAGTGGTCTAATCTCTGTGGTCACTCTCCCAGTGACCTCCACTGTGATACCCCCCCTCCCACCAATCCAATAAAACTCAGCCAACAGCTGGCAGAGGCTGAGGAGCCTCACAGGAAGGCCCACCCCATACTGATGTCCACAGGGACCTCTTCAAGGGAAAAGGAGAGGGACTGACGACCTCTGGGGTTGTGCTGGGAAAGTTGGCTTTCCCCACAGCACTGTGCTTCGGTGCTCAGCAAACTGTAGTAGGTAAAGTGCCTCTTTGTCTGTTGTTCCCTGTGGGCACAAGATCCCTGTGGGCAGGGCTGGATCTCTTTCACCCAGGTATCCCCAGCGCTGAGAGGGACTCAGTCAACATTAGAAGAAAGAACATTGTTGAGGGCCCACGATGCAAAAAAACACAGGTGGGCTTCCTGTCCTCATGGAGCAGGGCGGGGGGGGGGGGGGGGGAGGAGAGGCAGTCCCCCGGGACTGGGTCGTAAAGGAAGAGTAAGTTTTCGCCAGGGTGGAGAAGTGTGCGTACACGGTGTGTGGAGTGAGAAAGAGATAAGAAACAAACGAAAACGCAAACAACTGCACCATGAACAGGAATGGCATTTTCAGGGAGTATTCCAGAAGACGCAAGTGAGAGGGTGAGGCCACTTTGAAGATGATGCCAGTTTGGCTGCGTTAGCCTAAATAGGCCTCCCTTGAGTTAATATTTTTAACTTTACGTTTAACGTTCCATTATGATTGTTAAGAAGTTTTAAACATCTGACCGTGTTAAATAGTATACTCTTCTTGGTGGAAATAGTGGAAACATATATTTGATGATAGCTGCTCAAGGCTGGAAACACCTCCCTTAATTTTTTTTTTTTTTTTTTTCAGATCCAAGGGCACCTGGCTGGATCAGTTGGAAGAGCATGTGGCGTTCAATTCAGGGTTATGAGTTCAACTCCCATGTTGGGTGTAGAGATCACTTAAAAATGAAATCTTAAAAAAAAAAAGAAAAAAAGATCAAGACTCAAACTGTCTGCATTGATGGTCTCTAGCCACATGTGGCTACGGAGCGCTTGAAATGTGGCCAGTCCCAATTAAGATGGCTTGTAAGCGCCAGGCACATACCGTATTCCTGAGACTTTGAATTCTTTTACAAAGAATGTAAAATTATTATTTTTTTCTAAAAATTATTAGTATTTTTTCTATTGATTACATGTTGAGATTATATTTTTAACATCCTGAGTTAAATAAAATATTGAATTAATTATATTAATTTTAGTATTGATAATATTTAATCCTTTTGGGGGCACCTGGGTGGCTCAGTGGGTTAAGACTCTACCTCCAGCTCAGGTCATGGTCTCAGGGTCCTGGGATCAAGCCCCACATTGGGCTCTCTGGTCAGCGGGGAGCCTGCTTCCCCCTCTCCCTCTGCCTGCCTCTGCTTACTTGTGATCTCTGTCTGTCAAATAAATAAATAAATAAATAAAAGCTTAAAAAATATTTAATCATTTTTCTTTTTAAGTGAGGCTATTAGAAATTTAAAATTGTTATTTTTTAATTAACATGCAGTAAAATTCACTTTTTGGTGTAAAGCTGTAGGAATCTTGACAAAGGTAGAGTCATGTCACTAGTACCACAATCAAGAGACTTAACAATTCTCTCACCCCACCAAGAAACTCCCTTTTGCTCAACCTTAGTCATTAACCTTCCTCCCCAACCCCCATCTCCTGGCAACCACTGGTGTATTCTCTGTTCTTCTAGCTGTGTTTTTCCAGAATGAGATACAAATGGAATCCTATAATATGTAGTGTGTGTGTGTGTGTGTGTGTGTGTGTGAGAGAGAGAGAGAGAGAGAGAGAGAAAATATGTATATAACATAAAATTTACCATTTTAGCTGTTAGGCGCAATTTTTGGGGTCTGGTTTCTCTCAACACAATGCATTTGAGATTCATCCATACTGTTGCATGCAACAGTAGGTCCTTCCTTTTTTATTGCTAAGAAATATTCCATTGTATATTAGGCAATGGGCATTGTCTAATATATCCATCAGACAAAAAGCATTTGGATTGATTCCATTTTGGGGCATTTCTGAAAAAGCACCGCTAGAAACATTCACATATGGATTTTTGTTTGAACATCAATTTTCATTTCTCTTAGGTAAATATTTAGGAGAATTCACTTAGGAGTAAATATATGGGATTATTTCTGGTTTATATGCTCAGTGTGCTTTCTGCTTTACAAAATACTGCCAACCTATTTTCTAAAGAAGCTGTACCATTTTGTATTCCCACCAGCATCATACAACAGTTCCCGTGCTCTGTATCCTTGCCAGTGCTTGGTATTACCAGGTTTTGTTTGGTTTTTGGTTTTTGGTTTTGGTTTCAGCCTTTCTAAGAGGTGTGTGGTGTGGTTCTACTTGGCATTGTGGTTTTAATTTGCATTTACCTCAGGACTAATGCTAGAATATATTTTCCTGTGCTTCTTTGCCATCCGTGTATCTTCTTTGCTGAAGTTCAAATCTTTTGCTCATCTCAAAAAACTGAACTGTTTCTGATGAGTTTTCAAGATTTTTTAAAAAATATTTCATTTATTTATTTGACAGACAGAGATCACAAGTAGGCCGGGAGGCAGGTAGAGAGGGGAGGGGGGAAGCACGCTCCCCGCCGATCAGAGCCCAATGTGGGGCTCAATCCCAGGACCCTGGGATCATGACCTGAGCCGAAGGCAGAGGCTTTAACCCACTGAGCCACCGAGGTGCCCCTCAAGATTTTTTTTTTTAAGATTTTATTTATTTATTTAAGAGAGAGGGGGAATGAGAGAGAGAGAGCATGAGAGGAGAGAGGTCAGTGGAAGAAGCAGACTCCCTGCCGAGCAGGGAGCTCGATGTGGGACTCAATCCTTGGACTCCAGGATCATCACCTGAGCCGAAGGCAATTGCTTAACCAACTGAGCCACCCAGGGGCCCAAGATTATATTTTTTTTAAAGATTTTTTATTATTCATTTGACAGAGAGAGATCACAAGTAGGCAGAGAGACAGGCAGAGAGAGAGAGAGAGGAGGAAGCAGGCTCCCTGCTGAGCAGAGAGCCCGATGCGGGACTCGATCCTAGAACCCTGGGATCATGATCTGAGCCGAAGGCAGCAGCTTAACCCACTGAGCCACCCAGGCGCCCCCAAGATTATATTTTTAAGAAAGCTTTTGTCCTGCCCCCTCCCTGCTGAGGTGCTCAAGGGCGTTGCCGTCTTCTTTTTGTGTGTTTTAAAACATGCAAGGGACCACTTTCAATCCACATCACAGAATTCCTGCCATCCAGTTATTCACCAGAAAACATAGTTTTTAATTTATTGGCTGCTGAAAAGACCTTGCTGAAACTTGGGTTGATATGATTGCCAACAGAATGTGCTAATGATTTGTTCCTCTAGAGTTTTATAAGCTCTGTCTCTGAATCAAGTTACACACTTAGACAATATGAACTTTTTTTTTTTTTGAAGATTTTATTTATTTGACAGACAGAGATCACAAGTAGGCAGAGAGGCAGACAGAGAGAGGAGGGGGAGCAGGCTCCCCGCCGAGCAGTGAGCCTGATGTGGGACTCGATCCCAGGACCTTGAGATCATGACCTGAGCCAAAGGCAGAGGCTTAACCCACTGAGCTACCCAGGCGCCCCAACAATATGAGCTTATGATTAGGGGTTGTGTACCTAGATATTATTGATGGTCCGTATTTGAAACAGCCCTTGTGAATCCTACAAAACTCCTGATAAACAACTTGCCCGTTATATTTTTCAATATCCCCTTATAGAACAAACTGTTTAACAAATTCCAATTAGAGTTTAGTGCCAGACATACTTCCTGTCTCCTGACAAATAGTCATCTCTCCTATTATGATACAGCAAGAACTGTGACATTTAGCAACCTTATGCTTCTATGTTTGGCTACTAGAAAACCAGCACTATATTTAATATTCAGTTATACTAACTACCTGTACCCTTAATCATCCTTCTGCTCTAGTGGCTTTTATTGTTTATAGTTATTTACCATGTATAAGAGTCGTTATTCAGAGCGTGGTGTTCCAGTTACTATCACTGCACAACACCCATCTCAAAGGTTCTGGTATAAAACAATCACTTTCAGAGCACCTGGGAAGCTCAATCAGTTGAGCCACCAACTTTGATTTTGGCTCAGGTCATGATCTCAGGGTCCTGGGATCAAGCTCTGCATGGAGCGCTGCACTCAGCATGGAGTCTGCTTGAGATTCTCTTTCCTTCTCCCTCTGCCCCTTCCTACCCCTACAACTCGCTGAATGAATGAATGAATGAAATCTTCTTAAGAACTCACTTTATTATGTTGATTCTGTACATCAGGAATTTTTTTTTAAGATTTTATTTATTTATTTGATGGAGAGAGACCACAAGTAGACAGAGAGGCAGGCAGAGAGAAAGGGAGAAGCAGGCTCCCCGCTAAGCAGAGAGCCCGATACGGGACTCGATCCCAGGACCCTGAGATCATGACCTGAGCCAAAGGCAGAGGCTTAACCCACTGAGCCACCCAGGCACCCTCTTTTTTTTTTTTTTTTAAGATTTTATTTATTTGAGAGAAAGAAAATGAGAGAGAGAGAGAGAGAAAATGAGAGGTGGGAGGGTCAGAGAGAGAAGCAGACTCCCCACTGAGCAGGGAGTCCCAGATGGGACTCCATCCCAGGGACTCCAGGATCATGACCTGAGCCAAAGGCAGTTGCTTAAACAACCGAGTACCCAGGCACCCGAGTAGCAGGAATGCTGAAAGAGCACAGTGGGGGCTGCTCTTCTCTGCTCTACCCTATCCTGAGCTTCCGCGGGTGACTAACAGCTAGAAGCCAGAAGGGAGGGCTGGGCTGCAGGAATCAGTCTAGAGTGGCTTCTTCACTCACATGGCTGAGCCTGGGCTGGAAAGGCTGAAGGCTGGGCTCATCTGGAACTGTCATTCAGAGCACCTATGCATGGCCTCTCCACGTGGCTTGACTTTCCACAGCACAGGGCTGGGTTCCGTGGAGCAGCAAACCCAGAGCATGTCCCAAGAATCAGCATTCCCAGACATCTGGAGGGAACGTGCATGGCCTCTCCTAGCCTTAGAAATCACACGTCACTTCCGCCATACACCAGGGTGTAGCAGTCACAAGTCCACCCAGATTCAAGGACAGAGTCCAAAGACCTATCTCTCGATGGTTAAAGGATTAAAATAATTTCTTGCCACTTTCAGAAACTATAGGCATAAGTAATAAAAATAATAAACTCATGACTTTTTTAGTCAAAGAGATGTAAATAGGTGGTATGTCAGCATTTATCGCTGCTCAGACCACATCGCTGGGAGTTGGCAGGGTATGGAGGACAAAGGTAGGAGAGGTCTCTTCAGCTCCCTACAATCTTCCCACATTTGCTATGGAGCCATTTTAAAAACTCACCAAAGTCTCAGCAAAGCTAACGGGAAAGGCTAGCTAAAATTAGATATATTACTAACTTGGTAGCAACAAGATTATTTTGGCCACCAATAATTTTTTAAAAGGGCATTTAAAAAAGCTATTATTTTAGCCATGAAAGATTAATGGAAGACATCTTTCTTTTTAATCACTAGTGAGAAGACACATTTTCGACTGGTTGGAAATAATAAATTCTGCAACTACCTAAAAACAGAATCTCCAAAAACCATCCCTTTCCCTCTTCCTCTTCTTCCTCATGGTCCCTTCCCTTCCTGGATTCTTCAGAAGAAATTCCTTTATTAAGCACCTAAAACGTGCTAAGTATTATTGTCACGCCCACAATGTTTCAAAGCACAGATTTAGCAGCCGATTTAATAATGTGATTAAGATACAATATTTCAGGGGTTGGCAAACTTCTGGAAAGGGCCAAATAATATGCTTTGTAGGCAATACAGTCTCTTTTACAACTATTTAACTCTACTGTTGCAGCAAAAAGTAGCTATAGAGAACATATAAATGAACACGCATGACTGTGTTCCAATGAGAATTTATGGACGCCTTTATTTATGAATTTCATATAATTTTCACATGTCACAAGATATTTTTCTCTTGATTTTTGTTTCAACCATTTAAAATGGAAAAACCGGGTGCCTGGGTGGCTCAGTGGGTTAAGCCGCTGCCTTCGGCTCAGGTCATGATCTCAGGGTCCTGGGATCGAGTCCTGCATCGGGCTCTCTGCTCAGCAGGGAGTCTGCTTCCTCCTCTCTCTCTCTGCCTGCCTCTCTGCCTACTTGTGATCTCTTTCTGTCAAATAAATAAATAAAATCTTTAAAAAATAATAAAATAAAATAAAATGGAAAAACCAATTTCTGGGGCGCCTGGATGGCTCAGTGGATAGAATCTGTTACTCTTGATCTCAAAGTTGTGAGTTAGAGCCTTCCACTGGGGATAGAGTTTACTTTAAAAATTTTTAATAAAAATAAAAATTTAAAAACCAGTTTTAGTGATTTTTAGGCAGCGAACCAGGTTTGACCTGAGGGCTGTGATTTGCCTAACCATACAAAATTGAGTGGAAAAAAAAAACGGGGTGCAGAATTGTATTTACAGTATGATTTCCCATAACTCAGAAAAGGAGACTGACACATAAAGAAGAAGCTGAAAGTAGGGGTGCCTGGGTGGCTCAGTCTGTTGCGTGTCTGACTCTTGGTTTTGGTTCAGGTTATGATCTCAGGGTTATGAGATCGAGCCCCTTTTTTAAAAAGGGAAAGAAAATCATGCAGTAAAAAAAAGGAAGAAAGGGGAAGGAAGGGGACGGAAGGGGAGGAAAGAAGAAAGAAAGAGAGAGAGAGGGAGGGAGGAAGGAAAGGCTGAAAGTAAATCTACAAAATGTGGTTGTATTTTTATGCAGAATTATGATGGATTTTTCTCTCTTTTTAGTAGTTTCAAATTTTAGGGAAAGGAATATTTTTACTTTAGCGATGGAAATAAAATTTTTGAAAGAATAGATATGGTAGTGTTCACCTCAACAGCATAGATATGAAAATTCACGAAGAAGGAGAAAATTACAGGCATACCTCGGTTTATTGTGTTCAGCTTTACCACGCTTGCCAGATACTGCATTCGTTACAAATTGAAGGTTTGTGGCAATGCTGCTTTGAGTCTATCCCACTGATTTTCCAACAGCATTTCCTTACTTCCTGTCTCTATGGCACATTTTGGTAATTCCTGCGATATTTCAGACTTTCATTATTATATTTCTTTTTTTAATTTATTTTTTTTTATTTATTTGACAGAGAGAGATCACAAGCAGGCAGAGAGGCAGACAGAGAGAGGAGGAAGCAGGCTCCCCGCTGAGCAGAGAGCCCGATGCGGGACCGGATCCCAGGACCCTGGGATCATGACCTGAGCTGAAGGCAGCGGCTTAACCCACTGAGCCACCCAGGCGCCCTCATTATTATATTTCTTATGGTGATCTGTGATTAGTGATTCGACTTGCTGAAAGACCAGATGACAATTAGCATTTCTTAACAATAAAAATACTGTACATTTTTTAGACATAATGCTATTGCACACTTTTAAAAGACTACAATATAGCATAGACAAAAAAATTTTTATATGCACCAGGAAACCAAAACATTCATTTAACTTGCTTTATTGTGGTATTTGCTTTATTGTAGTGGTCTAGAACTGAACCTACTATATCTCCACAGTATGCCTATGGAATGAATCCTGTGGTGTTGTAACAGTTCCGGTTGTCTATGTATATACCCATCTGTATCTGTCTATCTATATCTAGAGGTCAATCTAGCAATCACACAATCTATGGAAATGTCCATGGAGAGAGCATGAAAGCAGCAACACTTAAAAGCAACGAGCAAGAGGTGCCTGGGTGGCTCAGTGAGTTAAGCCTCTGCCTTGGGCTCAGGTCATGATCTCAGGGTGCTGGGATCAAGCCCTGCATCGGGCTCTCTGCTCAACAGGGAGCCTGCTTCTCTCTCTCTCTCTCTCTGCCTGCCCCTCTGCCTACTTGTGATCTCTGTCTGTCAAATAAATAAATAAAATCTTTAAAAAAAACAAGTTGAAAGTTTCTAATTTAATAAATAAATAAATAATAAAAGCAATGAGCACATCCAGGATGCGGATCTTGGTTTCTAAGTAACAGCACTCCACTAAAAGAACTAAGGCTCCTTGGAGAAGTATCAGATTCCAGGACTGGGTCAAGGTTAAAAGACAAGATGAGCCTGGAACATCTTGTGGAAGAAAATAAGCGTTCAAGTAACCATAGGGACAGGTCAAAGGGACACAAAAGCTGGCTTGAATGGGCTTCCACCAGCTAAATGTGGAACAACTGAGCATTAAAATAAATGACAGCAACAGATTCCAAAGCAATGGGTAAAACAGGAAACCATGATTCCCTAGGATAAAAAAAAAAAAAAAAAATGAATAAAATATCAAAAGGTTTGATGAGAAATGGGTGATTTCTGTCGTTTTCAAAGTACCTCCCTTTATAACACTTTACAATTACAAAAGGAAAAAGTGTCACTCTAGGTGGGTTAAACATGTGGGACATCATCTTCATCAAGAATCAAAGAGGACAGCATCAATAATGAGACCGATATTGACTAAGCTGAAACGGAGTCCGATTTGATACGCCGCGCTGGGAAGGGCGCAGCGTCGCTCGTGAGCAGAGCCCGGACCCAGGCAAGAGCGGACACACCAGACCAAGCAGAGGGACAGTCTCCGCCTTCGCTAGGCCCCCGGCACTCGCCGCGCAGCCCGAGCCCGACCGGCCGCCGAGCCTCCCGGAGTCCGCGGCGCCCGACGGCTCCCCACCAGCCGGCGCCGCCGCCGCCAGGAGGCTCCGCGCGCCTTCCCGCCTTTCCCCGCTCGGCGGTCGGGCCGTGCCGGAGCGGGCGGGCGGCGAGGCGGGCGCCGGCGGCTACAGCGCGGCCATTGTCCCGCAGCCCCTCTCGGGCGCGCAGGAGGGGCTGGCCGGGTGGCCGCCTCTCCCGCTGACCGCCGCCCCGAGACCCGGGCCCCCATCGCCTGCCGCCCGCGCCGCCTTTGTGACCGTCCCCAGCCCCTCGGAGCCGGCGCGCCGCCGCCGCCGCCACCAGCGCAGCCTCCGGCGCCCGGGGCTGCAAATGGCGCCCGACCGCCTCTGCGCCTCCCGCCGCTCCGCGGGCCCCTGGAGTTCTGGGCGCGCGGCGAACCCGCGAACCCACGGACCCCCCGGACAGCCTCCCGCCGCCGCCACCGCCCGCAAGGAGACCCCGGGAGCATCCCGCAGCCCCGTCGCCCCGCCGGCCCTCTGCCGTGTACACCTCCGGAAGCCCCAGAAACACTAAGTAAACAGACTTTTTCAAAAAGATTGTGGTGAAATACACAGAAGAGAAAGCCTCTCATTTCAAGGACGAGTCACTCGTGTTAAATACATTCACAGTGTTGTGCAACCATCACCACTATCGAGTTCTGGAACTTCTTCCGTGCCGGGAAGGGAAACCTGCACCCATGATGGGTCATCCCCTCCTCCCCGCCGAGCCCCTCGGAAACTATGGCTCTGCTTTTTTGTCTCTATGGATTTGTCTGTTCTGGACATTTTATACATAAATGGAATTATACAATAAGATGTCCTTCGTGACTGTCTTGTCTCACCTGGCATAATATTTTCAATATTTCAATAATATTTTCACCCATCCTGTAGAATGTATAACTTCATTCCTTTTAATGGGATATCCCACTCTGTGCATATCATGCATATCATAAGGATATCCCAATCTATGTATATCCCTTCATCAGCTGATGGACACTTGGGTGTTTCCATCTTTTGGCATGGTGAATAGGGATCCTATGCTCGTTTGCATTTGGGTACAAGTTTTTGAACATCTGTTTGAGTTCAGCTCTTTGGGGTATATGCAACTGAGTAGGCTTTTGCTCCACTACTAATGGAAAACCCTACAGCCACCTGCAATTCTCTCCCCATTGATTCTGGCAACTCCCGGAGGTATACAATACATGCTCCAGTAAAATTTCCTGTCTTGATTTTCTTGATATAAGAGACATACAGATCAATATTCCTGCCCTCTCCAGGGCCCCTTCTCAGGAGATCTGTCCCCCATACCATCACCCAGCCCCAGCTTCCAAATAACACACCCGTCCCAGCCTAACCTCTTGGTCAGAGCCCTCTGCTGCCTGACCCAAGGTGCAAGGTGACCCCAGAGAACCCAGCTTTTGCTGGACAGAAACAGAGGTCTTTTCCCTTGGAGGATAGTACCTGAAGGACAAAGCAGTGGTTAGGTCAGGGGTGGGGCAACCACTTAGAGCCTGATGAATGGGCAGAAGAAAGCTAATCTAAGAATGTCTGGAGAACTTCACACTGGAAGAGAGAAGCCAAGGAACATGGACAGGGACTGTGAGAAATCAGGAGCAGTCTCAGTCCTTCCTTTTTAGCTCCAGGTGGTCTGCTGATTTTCTCACCCAGAATGCTCATAAAATCCCTCATTTTAATCTTGAAACAAATCCTTTTAAAACTGCTCTCAAACTTTAGTTTGCATCAGAATCCCACTGGGATGGTGCTGATGCTGCTGGATCTGGGACCACACATTGAGAACCATTGCCTTCAGCTTGCTTGAGTGTTTGTTCCTTGAAGCCAAGAGTGTCCCAAAACAGGAGCTCTGGTGTCTGCTGCTGAATCTGTTGATGCATGGTAAAGCTGAAATCCTAGCTGCCTGCAGTACTCACCACCAGAGTCCATCCAGCTGGATTTAAGCTTTCTTGCCTTAGCTGTGCTAAGGATGCATTGGAGGATAGAGGATGCACAGAGCTGCGAAATGCATGCCTGTCGGTGCTCCTACCCTCCAGCTCTGCCTCATGCTTTTGGCAGGTATTCAAAGCAGTGCAGTCTGAGCTCCCAGCATCTCACCAAGATTTAAGATCATGCTCCTTTAGTTTCTGCCTCTGGCTCTTCCACTGAAGGCTCAGACTTAGTGCCCTGGTGCTGAGCCATGTGACCATCTTTTCTCCTAGTCAGATAGTTCCGGAGACTTCCCCCAGAAAACTTCGTACAGAATAGCTGCATCCCTTCCCTGATCCTCATACATACAAGACATGTTTAAATCTTAGCAATGCTCACAGATTGGTCCATACATCCCAGACTGGTTTAATCCTAGGGACGCTCACCTGGTTGGCGGCACCTTCCCACCTACCCTACATGAGGAATAACGGATCTCTTAACCCGAACAACATTCTAGATCACTGGTAGGCAAGCTTTCTGTATAGTGCCAGACAGGAATTATTTGGGGCTTTGTGGATGAAAGATGTCTGTCACAACCACTCAACTTTACCATTGTAACTCAAAAGCTGGCATATACAATGTGGAAAGGAATGGAATGGGTGTGTCTGTGTTCCAATAAAACTATATTTGCAAAATATGGGCAGCAGGTGGGATCTGGCCCAACCTCTGTTTTGGATAGCCTTTTTAAAAAAAATTCTATTATTAAATAAAGTTATTGAGTCTTCAAACAGATGGAAAGCGTATTTAGTCTTAGCAGTTCTATATTGTTATGGGGACTCTAAAAAAATCTATAGGTTTTCCCAAGAGCTGGCAGTAAGCCCAGCCAATCTTAAATAAATCCAGCCTCAACATTTTCAAAAAATGTAGAATTATATCAATATATAGCTAAAACTGAACCAACTTCCTGTCTTTAAAAGATAAATATTTGACACTGTTGTTTAAGCAGAAATAGTTTTTGAAACAAAAATATGCACATATGTCTTAAAGGTTTATATTACACATGGAATGTTGAGACAACAGACATGAGAACTTAGATCTATGGGATGTAGACGATATCCACCAATTTATTACTTTATTTTCTCTTATTTTTAGTCCTTTATATATAAAAAGTAAAAATAGCAGAACAACACAAACAACAATGAATCATATAAACAGACTTGGTACATAGTCACTTTGACACAAAGACCAGCTCAGCTCCAAAAAGCATAAAGTTTCCCATGCCTTAAAAAAAATGTATCAGTTACTATTGTTTTAATGGTTAGAACCATTTCTAACTTCATCATCTCTCTCTCAGTTGTGTGTGTGTGTGTGACAACAATTTTGACAAGTGCCTTTGTAAGAGGAATTAATCCACTTAGAAACTTGCCAATTCCAAGTTTTCTATTTTCCTTCTAAGTGTTCTTGCAAAGTGTGCAGCTGCGGACCTCAGGGCTCAGAATGGTTGTGTCTTTTCTGATTTTTCTGTTGTCTGCCATTAGTTTTGGCTTATAATTATGCATTCTGGTTACCTACTCATCAAGCAGTCGGTGGTCTTCCTTCACAGAATCTAAATGTCCTAGCTTGAGATTCTCTGTGCAGAAACTGTCTCATTTAAGGAAGTAATTGGTCCTAACACCATGGGACAGAAAGGTGCAAGAAGACGTTTGATGGAAGCTACTTCTGTTAGAGCTCTATCTAATAGCTTTCTATTTCTATCTAATATCTTATTCATAGAATTCCTCATTAGAATTTCACATAAAATAATGGCACTGAGAAAAAACAGTGAACTAACTTTAAACTATGATGGATTATTAACTTGTTCATGTGAGGGGCTCCATCCTCAATTCAGTGCATTCATTCTGAAAGTGCCTTAACCATTTTAACCTTAGCCATTCCAAAATTCTCAGTAATCTTAGGTCAATTTTAAGGTACAGAAACTAGTTAAATTGCACTGGTTTCTGAAGCAAAAATGAGCAATAAAGGGGAAAAAAAGACTTTTTTGTGGGGCACTTGGCTGGCTCACTTGGTTAAGCATCTGACTCTTGGTTTCAGCTTATGTCGTGATCTGGGGGTCTCGAGAGTAAGCCCCTGCATTAGGCTGCACACTTAGCAGAGTCTGCTTGAGGTTCTTTCCCCCTTCCTCTTCCTCCCCTTCTGTTTCTCCCCTGGCTATGCTCTCTCTCTGTCTCTAAAATAAATACATAAAATCTTAAAAAAAAAAAAAAAGTCTTGTTCTTGGACAAGGCTGTTTCTATTATAAACTTGTCACTAGGGTGTCTCAAACTGACTTTATATAAATCAAAACAAGAATTAAGTTTGAGGGACATCTGGGTGGCTCAGTGGGTTAAGCATCTGCCTTCAGCTCAGGTCATGATCCTGGGGTCCTGGGACTGAGTCCCACATTGGGCTCCTTGCTCAGCAGGGGAATCTGCTCTCGCTCCCCCCACCCCTCCCCCATTTGTGCGCTCGCTCACTCGCTCATTCTCTCTCTCTCACCCTCACTCTCATGCATGCAAATAAACTCTTTAAAAAAATTTAGTTTGAGTCTATTTTCTATTTATCTTAGGTTGATTTAACCAAATCAAAGATGATTTGCATTAGGGCACCTGGGTGGCTCAGTGGGTTAGGCCCAAGCCTTCGGCTTGGGTCATGGTCTCAGGGTCCTGGGGTCAAGCCCCGAGTCAGGCTCTCTGCTCAGCGGGGTGCCTGCTTCCCCCTCTCTGCCTGATGCTCTGCCTACTTGTGATCCCTCTCTCTATATTCAATAAATCAATAGTCTTTTAAAAAAGATGATTTGCATTAATTTTAATCCCAAACTTGATAAATGCTTCATTAACAATGAGGATCACCGTCTCTAAGTATTTTTAGTTCATAAAATGGCTAATTGTTTTACTAATAATTATCATATATTATCACAGACCTTTAAATAAAATTAGCTTTCGTAATAAGTTTATTAAAATCTACTGAATCGGGACGCCTGGGTGGCTCAGTTGGCTAAGCAGCTGCCTTTGGCTCAGGTCATGATCCCAGCGTCCTGGGATCGAGTCCCACATCGGGCTCCTTGCTCCGCAGGGAGCCTGCTTCTCCCTCTGACTCTGCCTGCCACTCTGTCTGCCTGTGCTCGCTCTCACTCGCTCTCTCTCTGACAAATAAATAAATAAAATCTTTAAAAAAAAAAATCTACTGAATCAAGAAATACCCAAAATACATTTTTCACTCAATACCAAAATATTATATTATATGTGCTGCTTATTTAAAATATGTGATTTGGGGGGGTTGGGGTTTTTTTTTTAAGATTTTATTTATTTATTTATTTGAGAGAGAGAGAGAGAGTGAGTGCAACTGGGGGAACAGCAGAGGGAGAGGGAGCAGACTCCCCGCTGAGCAGGGAGCCCAATGAGGAGCTTGATCCCAGAACCCCAGGATCATAACCTGAGGCAAAGGCAGACACTTAACGGATTGAGCCACCCAGGTGCCCCAAAATATGTGGGTTTTGTTTCAAATAAGATTGTCCTTGTCGATTTTCCTGACTCATGCCCAATTTATATTTCAAAAATGACTCAGAGAGGTTTATAAAAGCAATTTCCAGATAATATATATTTAATTTTGAAACATTTTACAAACAAAAATGAACACATTAAAATTAAATACAGGGCGCCTGGGTGGTTCAGTTGGTTAAGTGTCTAGCTTCAGTTCAGGTCATGATCGCAGGGTCCTGGGATTGAACCCTGCATGGGGCTCCCTGCACATTGGGCTCCCTGCTCAACGGGCAGCCTGCTTCTCCCTCTCCCTCTGCTGTTACCCCTACTGTACTCTGTCTCTGTCAAATAAATAAATAAAATCTTAAGAAAGAAAGAAAGAGAGAAAGAAAGAATTTCTAAAATCTAAGTTACTGTTTAAAAAATAAATTAAATTAAATACATGATACATATTAAATAGGTGGGCAATAAAGATTTTTATTTGTCCTGTGTCTGTGTGTATATGTGTGTGTGGGAGGGGCGTTGATGGTGGGTTTTGTTGTTCAGGCATGTGTGGGTATTATAGGCAAAAAAATTAAATTAACACCCCCATTCTCCACATGTGATTTCCCCCTCCCTGTCTAAGCATTACAAGAATGCAGGCCATGACCACACAAAGCCATATGAGGCTAAGACAGCATTTTCCTCTTCTGTGATTTTAGTCTGCTGGTACCCAAGAAAACGAATGCTATCTATGGATGGTCTTTGCTGCCTGCCCAAACACGTTGATTCTCAGCACGTTGATTCCTGGCAGAAACTGATTTCTGACCCTAACTAGCTGTATGGGACTAGGGACTAGTCATTTTATCTCTCTGTAAAATAGAGTTGGATTAGACCATCTCTAAAGTCGCTTCTCTTTCTCAAATTCTTCGATGGAATGGTTCTGTTCCATAGCTATCTGGTTTCTGGCATAGTAACTAATTTACATGGCCAGCCAGGACCCAATCCAGACACACTGGGGCTCCTCCACATCTGTCCCAGTAAAAATACCTTCTTCTATCTTATCCCATTGGACCAAGATCGTGGGAAGTTATCTGGGGGTGGTGGTGGTGTTTTCGTAAGAAACCCATAGCATCTGATGCATTTTTCTAAAGCCTAGGATATTCCGAAATGCTTATAATATTTTTATATCCCTGAACAAAATAAGTATTTTAAACATTGTTAATGTCTAAAGTGACCGTGTTTGAAAAAGGCAAGAAATGTCAGAAACTATTTAAACTGCTTGCAAATTATATCCCAAAGATAGAAGTGTACCGGATGGGAAGGACCACAGCAACAGTAGCGTAGACAAGAAAGCCTTCTCGGGGGCTCTGAGATTGGACCAGATGCTCTACCCAAGCTCTCTCAGAGCATCCTTCCCATCCTTGTGCAACTGTCACGCCCAAACCTGTGTTGTAACTGCTTAATCGCTTGTCTCCCTGTTCACGCACTGCAAATCCCTGGAGGACAGTGACTTGGCTCATTCACTGACGTACCCCTAGTGACTGACACATAGTAAGGACTCCGTAAACACTTGTTGGCTTAACAGTCAGCTATTTCCACTTACTGATCTTCCAAGAGCAACAGAAGCAAGCAAGAGGAGCAGCATGCGATAGCAGTAAGAGACATGACTACTGAGAGCCTGTGTTTGCTGGTTGGCAGGAGGACACAGGTTCCCATCAATGAGTGATTGATGGAATCCCCACAGATTTCCATACAAAAACATCCTTGTAGTGTGTCATTCTATACCTGCCTATTATAGGTAGCACCAAATCTGTATGAAATTTGGTGGGACCACTGACGATTTATCCAACTCTTACACACAACTTAGCAGAATCCGCCCACAGTGTATTAACCACAAGAAGCTAAACAGAAAGAATGAACACTATTCAAGAGAGGAAGATGAGTTGGTGTTGGCTCTAATTTAGGAAGAAATTCCACTGGCTACGTTTTATGGGAACAAGGTGGGATATCTGTTGTGCAATTGTTCAGAGTACTGTTTGGTCATGGATTAAGAGAACCTTGTATGCATTCAATATGAGAATTTGACCAGTTAACTTTCTGGCTCTGTTCCCCCAGCAACCTAATAAAGAATAGCATATCAACTATGTTGCTGGCATCATTACCCATGGGGAAAAGGAACCCTAACTGGTAAACTGCCGGCAGACTGGGAGAACTCCTGATAGGAAACCACAGCTCTGGGCTTCCCCAGGTACAGTTACTCTTGGGACGAACATACCTCTTGCAGGGACCCTGGAAACTATGTCCATGGGGTTGTTATAATGGACACTTGCTCCCTGAGACAAGAGGCTTTTAACCCAGGATAGCTTCCATATTAGTCTGATGTGGGTCTATCTCCTTGCATCTAAGTTATGACACACGGATGGTTACAGGGGCTCCGACAGAAGAGCGACATCTGGTTTTGTCCTCCTGGGGATCTGTGCTTCCTGTCCCGAATCCTTCTAAGTGACTCTGATGCCAAGAGTGGCGGTTCGTCAGTGTGAATGTTTCTAAATGCTTGGTTGAGCCTAAGTAGACCACTGTGGTTCTACCTGCTTCGTGTTTTGTTTTGTTTAGATGCTCCCCAAGGACTATGAGAGATGTGGAACTGTATGGAATGGTTTCCTGCTTCCCAAAAATTGTGATCATACCCATCACGGTCTCCATGGCAGACAATCCATCCCTGTTACGTGTCACCAAGATATAGAGCTCCGACTGATGCCTTCTCTTAAAGTCCCCAAGCTTGTTCTCCCTCCAAGCACATAATCCCACCCTAACCTCCGGTTTTAATATGCTACTGACAAATGTCCAAAAATCAAATGATGGATATAAAAATCGCTCCCCCAAACCACAGTTGTCCATGAAGAACTAGGGATAGCAAAATAATCTGCCCAGGGGTCAGAACAGAAGCTGGAAGTCCTCCTGTTACGAAGGCTCCATATCTTCTGATCGCAACAGTGTGAGTTAGTGTCACTTTTTAAAACAAGGAGCATGTTGAAAAATAACCAAACAACTGACAAACAAAAAACTTCTCATTTCCCTCTACAGAAGCATCCTCTGAAGAAAAGAAGTCCATTGTTCACACTATAATGAAAGGTTTGGGGAGCACTGTAATATTTAGGAGAAATACTGAACAAAAATCCACGAAAATTCTGCCCATCATAAGCAACTGAATAAAGGGCCCTCTTTGGAGCCAGAAGACAGCACGACCACAGCAGAAGCTACAAGAGACCAACAGCAATGGGAAGGACCGTGGTAAAGCTCAAAACAGAAGACAATAGGAACTTCACACCCCAACCCTCCACCCCTCCCCACCCCGCTACACTAGACTTCACAGAGGTAATTCTATCGTCAATGCACAAGAGATACACAAGCAAAACTTCTCAGTCCAACGAAGCAGTCTGAATTCAGTTGCCCACAGGCCACTCCAGTCTTCCCACTGCCCTCGGAATCAGCACATGAAGCCACACGTGAGGCTTTGTTCACAATATCAACGAACGACAATAAAAACCCATCACGTACCCTGAACTTCCAGAATACTGGATTTCATACTCTACAGACCACCAGATCAGTTTTCTCAAGGAATATTTGAATCGTAGCGACCACCAAAATATTTACATCAAAAGGGCATCTATCTGCCAAATGACCAGACATCACATGATTTTTTGTCATTTCTTAGTCTGATATAGAGATAGGCCTTATTTACATTCCTTTCCAACCCTTGCTATGGAAGCCTGTCCTCTTCCCCCAAGAGATACAACTTCCCAGGGAGGCCACTTTCAAATTCCATTACAAATAAGGATTCTGTTCCTGTCCATGCAATGTATCTAATATAAGACAAAGAATCCCTTTGTGAACTTGGATTGAACGTGCCAGAAAGATGCCAGATATGAAATAAATCCTTAATGGTCTGTGTTGGGCCCAATGATGAATTTACTTATAAAAATATCACCAACTCCATTAATTAAACCTTAAGCACTGTGCAGTTGTAAATATTGACCCCCAAAAGTGAACATGAACTTAAAAACGAAGGATAGTTTATGATCTGATGGTCTAAAAAAGCAATTATTTCCATTCGAAGGGATAGAATTCAGCAATTCTACCCAAACTCAAAACAAC
This sequence comes from Mustela nigripes, assembly GCF_022355385.1. Taxonomy (NCBI): domain Eukaryota; kingdom Metazoa; phylum Chordata; class Mammalia; order Carnivora; family Mustelidae; genus Mustela; species Mustela nigripes. The sequence goes on along the minus strand of NC_081570.1, from coordinate 24,071,916 downwards.
CAACCAGGAAGGGAACAATCCGAGACATTATGGGGAAAAGAATCATTTAAATATTAAGCTTCATGAAGTTCCGTTTTCTGCCTGTGATTTTGCTACCTTAAAATGTAATAAAATGACCAGAGCCCAGTAATGGTTCTAGGAATATGAGATCAGAATTTCTAAGTTTCCACATCACAAACCAAATCAGAGCTTGAGCCTCAGCTCCCCATATTACTAACTCCACTATTTGCTGAAACTTAGAGGAGCATAAGGGCCTACTAAATATTATGGAGGTAAAATGTAACCTAAAATAAAACACAAAATTAAGTTCATTCATTAAAGGTAATTTTTAAAAATCTTACTTATCTTATGGTCAGGTTTCTTAATCCGGTTACTCTTGACATTTTGGACTAGATAATTCTTTGTTCTAAGGGGCCGTCCTATGAATTGTAGGATGTTTAGCAACCACCTTATCCAGATGCCAGCAGCACCCTGCCCTGAGTTTTAACAATTGAGACTGTCTCCAGACATTGCCAAACATCTTCTGGGGAACAAAATCACCCCCAGGTGAAAGTCACTGTCCTACAGTGAAATTGCTGATATAAATGGTCTTTGCACCCAGAGATATGATCAGGTCATAGAGTCACCAAGAAGGATCGTTGCTCTACCAGAGAAAGTGGACAGAGAAGTTGAACCATGAGGTAGAAAAGTCACATTAAAACACCAGAAATGGGGCACCTGGCTGGCTCAGTCAGTGGAACGTGCGACCCGTGATCTTAGGGTTGTGGGTTCAAGCCCCATGTTGGGTATGAAGATTACTTAAAAATAAAAATTTAGGGGCGCCTGGGTGGCTCAGTGGGTTAAAGCCTCTGTCTTCGGCTCAGGCCATGATCTCAGGGTCCTGGGATCGAGCCCCACATCTCTGCTCAGCAAGGAGCCTGCTTCCTCCTCTCTCTCTGCCTGCCTCTCTGCCTACTTGTGATGTGTGATGTCTGTCAAATAAATAAATAAAATCTTTAAAAAATAATAAAAATAAAAATTTTTAAAAACCACTAGAAATAATTTAAACAGAGTGAACATATCAAATATAATTCTTTGCAAAGTACACCTTCTACACAACTAGTTAGATTTTCCTTTTGCTAAGATCCCTCCTTGAAAAGAACAGCTAATATTTCCATCTCAGGAATGAAAGTGTCTCTGGTCCTTGATAATTTCCGGTTTGTTACTCTTGATCTAGAACAATAATTTTCAAATTATCTTTGGCAAAAGACCATTTTAAAAATTTCTAACCTACTGCAGGCCAGCATGTGGTCCTACTGTGTGGGTTGGTATCAAAGAATGCACAGGCCAGCTATCTGGGGGTTACAATTTGAGTAACACTATTCTGAATTCTCACTTCTGTTGAGAAGTTTGGTTTAAGTACCTTTTGAACTCTTCAATAACTAGCACTCCCAAGCCAACTTATAACATTTTTATTGGCTTTTTTGTTCAGGAGGCAGAAAGAAAGGTGGTTTTACCAACTTTTGAGACACAACTCTACTTAAAGGAAGAAAAATCAATTTCCTTTAAAGTCCATTTTGGAGGAGTACCTGGGTGGCTGCCTTCGGCTCAGGTCATGATCCCAGGGTCCTAGGAGGGAGCCCTGCATCAGGCTCCCTGCTCAGTGGGAAGCCTGCTTGCTTGTGTTCCCTCTCTCGATATCTCTCTCTCTCGCTGTCAAATGAATATGTAAAATCTTTTAAAAAAAAAAAAGTTCATTTTGTATACTTTAACATAAGACAAAATTATGAAAGTGCCTTAAACATCCTTCATCCCTAATATTTCCTGTTCTTCAGCCTTTTAAAGATGGAGAGCCTCTCCTGTTAGAATAACCACATGGCTGCAAAGTGGGTGAAAAGCAGAATAGTTTTAAAAACCTGTTCTTTGGGGCACCTGGGTGACTCAGTGGGTTAAGCCTCTGCCTTTGGCTCAGGTCATGATCTCAGGATCCTGGGATCAAGTCCCACATCAGGCTCTCTGCGTGGCAGGGAGCGTGTTTCCTCCTCTCTCTGCCTGTCTCTCTGCCTACTTGTGATCTCTCTCTATCAAATAAATAAATAAAAATAAAAATTTTAAAAACCTGTTCTTCTACCAACCTTCTCTTTCCCTCCAGAGGTGCTTTTAAAAGGTAAACAATTTGGAAACTCAACTTGTTTATATAGGCTTGCCCTTTCCCTCCAATTAAAGTTCTAGTCATAATCAGAGCAGGCGACTCTGAGCAGCGGCTACATTTCCACATTACACAACAGCAGCTCTGGAAAATGGCTGGGGAAAGCAGGAGTATTTTGAATTTCACCCAAAGGACTTGTTTTATGATCACAAGACAGGTGATCTGTGTGTGTAGGATTGTCAAATACCAAACCAGACAGGGAAACCAGGCTCACAGGTTCCCTTCCCAGGGGCTAACTTCAAATTTAATTTAGCTGGGCAAGTCAGAGAATCCCAGGAACCTCTTGGTTCCATTTCCATGTTTGTGTGCACATAAATACTTTCAGTCATTAAAATTGCAGGCTTACAGTTAGAAAGTACCTTTACAATCACGTAGCCAAACAGCCCTGCCTGCCTTATGTCATGAAGCTTTCTCTTTAAGCCTTCACCAGAAAACTAAATTATGGGATCCATTAGGAGAGACAAAAGAGAGACTCGACTCGAGCTATTCTCACTCACCTTTACAGAGAAAAAGACCGACAAGAAAGGCATGTAGACGAGTGAGACAATATGAAAACAAGCATGGAGATTTTCTTCTCTCTCTCCTAACCAGAGTTTGGGTGCACGACAGGAAGAATGGGGAACCTTGGGACCAGCCTTGCCTCTCTCAGAATTAACTCAAGCAAAGCCCTCCAAAACCAAGAGCATTCCACTAAGAGGTCATTAGTCCCTCGACTCACAAGGTCCAATCTTTGTATGTAATCTAACAAAAATGCATGTAGAAGAACAGTGAAAAAAAAAAAAAAGTTTCCTCTCGGGGTTCCAGAAAATTGGACAGATGCTTTCGAACACAGAACGAGCAAAAACAAATTCTAAATTCCCCCACTGAAACGGACTGCTACGTAAGTGTCTCTCGATCGGACAAGTAGGACCGAATCCGCCGTCTGTCATCAGAATCCTCTCCGGCAGGGTCATTTTCCTCACCAGACTCCACATAGATGGGCCAGTCATTGTCCGTGTCACTCTTTTCTTGGCTTTCGGACGAAGCCTCCACCAGGCTAAGGTTGATGGGCATCAGATCGTCATCCTCGTCGTGTGTGTCGGTAATGCAGGTGCAGCTGTCACACAGCCCAAAGCGCCGCAGTCCCTGGGACAGGTGACTCGTGAAGGTTCTTCTGCAACCCTTGCAGATGATCGGACGGTTGGATCTATGCACCTACAATCACACATGCAGCTGGTAAGCGCTCTCCACCTCGCTCTCTCGGCCACAGCCTCTGCCTCACCCAGGCGCTTCTGCCCCGGGGCCCTCGGACATGTGAGGACCCTGCCCACCTCCCCTTTGCCAAGACTTGCCCTGCTAGGAATGCCTTGGAAGAAAATCTTCCCTGATGCTCTGGGCCAGGTTAGGTGCCCAAATATATATTCTCCCTTATCCTTCTTCCTTTGTTGACTTTTTTTTTTTTTAGATTTTATTTATTTGTGTATTTAGAGAGCATGAGCAGAGAGAGGGGCAGAGGGAGAGAGAGAATCTCAAGCACACTCTGTACTGAGCCCAGGGCCCCATGCAGGGCTCAGTCCCACAACCCTGAGATCATGACCTGAGCAGAACCAAGAGCCAGTCACTTAACCTACTGAGCCACCCAGGTGCCCCCTTTTGTTGAATTTCTAATAAATGGTTAGTGAATTCCCTAGACTATAAGCTCCAAGAAGGCAGAGACTGTTCTCATTCATGTTCTCTGTCACATTTGTTACTATAACCCTATGCCTGGCATAGAAAGGGCATTCAGGGAACGGGTGTGGATTTTAGGCATGGGTTTTATGTACCCGCAATTGTCTAGTTATTAGGAAGGCAGACTTGCTGGATGGCATCTTCTCCAAATGTGGCGAGCGCTCTGTCCTTACCTCTTCTTTGAGAAATGCACTCCTTGCCTACAAGAAGCACTTTGCAAGCTAGAAAAAAGAACCTGATCTCCTACCCCACGCAGTCCCTCCTTAGGGCAACAGCTCCAGGACCCCTTCCATATAGGCTGCGCTCTTCAGGAGCTCCAGCCTAGAGGGAGTCTGTGAACCAAAGCCTCTCCTATGGAGAGTTCTGGATACAGGACGCACACAAGAGGTAAAGACAGAGAAATGATGGAGGACAAAGGCCAATAACTCAACACCGAGCTCTCTGGAGCTGCCCTACATCCTGGCCAATGTTCCTACCTTCCAGGGGTTCTCCTGGGCTTTCTACACTAATCCTCCAACCTTACCCAACCTGAGCATGTCCATGACCTTCGTACCTGACAGGGCCTTTGAATACCACCTCTTTAGGCTGCAGTAGACTGGACCTTGTATAACAGGGAAAGAGAGGGAATAAGGATTCCAACCAGTGAACTATCCTTGGGGCACCAGGAACCTACTCTGCCAAGACAGACTGGAGAAGTAATTTGGGCTGGAGGACAATTAAAAACTTGATGCTATGGGAAAAGCCCGCTCTCAGATGGGTGTGGTTGGGGCCAGCCCTGAGAGTGGAAACAGTCAAAAACCTTGGACTTACCTTAAATCTGGATTCTTTCCAAACTACAACTCACATACCACCTTTGAAAAGCATACAATTCAGTGGTTTTTAGTATATTCACAAGATTGTGCAACTATCCCCACCCTCTAATTCCAGAACATTTTCATCACCCCAGAAAGAAAGTAGGTATCTATTTACTGCCACCCCCTTCCCATCCAACATCCTCTGGGCCCCTGGTAACCACTGATCTACTCTATCTCCATGGGCCTGCCCATCTTATGTATCTCATATCAAGGAACTCATATAAGATGTGGCCTTTTGTGACCAATTTCTTTCATGTGGAAATGCTTAATTATTTTTTTTAAAGATTTTATTTATTCATTTGACAGACAGAGATTACAGGTAGACAGAGAGGCAGACAGAGAGAGAGAGAGAGAGGGGGAAGCAGGCTCACCGCTGAGCAGAGAGCCCGATGTGGGGCTCAATCCCAGGACCCTGAGATCATGACCTGAGCCGAAGGCAGTCTTTAACCCACTGAGCCATCCAGGCACCCCGAAATGCTTAATTATTATTAATTATTAATAAATGCTTAAAGTCTTAATGCTTTTAAGGCTCATCCCTGTTGTAGCATGAATCAGAACGTCATTCCATGTTATGGCTGAATAAGGGTCCATTGCAGGGACAGACCACACTTCGTTGACTCATGTCTCAGTTGATGACACTTGGGTTATTTCCACTTTTTGGCTACTAGGAATAATGCTGCTATGAACCTTTGTGTGCAGGTACATTTTTGTGCGAATGTACGTTTTCAGTTCTCTTGGGTATACACTTAGACATAGAATTGCTGGGACCTACGGTAATTTTATGCTTAACTCTGAAGACCCACCAAATTGTTTCCCACAGTGGCTGTGCCATTTTATGTTCCCACCAGCAGTGTATGAGCGTTCCAGTTCCTCTACCTCCTTGCCAACATTTTATTACCTGCTCTTCAATGATAGCAACAGTAGTGTGTTTGAAGTGGTAGCTCACTGTGGCTTTGACCAGCATTTTCCTAATGATTAGTGATGTTGAGAATCTTTTCATGTTCTTACTTGACATTTGTGTATCTTCTTTGGAGAAATGTCTATTCATATCTGTTGTTTAATTTGGTAATTTGTCTCTTATTGTTGAACTGGAAGAGTTATTTATATATTATGGTTACTAGATCCTTAGCAGATAAAGGATTCACTAGTATTTTCTCCCATTCTATGGGTTCTCACATTCTTGATAGTGATCTCTGAAGTCCAAACCTTTTTTATGTTTGATCTTCCAAAGACTGATTGCCTTGCTCAAAGATGGTCTTAAATATAACACCTTCCTAAATGGCCCGACTGCCTTTTAGCTGGTGGGAATTAACCACTCACATGGGAGACAGAAGGCCAGGAGGCAGCCAGTGGGAGGAGAGGTCCCCTGGGTCTGGAGTCCTCTTTGCCGCCCACAGGTGGCTTAGAAATAGCAGCACGTGCTTTCTCCATACCCAGGAACCACATTGGGTGGAAAATTGAAGGTGTGCTTTTCTCGCCTTTGGCATCACAGTGGTGAGAACAGACCACAGTCCCCTGTCCACGCCCACTGTTCTCTGCCTTATGACAACCATCCCTGACCAGGATCTAAACTTTCTTGAGTCAGGGTGCCTGGGTGGCTCAGTCAGTTCAGCGGCTACCTTCGGCTCAGGCCATGATCCCAGGGTTCCCAGGGTTCCCAGGGTTCTTGAATCGAACCCCACATCAGGCTCCCTGCTCAGTGGGGAGCCTGCTTCTCCCTCTCCTTCTGCAACTTCCCATGCTTGTGTTCTCTCGCCCTGTCTCTCTCTAATAAATAACACCAAAAACAAACAAAAAAAAAAACCTTTTTGAGTCTAAGAAAACTAGTCTCTTATATAAGTTTTAACTTTCTCTAAGCGCCACCAACCCAACTTTAATTAAGTAGAAACACATGTTTAAAGTTCTCTGAAAATATTCCAGTGGACGGAGAAGTAATGGGCAGGCTGGTTCACCCTCACCTTAGGCAAATCTCAGGATCCCTCTCCCCACCCACCACAAGAGATTTTCCAGCCCAGACACTTACGCTCAGGGCGTGACTCCGCAGGTGCTCCTGTCGAGTGAACCTCTTGCCACAGGTCTCACAGGGGTAAGGCCGCTCACCTGTGTGCGAGCGGATATGCCGCTTAAGGATGCCTTTCTGTTTGGCGGTGTAAGGGCAGAAAGGACACTTGTGAAGCTTGATGGGGACCACCAACACGTCACCTGGGGAACCAAATGGGTTGTAAGCATCAGTGACACTGCGTGATAGGGACCTGGGGAATTTCGCCAGCCCGGATCCAGATAGAGGACATCACCTTTACCACCAGCTCACAGCAAGACACTACAAAATCCAAGTCTTTGTCTGGCTGCCAGTCAGCCAGAGGGTAAAGTGGGATTCTGATACAAGGTTGCAAGGAATGACATATGGCTTTCAAACTTCTCTGTGGCTCATAGTTAGAGATACATTACAACCTCAGGAGTCACAAGTCTTCAAGTGGATAGCCGGAAAATTCCCAAAATAACCCTCATTCTTTTTTTTTTTTTTTTTAAAGATTTATTTATTTATTTATTTGTCAGAGAGAGAGAGAGCGAGCGAGAGTGAGCACAGGCAGATAGAGTGGAAGGCAGAGCCAGAGGGAGAAGCAGGCTCCCCGCGGAGCAAGGAGCCCGATGCAGGACTCGATCCCAGGACGCTGGGATCATGACCTGAGTCGAAGGCAGCTGCTTAACCAACTGAGCCACCCAGGCATCCCAATAACCCTCATTCTGACAGAGTCTATAGTCTCTGTTTTCATTTGCAGGCAGTGCTGATGGAGACCCTGTTATGCATGGAGTTTCATCTCCCCAAATTTATACATCGAAGGCCTAACCTCCAGGGTGACTATATTTGGAGATAGGGAGGTAGTTAAGGTTCAATGAGGTCTTAAGGGTAGATCCTTAATCTGATAGGACTGGTGTCCTTATAATTTGAGGAAGAGACACCAGAGATCTCATTCTCTCTCTGTTCATGCACAGCGGAAAAGGCCATATGAGGACCAGCAAGAAGGTAGTCGTTTGCAAGCCAGGAAGATAACAACCCTACCGGCACCTTGATCTTGGACTCCGAGCCTCCAGAAATGTGAGAAAATAAATCTCTGTTGTTTAAGCCACTCAGTCTGTGGCATTCTGCTGTAGCAGCCTGACCCGACCAACACTGATCTCCTGAATTGATTTCATGAGCCTTAAAAGTTTGGAACCCTCTGTTATGATAAGCCAGACCCCTGGATCAGGATGCATACATTCTAGGACAAGAGGGCCTAAGAAGAGTTCCAGGCATGTGCAGATGTGTACTGTGATGCACACTTTCAACTGGAATTCGTATTAAGTCTATTGATCTGGGGGAGCCTGGGTGGATCAGTCGTTAAGCATCTGCCTTCAGCTCAGGTCATACTCCCAGGGTCCTGGGACTGAGCCCCGCATTGGGCTCCTGCTCATCGGGAAGCCTACTTCTCTCTCTCCTACTCTATCTGCTTGTGTTCCCTCTCTCACTCTATCAAATAAATAAATAAAATCTTAAAAAAAAAAAAAAAAGTGGAGTGCCTGGGTGGCTCAGTGGGTTAAAGCCTCTGCCTTCAGCTTAGGTCATGATCCCAGGGTTCTGGGATTGAGCCCCACATCGGGCCCTCTGCTCAGTGGGGATCCTGTTTCTCTCTCTGCCTGCCTCTCTGCCTACTTATGATCTCTATCTGTCAAATAAATAAATAAGTAAAATCTTTAAAAAAAAAATAAAAGTCTATAGATCTGAAATCGTCAAATATCCAGAGATTCACTTAAATCTTTTTTCAACTCTTTTTTCCCCACCTTGCTTGTACAACCATTAAGATGACAACACGATTATCCTCCCACATACAAAACTCTTCTTTCAAGTTTCCCGATAACCCTTACTGCAGTATTCCAAGACATGTCCTCTCTATCCACAACCTTCAGGATTTAACAGACTTCGGTCATACCACATCCTACAGGAAGGCATTAGTGACTCAAGATTTCCAGGCATTGAAATCTGGGTTCAAGTCCCCACTTCTCCATTTGCCAGCCGTATGACTTTGGACATCTCCCTTAACTTCTCTGTGCCTCACTTTTCTCATCTGTAAAATAGGGATGATACTAGTTCCCACCTTAAAGGACTGTGAATGAAATGAAATAATACCTAGAGCACAGCGCCGAGCACATAGTAAGAGCTCAGAAATGTCAGCCATTTTTGTACCATCATCCTCTCCTTGGTGTTTCTTTACTCATGAAGCAGTCCAGGCTCTGTGGTTTCTCTCAACACCGGAGTAATTCCTTTTCTCTGGGACCTTCTCAGGATACCTACCTGGGCTTTGTCTTTTTGGAGGTGCTGCCAAATGTATGGCAAGCCGAATCCCAAGTGAGAACCCCATGTCATTCCCAACACAACTCAACCTAAGAGTGGAGATTATTTTCTCCCATCTTGAGTTCCCAGCCTGATAATGCCTAACATTTTGCATCATCTACAGTGACCCCAAAACCTGTTTTCTACAATAAAGCACCAGCTCTTGGCTCGTAATTACCTACATACGTTGGATTATTTAATTTCTCACTGAGCGCACTGGGTCTAAGATGCCAGTTTCCTGCTCACTCCTCTAGTATTGTGGAATCTTCCTGCTATCTAATCCCACTAGCCTGGCATTACACTTTACTTTTCTTCTCAATTATCTACCAAAACATTATGTAAAATGGGTCCAGCATTAGTCCTTGGAAAGACCAACTGTTAACTCTATCTTCATCAGAAAATTAAGAATTACCACACTTTCCTTCCTCTCTCATGGTCTGATCTCACCAATACAACTGTTCATTTGAACGCCTACACATGCCAGACACTGTGCTAATAAGGTCCATCTTTACCAAGACACCCATTTCTTCCCTCAAGATGTTGAGTCTGGCATGAAAGAAAGACATGTAAACAAATTCATGCAATATAATGTAACACGTGCAAAGTCCAAATGATGAAGAAGCATAGACAAGAAAGTAATGAATTCACTTTAGGAGTTCAGAGAAGATTTCACAGGACAGGTGATCTTTGAACAAGGTTTTAAAGGATGAATAGGAGTGCTCACTTCGGCAGCACATATGCTAAAGGATGAATAGGAGTTCACCAGGAGTTCAGGACAGAGAAAGGTATCTCAGACAGAGGAATACACAGGCTCAGGCATAGAGGTAAGTGAGAAAACAGAATATTAAGCAGAAGGGGGGGAGATGACAAATGAGGCTGCAGAAGCAGCAAGAACCAGACTGTGAAGGCCATGGTCAATCATTTATTCAACAGATTTATACTGAGCATCTACTATGTGTCAGGCTGTGTTCTATGCCCTGGGAATATAGCAATGAAAAGAAAGACAAGAATCATTACCCTCATGATTCTGACGTGTTCAGGAACTTGGACTTCATTCTGTAAGAGGCTAGAATTTTAAGGAGGGGAAGTACACAGTCAGATTTGAGGTTGTTGTTGTTGTTGTTGTTGTTTTCAAGCTTGTGTTTATTTATTTGAGAGAGAGCGAGAGAGAGAGCAGGAGCAGGGCAAAGGCAGAGGGAGAAGCAATCACCCACTGAGCAAGGAGCCCAATGCAGGGCTCGATCCCAGAACTCCAGGATCATGACCTGAGCTGAAAGCAGACGCTTAACCAACTGGGGCACGCAGCTGCCCCTAGATTTTAGTTTTAAAAGATCCCTCAGAAAACAATGCAGTAGAAGGAGCTTATTAATTTTTTTTCCCAAATATTTATTTATTTATTTGAGAGAGAGAGGGTGCGGGGGTAGAGGGGCCGAGGGAGAGAAACAGAGAGTCTCAAGCAGACTATGCAGGGAGGGCAGAGCCCATTGTGGGGCTCAGTCTTACGAACCTGAGGTCATGACATGAGCCAAAACCAAGAGTGGGACACTTAACTGACTGAGTCACCCAGAACTTTGTAGGAAAAGGACTGAGGAGAGGGAAGATTCAAGGCAGGAAGAACATCTGGGAGAGGACGAGAAATGTCGGGAACTAAAGCACTGACCTCAGGGCAGAGAGGAGGAGACACACATGTGAAGTAAAATGAACAGTGCTCCGTGACCACCTGCGGGAGGGCAGACAAGGGAAAGAGAAGATCGAAAGGACACAGATCCTGCGTCAGCTGACCTGGTGGATGGTGGCGGAATAAACTGAAGTAGAAAACACAGGAGGAAAAGCAGGCACTAGAGGAATGAGGGGTTCAGTCTGGGGCAGGCCCAGAGCATCCCTGGGGGGCATATCTGGGTTAGACAGAAACATCTGGAGTTTAGGCACAGAAGGGAAGAATACAGTTTTGAGAATCTTCAGCCAATTGGAGTGGTTGCTTTATTAAGGCCTGGGCCTCCCTGGAACAGCCAGCTTCCCTACCCCATCACCCTGACTCCCCTGAGTCGGAGGTGAGTAGGAGCTGCCTCGTGATTCAGTGTCATCTCCAGACCACTATCCCTCCCTCCATCCTTGCAAACCTTAAGATCTTTTGAAGCTCACACCAGCAAACGAGAGCACGGCTCCCTCTCCTTATTACCATCATCCCGGAGCCCCGAGGTCACCTCCTCATTCTGGGGAGATTTGGTCACCTTGCCTTCAAATACAACTCCTGGCGTAATTCTTGGTGTGAGTACCGAAAATGACCCTTCCGGCACCCTGGCCTCTCTGTTCCTTGACCTCCTTTCTTCCAAAGATCTTGTCTTCTGCCCCACCTCAGCCACCTGATCCTAGACCAAGAACTCTCAACTCCGTGTGCATATTAGAATCACCTGGGAGGGGCGCCTGGGTGGCTCAGTGGGTTAAAGCCTCTTCCTTCAGCTCAGGGTCCTGGGATTGAGCAAAGAATCGGGCTCTCTGCTCAGTGGGGAGCCTGCTTCCCCCTCTCTCTCTGCCTGCCTCTCTGCCTGCTTGTGATCTCTGTCCATCAAATAAATAAAATCTTAAAAAAAAAAAAAAAAAAAGAATCACCTGGGAAATTAAAAAAAAAAAAAAAAGCCAAAAAACAAACTGATGTCCAATCTCTACCCAACTATTAGATTTTTAAAGCCCTCTGCCTAGTGTGTAGCTGAAAGGGAGAATCATGGCCCCCTACCCAGATATTTCCAATAGCTGCATTTGCTCCATAGGCCACATGTCAAGCTCTCCACTTTCCAATTCCTATTTCATAGGTTTCCAGCTCACCCTCTAAGTGCCCCTTCTCAGTTGGGACCAAGCCAATAGACTCTGCCACCATTTTACCGTCCTTCACCTCCTTGGGGCCTTATGCCTCTACTTCCCTAGTACAGTGCCCACAGTCCATCACTGAAATCACTCCTTCACATCCACCCTTAACTGCCTGGGTCCTCTCTCTCCCTCTGTCTGTATTCATCTGGTTAAACCTAAATTCTGGTTAAATACAAGTCTATGCCCATTCCATACCTGAAACAAGGCAGGTTAACATCACCGGTGAAATATACACAACTGTGTGTTCTGGTCTCGCTTTGAATCCATCTAACCGTCACCCTCTGAGCACCAATATCAGAGCCCTTGGTTCTGCCCAAGCACCCTAAATATTCCCCTGGCTCACTCTCTCCCACTCTCCTCGGGGACTATTCCACACCCTCCCTCTGCTCAGGTCTCCGCCCCCTCACTGTCCCCTCCTCCCTTTCAGCCACTGCCCTTACTGCTGCTACTGCTTCTGCTTCTTTTTAAGATTCAATGTATTCATTTGAGAGACAGAGAGAAAGAGAAAGAGCACTATCAAAGGGGAGATACAGAAGGAGAGGAAGAAGCAGACTCCCCACTGAGCAGGGAGCCTGACGTGGGGCTCGATCCCAAGACCCCAAGATCATGACCTGAGCTAAAGACTGACACTTAACCATTTGAGCCACACTAGAGGCGCCCCGACCTTTGCTACTAACTGATGAGAAGCAATCAGAAGAGAACCTCTACATGCTCCCAGCCACCCCCAAGCCCTCCCCTCCACCTCCAAACACATAAGGTCTGCTTCCACTCCTGTTCCTATGATTCAACTGTCCTTCTTAGTGACCATCCTCAGCACTGGACAGGGACCCCGCCGGCCCGCACTCTATCCAATGTCCCTCTCTCCCACCGTCAGTTATCTTCCTTTCCTGGATCGCTCCCTTCACTAAACAAACAGGCTTTTAGAACCTCCACCTTCATAAAAACCTCAACCTCACATGCCCCTTCAGCTGCTGGTGCACTTCTCAGTCCCCTTCCCAGCAAAACCGCTTGAAAGAAGCATCAATACTCACTGTCTTCACCTCTACTTCCCCAGCTCTGTTTCAAGCCCTTTGGTCTCTTGCCCCCTCTTCATCGACACTACTCTGGTCAAGCCTGCCAATGGACTTCCCAGTGATCAGTTCTCTCTCTGCCTCCATGCAGACCTGGACATAGCTGATGTCTCCTTTCTCCTGAAACACTTTCTCCTCCTGGCACACCCATCACTCTCAATTCTCCTCCTACCTCCCTGCCTGCCCCCTCCCCATCTCCTTGACTGGGCCCTATTTTTCTGACCTCTACATGTTGGAGTATCCCAGGGCACAGTGCGTAAATCTCTTACCTTCTCCTTCTACACCCATAAGTTCACGGGATCTATAGGTTTCAAATTCCATGGACCCATTAATGACTCCCAAATGTATAGCTCAGCTGTGATTCCTCCCACCCCCTGAAACCCCAAGCAGACAGGAACAACTGCTTAGTGAACATCTCCACTTGGAGATCCAAGAGGCATCGCAAACATAACATGTTTAAATCAACTGCTTGAGCTACAGACCTGAGGATCACCCTTAACTTCTCTTTTTCTCATATCACTCATACAAGCCATTAGGAAATCTGGTCTGTTCGACCTTGAGAGGTAGTACAGTCCTAGCCAAGAAGACCACTTTGGAGATTATGACATACACTACCCACAGCAATCCTTTTACGATATGGCATTTCAAGTCACTCTCAGCTGAGACTCTCTAGTGTTGTCCCTTCTCAGAGGAAGACCCAAAGGCCTTCTCCTGGACTTTAGGAGCCCACCTGGTCTGACCTCATCCCCTGGCACTCTCTGCCTTGCCCACTCCACTCCAGCCCCAGCAGCACCCTGCGATTCCTCTCGTTCATTGACAACTGTGACCCGCTCCTGGGCTTTTGCACCTTGCTCTTCCCTCGCCTAGACTGTTCTTCTCTCTGATTTGCCTTGCAGTTTGCTCTCCCCCTCCCTTGCAGTTTCTTCTCAAAGGCAACTTGTTAGAAAGGCTTTCCTTGTCAACACTAAATAAGATAGCATCTCTTGGGCCCCTGGGTGGCTCAGTGAGTTAAAGCCTCTGCCTTTGAATCAGGTCATGATCTCAGGGTCCTGGGATCGACCTCTGCATCAGGCTCTCTGCTCAGCAGGGAGCCTGTTTCCCCCTCTCTCTCTGCCTGCCTCTCTGCCTACTTTTGATCTCTGTCAAATAAATAAATAAAATCTTTTTAAAAAAATAAAAATAAAAACCAATCTGATTAAAAAATAGGCAAAGGATTTGAGTAGACACTCTTCCAAAGAGGACATACAGAATGGCCATCAGACATAGGAAAAGATGCTTAACATCACTTATCATCAGGAAAAAACAAATCAACACCACAGTAAGCTACCATCTCACACCTTTCAGAATGACTAGAATCAAAAAGAACTAGCAAGTGTTGGCAAGCATGTGAAGAAAAAGGAACACTTGTGCATGGCTGGTGGGAATGCAAAGTGGCACAGTCACTGTGGAAAACAGTATGTAGGTGTCTCCAATCCCACTATGGGGAATTTACCCTAAAAACACAAAAATACTAACTTGAAAAGATATATGGGCCCCTATGTTTATTGCAGCATGATTTACAATAGCTAAGATATGGAAGCAGCCTGTGTCTATTGATAGTTGGATGGATAAAGAAATTGTGATTTTAGAAAGTATATGTGTGCGCACACACACACACACACACACACACACACACACACAGTGGAATATTCCTCAGACATAAAAAAGGATGAGATCTTGTCATTTGCAACAAGATGGCTGGACCTAGAGGTATGGGTATGGAATGATCGCGACACCCGCCTGACTGTCTCCCTGCCCTCAACTCCCATTTCCACACCATCTGGTGCTGAGGCCAAATTAATCTCCCCCAAGCACAGGACCTGCACACCCCCAAGCTCAGTAACTACCAAAAAATTCCCCTGTGCCTACAGACAAAACCTCACCTCTTAGCATTTAAGGTATTCCATAATCGGACCCAATAATCAATCCAATCAATTTCTCTCCTCTCCTTAGTCTCAGATGCCACTTTCATAATGCCTCCCTGATCTCCCAGGCAGAAGCCAGTTTTCCGGCTTTTGGACTACTGTGAAAGTCACACCTCCATCCGCCTTCCAGCCCTAGTGTCTCTCTATCACGTGATGCCAATGACACATATCTTACCTCCTCAAAGACACCAGCAGCACTTTGAGGGCTGAATCTGTATCTGACTTACCTTTATATCTTTACCATGAAGGTCCTTAAATATCTGAGCAAATAAATGAATGACCGAACACATCAGTCCTACTCTGTGCCTTGACATTTGGAATACATTTGCCCAGGAGCCATGTGAATGGAATCAAAACTTGGCAGATAACAACATGGCCAGGGGCCAGGGTGGCTGCCTTGACCACAGCACCTTCTAGCTGGAAACCTGACTTTATAGACTAATCGACTGGACTTAAATGACAAGGGCATATGGCTGCATTATTCTTTTTTGATGTTTATGCTTATAGGCAGAGGGGCTGAAAGATAAAATCATGGCACTGAAATCCTCTGTTCATTTGTGCTGTCTGCACGGTTTGTCTGAGTGAAATGAAGCCAGCCCAGGTTTCTCGCTTTAGCTCTGCCACTTAGCGGCTCTGCATTCTTAGGAAATTCCCCCAAACCCTCATGGGTCTCGGTTTCCCAACTCTTCTGCCAAACTCATGAGGGTCTAGTGGATGTGAAAGGATGGTCACTGTCTGCGAAGGGCTATTCTGCACGGAAATGAGATGTCAAGCTGTTCCTACAGCGTGTTCATGAAAACAGCCACTACCTTCTAAATGCTGGTTAAGCCAGTGTTGTCCCTGAGGCTCGGAAACAGTATTTTCGAGTTTTCAAGCCTAGTTTTTTTTTTTTTTTTTTTTTTTTTTAAAGATTTTATTTATTTATCAGAGAGAGAGGGGGAGAGAGCAAGCACAGGCAGACGGAATGGCAGGCAGAGGCAGAGGGAGAAGCAGGCTCCCTGCCGAGCAAGGAGCCTGATGTGGGACCCGATCCCAGGACGCTGGGATCATGACCTGAGCCGAAGGCAGCTGCTTAACCAACTGAGCCACCCAGGCGTCCCTTCAAGCCTAGTTTTAATCAGACATTCAGAGTGTTCTTGCTTTAAAAAATGAAATTAAACATCTCGAGATAACCATTTAGTAACAAATAAAAGTGGCTGATCTCCTTTATCTAAAATGCTTTCACTGTTCAGTACTGAAGAGTGAATTTAAATTGGGATTCATTAATTTCTTGAGGTTCTGGAAGCTATAGGGGTACTTTCATCAGTAAGGTGGCAGCCAAGTGTATTTCAATCTTCTACAAGACATTTTGCAACAATTACCCCGCCTGTTAAGAGGAGTTAGTCCCATCAACTCATCTCTCAGAGTTGTTCAGGGAGACAAGCAAGTGCTCTTAAAACACAAAAGCCTACCAAAGGAAAATATTTGATATAAAAGCTAGTTTAAGGTTGATGATTTAATTAAAACACACATGTATTTGGAGATATCAACATTAATAAGTAAAATATTATTATTAAGTATCAGTATATTGTTATTAATTATAAGTATATTAATAACAAGTTATTACTATTATTTTTTAAAGCCTACCAAAAGATATAAGAAACTTACTCACATAAAGCCAAATACCAACGCATTTTAGATATTCTCAGGTAGACAGCACCATTGACCATGACACACTTAAGTGCCTGTCAACTGTGTGCCAGGCACCACGGCTGATACAGAAGTATCAGTATCTTACCTGTCTGGAACATGTGATCATACATGAGAAAAAATGCTGAGAACCTTCTCATTCGGTCCTCAACCCTGTGAGAAAGGCAAGGCAGGGACGATTACCTCCTAAACAGCTCCAAAGAGATTGACTGATTTGACCCAAGTCCCCCTGCTGATTAGCAGAAGACTGTAGGTTCTTTCCATATCTTCAGAGTGCCCTCAGCATGCTTACATTCTCGTAGAGGTAAAATACTACCACGGAGGAAGAGACAATGCCCTGCATACAGCAGGTGCTCAATGAATGCCTCTTGGTGGGGGTAGGGATAATGTGGCAGTAATCATGTGGTGATGATGGAGACTATGATGGCAGTGACAATGACAATGATCATGATGCTAGGAGCTGACGAGGCCCAGGTGCACGTGCTGAAGGACCAGCAGAGATGCTGAATGCTCATGGAGCTCACCTGAGTCCTCCCCATACCAGTCCGTGTGGACATCCATCATGGAACTAACGGCTCCTGGTGCACCATCCGCTCTTCCCTCCAAACTCCGAGAAAAGGGATGGTCTGGCTCGTCTTTGCTGGGGACCACACTGTTGCGCAGGAGTGCCTCCAGGAATTGCTTCACGTGGTAGTTACCGTAAGCCAAGTCCATGGCCTGGCCACCGGGCAGAGCCTCGTCCATGTGGGCCAGGCCGAGCGGGGCTGCATAGGGCGGCAGCAGCTCACTGCCCTCTACCTCCACCTCGTCTGCATCAAACTCCACCTTGGGCTCTATCTGTTTGGGCAGAATAGAGAGGTCACAGTCAGTGGGGCCGCTGCCCTGGCTGTCCTTCACCACCAGTCCCAGCCGGTGGCCGCCTCTGCAGTCACTGCAAGGGGACTCTCTCAGACAGCCCACGCTCTCCTCTCCCTCGGCTGCGGAGGAGCCCAAGCTCTTGGCATCGCAGGAGGTCCCTTCCCTGCCTGAACTGGGGCTTCCACCATCACCCTGATGAGCCCCCGTGGCCGCCGCTGCTGCCGCCACCGCCGCCTCCTTCTCCATCTTCCGGCAGATATCGAGGGACGACCTGATGTACGTCTTGCAGAAGTTCACCACGTCGTTCATCTGCAGGTAGCTGGCAGCCGACATCACTTCGATCACGTTCTCCCCGCACAGATCCAGCTTGCCAGAGTACAGGAAGTCTAAGATCGTGGAGAAAGCGTCGGAGGTGACAATGTCCAGGGACGCCGTGCTGGGCCGCCCGCTGTCCTGAATGTAGTGAATGAGCAGGGCTCGGAAGTAGCCGCTGTTGGCGAACAGAATGTTCCTGTGGGCCTTGAAGATCCGCCCTTCCACAATGATGCTGCAGTCACAGAAAAAGTCCCGCTTGCGCTGTTCATTCAGCTCCCCCAACAGCTTCTCATAATAGGACTGCATCTCCATTGCTCCACCAGCGGCGGCTGCTCTGGCGTGGCCTGTATCTCTGCCAAGATTTTTTTTTTCCAGTTAATTCATCAATCCCAACCTTACAAATAAGATGTTCAGCTTTAATTTTTTTTTTCCTCGTTCTTCTCCCAAACACTGATTCAATAGTGTCTTTATGATACCAGCTATTTGGGGATCTAACAAAAATCTAGAGGTGGTCCCACGGGGTGAATTTATGAAAAACAACAAAAAATAACCAGGACGAACTGCACATTTTACATGGACTCTCTCAATGAATTTTTATAAAAACCCGATGATAAAAGACCCATGCTGTCCCCATTTTTCTGATAAGGAAATCGGAGACTTAGAGAAGGTAGGAGATGACCCAGCTGGAACAGAGCCAAGACTCAAAACCAGGTCAGTTATCCCCTGGAGTGCCTGTTCTTATGTCTACACTCTACTTTCTTCAAGACTCAAAATATACATAATTCCCAAATCTAATATTTACAGCTCAATCCTGGCATGGAACTTGGAGACACACCCCTATTATCATCCCTTCAAGGAAGCATGGTAGATTCTTGGGCTAGCCAGCATGCAGTCACCATTCTTACGGTTTTAGTGCCCTGTGTGGCTTTGAGAGATCCACCCGTCCCCCATTCTTGGCCAAGGTGATTTGTATCAAGCCGGTGCCATCCCCCCAGGCTCTAGATAGAACAGAGGCTA
The DNA here is from genome assembly GCF_022355385.1 of Mustela nigripes. NCBI lineage: Eukaryota > Metazoa > Chordata > Mammalia > Carnivora > Mustelidae > Mustela > Mustela nigripes. The sequence goes on along the minus strand of NC_081570.1, from coordinate 24,053,020 downwards.
ACACAATCAAGGTATCTCACCTGCTTTTTTTTTGAAGATTTTATTTATTTATTTGACAGAGATCACAAGTAGGCAGAGAGAGAGAGAGGAGGAAGCAGGCTCCCTGCTAAGCAGAGAACCGGATGCGTGCTTGATCCCAGGACCCAGGGATAATGACCCAAGCAGAAGACAGAGGCTTTAACCCACTGAGCTACCCAGGCGCCCCAAGGTATCCCACCTTCTGAGCGCAGGGGTTAGCTCAGAGATGGCCACGTGGCTTGGTCAGAGCAATAAAAGGCAACGCGCGTTTACTGGGGGTTCCATCTCTTCTGAGATGCTGCCTCGCCACCAGGGGAACCAGCCCGACAAAGAAGACAGTCCAGCTCAGGCAGGAGCATCAGGGACACCATCTGAGCCCCAACTCATGCTGGGCCAAAAGTCAATTAAGTCTCTTTTTGCTTTAGCTGGTCTGAGTTGGGTTTTCTATCTCTTGCAAATGAGAGACTCCACACTGACAGACTCCACAGCCATTGGTTCACTCACTCAAATTTTAAAATGTCCTGTCCCTTGAATATCAATGGACTCCAAGCCTTTGAAGGGATGAGCCATGTCTTAGCTCATTTGCTATGCCCCACAGAACCTGGCAGAGTGCTCTGGACGAAGGAGGTTGGCTAAGTAAAAAGGAAGACTCCCTTCTTTAAAAAAAAAAAAAAAATTTTTTATTTATTTGTCAGAGAGAGAGAGAGCACAAGCAGGGGGAGCAGCAGACAGAGCAGGCAGAGGGAGAAGCAGGCTTCCTGCTGAGCAAAAAGCCCAATGCGGGACTCGATCCCAGGACCCTGGGATCATGACCTGAGCTGAAGGTAGATGCTTAGCCAACTGAGACACCCAGGCATCCTGGAAGACTCCCTGCTTAACTGCTGAGTAGAACAGGTATAAATCAAGTTTAAAACCCTTCGGCTGGGACGCCTGGGTGGCTCAGTTGGTTAAGCAGCTGCCTTCGGCTCAGGTCATGATCCCAGCATCCTGGGATCGAGTCCCACATCGGGCTCCTTGCTCCGTTTCTCCCTCTGACTCTGCCTACCACTCTGTCTGCCTGTGCTCGCGCTCTCTCTCTCTCTCTGACAAATTAAAAATATATATGTATTTTAAAAAATAATAATAAAAATTTAAAAAAAAAAACCTTCGGCTGATGAGAAAGACGGACACTGACCTTCTTCACTGAGCTCTCGCCTCCATTGCTTCCCATCACACAAACCACAAAGCCATCCCGCCACAGCACTGTAGCTGGTCTTAAGGGTTAATGTGCTTCCAGTTAACACAACTCCTTGCTTACCAACCTAAGGCCCTTGATCTATAACCAAACTCATTTGCTTTCTTTAAGATTTGCAGACCACTGGCCTTGGAAAATGAAGAACTAGAGAACTCTCCCAGGCCACAGAGGCCAGCAAGTCTGTTTGAAGCTGCCTCAGCTTTCTGATTAGCCCAGCAATCTTTTAACAAAATGTTTTTCTTTTTTAAGGTCACGCAGATGACTCTACTGACCTCCCTTTGCGCATCTGTAAACCTTGGCCTCCTTTACAGAAAGATCAGAGTACTCTTGCACAACCCCGGGGTAGCCAGGAGCCAGACCTTCTTGCACAACCTGTGTACTGAGATAATTCTGCAGCTAGCATCATTGAGTTTCATATCATCAAGAAATGTCAAAGACCATTGAACTCCCTTTAAAAATCTCTAGGCCAGGGACACCTGGGTGGCTCAGTTCCTTAAGCCGCTGCCTTTGGCTCAGGTCATGATCCCAGGGTCCTGGAATAGAGTCCCACATCGGGCTCCTTGCTCAGCAGGAGCCTGCTTCTCTGTCTATCTCTGCCTGCCACTCTGTCTGCCTGTGCTCACTCTGACAAATAAATAAAATCTTTAAAAAATAAATAAATAAAAATAAAAATCTCTAGGCCAGGGCACCTGGGTGGCTCAGTTGTTAAGTGTCTCCAGGGTCCTGGTTTCAAGCCCCCCACCCACCCCCGCTTCTCCCTCTCCCATTCTCCCTGCTGGTGTTTCCTCTCTTGCTGTGTGTCTCTCTCTGTCAAAGAAATAAATAATTTTTTAAAAGATTTTATTTATTTCTTTGACAGAGAGAGAGAGAGATCACAATTAGGCAGAATAGCAGGCAGAGATAGAGCAGGAAGCAGGCCCCCCACTGAGCAGAGAGCCCAATGCAGGGCTTGATCCCAGGACCCTGAGATCATGGCCTTAGCCAAATGCAGAGGCTTAATCTTAACACTGAGCCACCCAGGTGCCCCAGTAAAATCTTAAAAAAAAAAAAATCTCTAGGCCAGGCAGAAAACTCAGAGTTGGCTTTTGGACAAGAGCCTGCCTTCCCCCCAGGTGGCCAGGCTCCTCTCTTGAGTAGTGGCCTTTTGAGCAACAAGCAGCTGAACTTGGCCATGAACTTGGCCATCAACTATTCCTTTTCCATACTGACGCATGGAACACAGAGAAGTATCTACAACCCAGTACATCATCTCCCTCTACTGGAATCACAAAGGCCTAGTTGGAGCTGCCAACCACAACCAACTCCTTAGCACCCTCCTTTTCTACAATGCAACAAAACCATACCTCACACAGTCAGAAATCAGACACTCCCTCCCCACAAAAAAGGCCCTTCCACTGGGAAAAGAGACTCCCCAAGGTCTGTGTACTAATGGCACAGACAGACTAATTGCACAGACCAGACCCCCAACAACCTTATTAAGAGGCTATTCACACCTACTTTCTATGTATTTATAGCAAGTGATGCATTAAGTTTAGAAACTAGACAACCCAGTAGGGAGAGAAGTCGAAGAGTGTCTCGGAGCAAGTAAACTGACAAAAGTGAGAACGGACAGCTAGGAAAAGGTAAAAAAAAGTTACTTAAAAAAATAGAACCAGGAATTTTTTTCAAAATATCAGCCTGAGGCCATGTAGCTAAGCATATTAAATGCTCCTACATATTCAAAATGGCCTAAGGACAGCACTAAACTGTAGCCTGGGGCTATCATTGATGGGCCTAAGTCATCAAGATGATTCTTATCTGTTTATATTCATTTTAAAGTCAAGGAAGTTATGTCATAATTTCTGGAATTTTTTTCTTATCCAAAGTAAAATTAACATTTGGTTCAGAAAGGAGGAAAACTGCCAGATAGCTGCACAATTCTACTATTCCCAAAAATATCAACCCTGAAAGTTGTCACGGGAGTAAGGTTTCACTGTCATTCCGCTTCTTCTGACTGCTCCAGCCAAGTCTTCCCCGCAGTTCCTGCCATTGCCTTTGGCTCTCAAAATATGAAGGGAAAAACAAGATATAAGAAAATGCAACATTCCAATGTCACACTCCACTCTTTTTCAGAACTGAAAGAAAGGGGCACCTGGGTGACTCAGTTGGTTAAGCATCTGCCTTCCACTCAGGTCATGATCCCAGGGTCCTGGGATCTGTCCTAGAATTGGTGCTGGCATAGAGCCCAGCCATCACACTCCCTGCTCAATAGGTAGTCAGCTTCTCCCTCTCCCTCTGCTCTTCCCTATCCCGTTCATACTCTCCCTCTCTAATAAATGAACAAAATGTTAAAAAAAGAAAGAAAGAAAGAGAAAAAGAACCAAAAGAAAGCCTATCAGACTGGTAAAAATCACATTTTTCAATGTGCTTCTATCCACTGCAGATGCAGATGTAATTTGGAACACCATTTCAGAGAGGAATTTGGCAATATTTATTAAAACTTAGGGGTACCTTGGTGGCTCAGTTGTTAAGCTTCTGCCTTCAGCTCAGGTCATGATCCCAGGGTCCTGAGATGGAGCCACACAACAGGCTCTCTGCTCTGCAGGAAGCCAGCTTCTCCCTCTCCCACTCCCCCTGCTTGTGTTCCCTCTCTCTGCCTCTGTCAAATAAATAAATAAAATCTTTTAAAAAAAAAAAAACTTAAAATGCACATTTCTTTTGGGGTACCTGAGTGGCTCAGTGCATTAAGCATCTGACTCCTGATTTTGGCTCAGGGCACGATCTCAGGGATGTGAGATCAAGCCCTGAGTCAAGCCGGTAGTTAGGTCCAGCATGGAGCCTGCTTAAGATTCTCTCTCTTTCCTTCTCCTTCTGCCTCTGCCCCCCCCACCTACCCAGCTCATGTATGTGCTCTCTCTCTCTCAAAATTTAAAAATAAATAAATAAATATAAGATGTAAAAATTTTTAAAAATGCACACCTCTTTTGTCCCAGAAATTTCAATGTAAAAATTTACCCTTTCAGATGTGTTGCCAAAAAATACCAAATTACAAGTTCAGAAATGTCCATTCACCAGGTTTTAGTACTAGCGCAAAAGTAAAAATGATCAAGCAGTTACGCTTGAGAAGAGCAATTAAGGGTAAGAGGTATGTGGAGGGACCCTCACTTTCTGTTTTCAACCTCTCTATACTGTTAGGGTGTTTTACTATGTGTATGTACTTCCTTCATTTTCTCTTTTTAAACAAAGGGGAGAAAGGAGGAGGGGCAAAGGGATAAGAAGTTGGCAAACCGGGGAGATAAACCAGTGTAGGTACAACATCTCTTAGCCTGAAGAATGGTTTTATCTCCAGGGCACTTCCATCTTTCACTGGAAGATGCTCTTTTCCAGCAGTGGTACCCAAACCCATCTCCTTTGGCTTTCTTGCTCCAAATAATGTAGATTCTACTGGGTCACATAAATACTCCCTAACTTTGCAAAAGTCTGTCCCCAACCCTATACTTGGCATATACGGTAGAAATTGTTATTCATGTCACTTGCCTTCGGTGTCCTACATCCCTGTGACACGCTGAGGATCACTACCTCTCCCTGGGAAGAAGCTCTCTGTGTGTACTGCTCTCCAGAAGTACATTTATCCACACTCTGGCAGGGACCCTGCCCTCCCACCCCAGCCCTCTCACTGTTTCAATTCAATTCAACAATGACTGGCTCCATACAATGTCTGACACAAGGAAGATACCAGGATTAAAAAAATAAACCAGGTACAGTGCACATCCTCCAGGAGAGAGCAGATGCCAACACTCCTGCCTGTAACACACTCCCACATTCCCCAGGGACTCCTACCCAGATCCCACCACTATCTTCATTCAGGTACCAAAACCAGACTTGAATTCCACCCACTAACTCTGACAAGACTCCTTCAGTCTCAGCAACCTGAGAATAGTGAATACCTACTCATCAAAAAAAAAAAAAAAAAAAAAAGTGGGGGTATGCATCTGGGTGGCTCAGTGGTTAAGCACTGGACTGTTGGTTTCGGGCTCAGGACATGATTTCAGGGTTATGAGATCAATGCCCCTGGTCTGGCTCCACTCAGTGCTCAGCACAGAGCCAGCTTGAAATCCTTACCCCTCCAACTTCCTCCCGTTCTGCTCCTCCTGACGGCTCATGCACACACTCTCTCTCCCTCTCCCTAAAATAAATAAATAAGGGACACCTGGGTGGCTCAGTTGGTTGAATTGTCTGCCTTCAGGTCCAGTCATGATCTCGGGGTCCTGGGATGGAGCTCTGCATGGGGCTCCCTGCTCACTAGGGAGTCTGCTTCTCCCTCTCCCTCTGCCCCTCCCCACCTCTGTCTCAAATAAATAAATAAATAAATAAAATCTTTAAGTAAATAAATATAATCTTAAAAAGAAAACAGGATGGGGCACCTGGGTGGCTCAGTGGGTTAAAGCCCCTGCCTTCAGCTCAGGTAATGATCCCAGGGTCCTGGGATCGAGCCCCGCATTGGACTCTCTGCTCAGCGGGGAACCTGCTTCCCTTCCTCTCTCTCTGCCTGCCTCTCTGCCTACTTGTGATCTCTGTCTGTCAAATAAAAAAACAAAATCTTTAAAAAAAAAAAAAAAAGAAAACAGGAAACTGCTCATCTATTGCTAGCATTTACTGCATACCACTCCTCATGAAGCACTGTAAGAAGTACTTTACAAGCATTAAGTTTTATCTCACAATAACCTAATGCAGTAGATATAATCGTTGTACCCTCTTTTTCAGGGGAAGAAATTGAGGGTCAGATTTATAGCTAACACGCCCGAGCTGGGATTGGAACCAAAATTAGTTTCATTCCAGAATTGACATGCTAACCACTATGCCAACCTGACTCCCCAAAAGGGTTGGGGAAGTCACTCCTCTCCTCCGTTCCCATGGAGGGGAACGACACGGGAGAAGAGTGTCCATTTCCACCGGAAAAATTTCGGGGTCAACTGCATCTTCGGTTCACCTGCTAAACTGTTCCCAAGAAAAGGGGATTCCCCCCTCCGCCTTCTAGAGCCAGACGACCCTGCAGAGATCACGGGAACCAGTTACTGGACCTGTCTTTGGCTCCTGAGGGTGGGGAACTAGGGCCTTGCCCCTCCCGGGGCCTCCTGCAGACGAAGTGACCATCGCTGCGGTGAGCACTGCCCCAGCCGGGCCAAGTCCTCATTACCACCACCACCCCCGCCCCGTCCCTCGCACCATCGCCATGGGTGGGCACCAGGACCACACAGCGGGACGACGCGCCAGGGAGAACCCAATGCCAGCGAATGGGGGACAGCTACCGCCGCGCCACGCTACCCCTCCCCACGCGGGAGGGGATGGAGGGTCGGTCATCCAGCTCAGGTTCACGCGGTGGGGGTCTCGGGAGTAGCCAGGGCCGAGAGGTCCAAAGGAGGCCGACCGAGAGGGGAGTTCCCTGCCCGCTCCCTCCACCCAAGGCCGACTTCTCGCGGCGCCCCGAATCCTCCCCAAACCAATGAAAGCTGCAGCGCGAACCCGCTTCTCCGCTCTCACCTTTCAGCCGGATCCAGCAGCGCGGCTGCCGAGCTCAGCGCCCCGACACGCCCCCCTTTCATTCACCTGTCGCCCCCTCCGTGAGAGGCGAGGCAGCTGACCAATCACAGGGGCTCCTGGGCTTAGGAAGGCGGGCCCTGCGGCCAGCAGGTTAGTCAATGGCGCCAGCGCCCCCTCCCGAGGCTGCGCTCTGGCCGCGCCCGCGCTCGCGCGGTGACGGGAGTTGTGGTCTCAGCGTTCCCTTCTCCCGCGAAGACAGAGTGGACAAAACTACAAGTACCGAGATACCAGGAAACGGGGATTGCCGAAGGCTGGAGCTCGGCGGGGTCTTCTGAGTCCCACTGAGGGACCTGCGAAGTACGGCGTCTTTGTGCTGAGAGCCGGGAGCGCGTTGCGCGGGTTCCAGCGGCCTGGAGAGCAGGACCTCTCACCCGTCAGTCCGCACACATTCCACTTGCCCGCGCTCCGCGAGCATTCTGGAAATGAGGGAAAGGATATCATCCACTCAACCCCGCAACACTCCGTTTCACGGATACACGTGAAACGGTTAGAGGGCGATGTGCCGCCGGCTCAGTACCGACACCGCGGGTTGTGGGACAGCTGCGAACAAGACCCCCCAGCTTGCCGCCCCCGGGAGCCGAGTTCTCTCAGCAGGTGCATGGGTGGGCCGGGGCTGCGGCATCAAAGTACTACAAACGGGCTTCAACCGCAGAAACTCATTGTTCCGCAGGTCTGGTGGTTAGGAGTCCAGTTGTGGGCAGGATTGGTTCCTCTTGAGGGCTCAGAGGGGAGGATCTGCTCCAGGCCTCTCTCCCGGCCTGTAGACCGCCTTCTTCATGTCCGCAGAGCTTCTCCCGTAACATCTCTGCGTGTAGATTTCCCTTTATATAAGGTCACCAGTCATATTGGATTAGGGGTTCTCTCTTTTTTCTTTCTTTAAGATTTTTATTTAGTGGGGCGCCTGGGTGGTTCAGTGGGTTGAAGCCTCTGCTTTCCGCTCGGGTCATGATCCCAGGGTCCTGGGATCGAGCCCCACGTCGGGCTCCCTGCTCCACAGAGGAACCTGCTTTCCTTCCTCTCTCTCTGCCTGCCTCTCTGCCTACTTGTGATCTTTGTCTGTCAAAAAAAAAAAAAAAAAAAAAGATTTTTAGTTATTTGTTAGAGAGAGTACTCAAGCAGGGGGAGCAGCAGAGGGAGAGGGAGAAGCAGACTCCTCGCTGAGCTGGGAGCCCCACGGGAGACTTGATCCCAGGACCCCCCTCACTCATCATGACCTAAGCTAAAGGCAGATGCTTAACCCACTGAGCCACCCAGGAATCCCTAGTACAACCTTGTCTTAATTAATTCTTACATTTGCAACAATCCTGTTTTCCAAACTGAGTCAGGTTCTGAGGTGCTGGGGGTTAGGACTTCAACACAGGAAGGGGGGGTTCAACCCATAACAACTGGGAGACGGCCAATAAACAAGTAAACAACTTTAAAAAAAGGAAATAAATGAAGCGCATGGTAAATAATTAAAACAGGTTGGTGATTCATGAAAAGGTGTTCAACATCATTCATCATCAGGGAAATACAAATTAAAACCACAATGAGATACCACCTCACACCAGTCAGAATGGCTAAAATTAACAGGTCAGGAAACAACAGATGTTGGTGAGGATACAGAGAAAGGGGAACCCTCCTACATTGTTGGTAGGAATGCAAACTGGTGCAGTCACTCTGGAAAACAGTATGGAGGTTCCTAAAAAGTTGAAAATAGATGGGGCACCTGGGTGGCTCAGTGGTTAAGCCTCTGCCTTTGGCTCAGGTCATGATCCCAGGGTCCTGGGATCGAGCCCCGCATCTGGCTCTCTGCTCAGCGGGGAGCCTGCTTCCTCCTCTCTCTCTCTCTGCCTGCCTCTCTGCCTACTTGTGGTCTCTGTCTGTCAAATAAATAAATAAAATCTTAAAAAAAAAAAAGTTGAAAATAGAACTACCCTATGACCCCAATTGCACTACTGTGTATTTACCCCAAAGATACAAATGTAATGATCCAAAGGGGCACCTGCACCCCAATGTTCACAGCAGCAGTGTCCACAATAGCCAAACTATGGAGAGAGCCCAGATATCCATCAACAGATGAACAGATAAAGAAGATGTGGTACACACACACACACACACGGGAATATAATGCAGCCATCAAAAAATGAAATCTTGCCATTTGTGAAGACATGGATGAAACTAGAGGGTATTACGCTGAGTGAAGTAAGTCAATCAGAGAAAGACAATTATTATGTGATCTCACTGATACGTGGAATTTGAGAAACAAAGCAGAGCATCATAGGGGAAGGGAGGAAAAAGTGGAACAGGATGAAACCAGAGAGGGAGACAATTCATAAGAGACCCTTAATCTTAGGAAACAAACTGAGGGTTACTGGAGTGGAGAGGGGAGGGAGGAATGGGGTGGCTGGGTGATGGACACTGGGGAGGGTATGTGTTGTGGTGAGCACTGGGTGTTGTTTAAGACCGATGAATCACAAACCTGTACCCCTGAGACAAATAATGCATTATATGTTGATTTTAAAAATAAAATAAATAAAATTTAAAAACAGGTTGGTGATCTAACAAAGTGATTTAGTTCCATGACTATGTTGTCGAGGGTCAAGGATGTCCTCTCAGTTGGCAACCTTTCAGGGAAGACCCTAATGAGGAGTGAGCCATGCTAAGATTAAACAGGAGAGCATTCAAGGCAGGGGAAGAGCTAGTAGGAAGGCTCTAAAAACAGATTGGTGCATGCCTAAGAAACAGGAGGATGGCCACTGGGGTGAGGGCTGGGTGACAGGCAGACCAGCTTAATGGGCATGCCACGTGAGTGGTCAGTTACGTAGAGCTCTGCACTCAGAAACACCCCACACTTGAAACCAGAACAAAGGGGTGGTTGTACAACATTGTGACTATACTAACTTCTAGTGAATTGTACACTTTTAAATGATTAATTGTATTTTAGGTGGATCTTACCTTAATTTTTTTTTAAAGTGTGGAGAAAGAGTATTGGTTAATTCAGCAAGTTCAGCTAAGTATGGGTCAATTAAAAGAAATTATTTTCAATAAATTTAATCCAGCTTATGAGACCGGATTAAATTTCTCAGCAAGAGTGTAGAGTGTTGTCTGTTGAATCCATTGAGGTGTTCTCACCTCCCTTACCTGAAGAATTTGATCCTTAATTGATAAGATTGAACCCTCATCACTAAAGAAAACTTAAATCCCTTCTTGACCCTTGAGCAGAACCAAAGTCCAAACATGACAGGTCCTGGAGGATGAAAAGCAGATAAAAACTAGGGAAAAGGAGCTCTGCCCAAAGAAAACAGTTGCAGGAATCTATTTAATTGCTTGGGAAAAAACAGGTGATTATTTATGGAGGTGAATTAGGAGAGAACTTAATTAAGGAAACCCAGAATATAATTTCAGATCAAAATGAATTGCTTTGTTTGAGTGTACTCACTGGAGACTCCGTATCCAGGATGCTTGCCCTGACAGCTGGTAGCTGTTACTCTAGTAATCTGAAGTGTTGGTTTATGCAAACCTACATACAGTACCGACCTGTCATTAATTTGAATGGCAGTGGAAATATCCTGGCGTAAACCAGAGGAATAAATTCAATGATCTCAGGAGTCAGGATAACTTATTGAATCTGTATGTGCATCTTGCTGACCAACCCCAAAATTATATGCCTTGAAAAGGCCCAGAATTACCCCCTCCTTTACCAAAGCTAAAGGACAATCGATAAGGAGAGTGCCAAAATCATTAAAAAGCACTTTCCTGACCATCATTTTTAAGCCAGGAATGAGAGTGGGTGGGCCTATAATTGAAATACACTCTCATCTCAAGGAGGGTGGGCGGACTCTGGAGTGACACAACCCAGTAGTGGCAGTTACCCAACAAATACGAAGTGGGAAGTGTTAGGAATAAACAGCAGGGTTGGCATGAAATCAGAATGGTTTGATCCAGGGGCGCCTGGGTGGCTCAGTGGGTTGAGCCGCTGCCTTTGGCTCAGCTCATGATCTCAGGGTCCTGGGATTGAGTCCCGCATCGGGCTCTCTGCTCAGCAGGGAGCCTGCTTCCTCCTCTCTCTCTCTCTCTCTACCTGCTTCTCTGCCTACTTGTGGTCTCTCTCTGTCAAATGGATGAAAAAAAATCTTTAAAAAAAAAAAAAAGAAGAATGGTTTGATCCACAGAGATCTTGGGAAACAACTAGCTGATCATGGACAACCTACTACATTCCCACTTTTATTTTATTTTATTCTACTCTTTTATTTTATTTTATTTTATTTTGGGGGGCAGCAAAGCAAAGTTTATTGAGTGATAGCAAAGTGATAGTACAAAACTTTCAAAGAGGGAGGGGACCCAAGAGGGTTGCCCTTAATTATTATAACAGAAAAAAAAAAAAAAAAAAACCTTCCATGATCAGTGAAAAAGGCCTATCTTTTTTTTTTTTAAGATTTTATTTATTTATTTGACAGATAGATCACAAGTAGGCAGAGAGGCAGGCAGAGAGGTGGGGGGGGAAGCAGGCTCCCTGCTAAACAGAGAGCCCGAGGTGGGGCTCGATCCCAGGACCCTGGGATCACGACCTGAGCCAAAGGCAGAGGCCTAACCCACTGGGCCACCCAGGTGCCCCAAAAAAGGCCTATCTTGATACAATAAACAGTTTTGGTCTTTCATCCAATTCCCACACCTGAGTCAATTCAGGTACCTAGACCACTGAAGAAAAAGAAAGTTAAGGACCCTTAAGGAAAGACCCAACAATAACACAGCAGGACCATACCATGAGTCTTTCTCCTGTCTCTTCTCCAGAGAACTTGGGCACAAATATTCAGACATTTTGGGAACAATCAGACTATGGCCACACTAATTCCTGGACACCCAGAATGCATCTGAGCTGCTCTCGAGTGTGGGCTTTATGGGAAATGTGTGAATCAGTGTCCAGTCAGGAAAACAGAGGCCACCCTACGTATTTCAAGCAGAGAGGAATTTAATGAAGGAGCCTACACTGGCTCTCAGGCCATAGGTCAACAGCTTTTAGGATAGGAAAAACAAACTACGAGTCACCGAAGTGCCTCATTCCCATAAAGTATAAATTAAAATAAAAGATCCTGACAGCATCACAGAAATGATGCCACCATGAAAGACTTAAAATAGGCAGAGGTGGTGATTTCTGTCCCATTAATATCCACGTCTTTGTTAGGAAAGTGGAAAAAACAGTCTTGAAGGAGGCAGAAGAATATTGTAAACGTAAACAAATGGTGACCCCATTTACAAATACCATTCCAGCTGTGGCTTTTGGGGGGGGCATATATCAGGACCACCCCAGAACTTGATCAGGCAAATGCATTTTTCTCCACTATGACAAAGAATATGCGAGAAGCAATTAGCTTACAATCCTACTTCAAAGAAAAGCCAACCCTGCTGCTGAATGCCCTAATTTAGTCTGTGGGAGCCTTGACCCTACTGCTGTCTCTATCAGTCTGTTCAGTGCAGAAAACAGAAACTGCTCCAGGTGTTTCAAGCAGATCTGGCTTGCCAGCAGCCCCCGCTGCAGAGAGATGATGTCTGTCTTATTTCTGCTTTCCCAAGTCTCATGTGGGTGCACCTACTTGAAGAAACTGAATTTACATCCAGAACCTTCCTTAGCTGTAAGGGAACGTGGGACATGGTCTTTGCTCTACAAATCCTCAAATAGAAGGAGGTTGGACTAGAGGTCAAGAATCAATCCAGGTGTCTGTCCCTTTATCCCACTGGTGTCCCCATGCTGATAGAACCCAAGAAAGAGAAGATCAGGTGCCAAAGAATGGAAGATAAATCCCATCATGGAGGAGAAATGCCAACATTAAAACTCTGAGTGCCATATGTTCTGAGATCCCTTCAGGACATTCCCTCCCGGGCAAAGGACTGGTTGCTGCACTTTGGATTTCCTTCATCTTAGAAGGAGCTCCAATGCTTGGTAGGTCTCTGGATTTTGGCAACATAGAACATCCCGGTGCACTGCTCCTACCCACTGGCTGGTCTCTAGCTTTGAGTAAGGCACCGGACAAGAGAGGGCAAAATAGGTCTCCCTCCCTGGTCCAGGCCACACGATGCACAGAGTTCAGCCTTTTAGCCCTCATAAGTGAACAGACCAGGGCTCAGAGCACCTGAAGTAAATCAGGACACTCTGTGGGGTCAGCCCCAGATACTGAGAGCCCTCTGGAAACAGGCCCTTAGGGCTCAGGAGCAAAGCCATGCTTCCTTCATAAGTGAGCATTTTTCTTTAGAGAAATAGCTCCTGGGTTTTTGCTGGGCTCGGTGGACTGCACCGAGGGGCACCCCAGGGGACCCGGTAACCCGAGCTGCCTGTCGATCCAATGGGCATCTGATCCTTATGCCCAGCAGTCCTCAAGGGGAAATGGTCCCAATAGAACTTGGCCTCAACAGCCTCAAAGGGGCAATGGACAGGGTGTTCTCACCCCCAGAGTGTCCATTCCCACCACGCTGCGAGAGTGACTTTAACCCAGGTGACTGGGGAGGAAAGAAATGTGGAATGACTTTATGTGTGTCCTGGCACCAGCCAGAAACGGACTGTTAAGGCTTGAGCAGCCTTCTCAGGATGACTCTGAAGGAGAGCAGAGGCAGGAAGTTGTCCTGTGGTAGAACTCGGAGGGAGTGAGGCTTGTGGGTTTCTACTTTGGAAGGACAGATGGCCTGAAATTAGGATCAACACTGAATCCTAGGCAGTGGCTACTGAAAGAGATTACTGAAGAGACTTGGGAACAGAAGGTTGGGGATGGAGGAGCAAGGACAGACCTGCCGAAATAGGCCTGGGCCCGTAGAATGTTCCAAGCTAGATGAGTGATTGCAACAAGGAGCCACTGTGAAGGGGGAAATATCAGAGCCTGGTTTTCTGATGACAGATTCTGAAACAGCAAGAAATAGCTTTATGGAAATGGGTACGTGGTCCCAAAGGATAATGGGGTAGAACATCCCTCAGCAGGCAGAACTGTAAGCAGCATATCTCATTACCAACCTTGCCTGGAAGGAGAGATGGCCTGAGGTGAGGAGCTGTACCAGGTCATGGGCAGTGACTGATGATTTGAGCAGCTTACAAGATTGGAAGTTCATGACGAGGAGCTTTGAGAAAGATAGATTTGTTAGAAAGGTCCGTGATCGTGAGACAGCAGGTATGCCATTCAAATGTTGACCTTGGGCTTCTACTGTGGCGGAAGTTGGTTTTGTTGTTGTTGTTGCTTTAAGTTTTTACTTATTTATTTGAGAGAGAGAGAGAGAGCACAAGCAGGGAGAGGGGCAGAGGGAGAGGGGGAAAGAGAGAGAGAAGCATACTCCCCACTGAGCAGGGAGCCCAACATGGGGCTTGATCCCAGGACCCTAAGATCATGACCTGAGCCGAAGGCAGACGCTTTTAATAATCAGCAAATAGGATGTTCAGTGGATGTTAACTAGATAACCTTTCCCCCCAGCCAGTCCAGCTGTCCTTCAGTGGGTTCACTGACAAAGGAGCAAGATGACAGGAGTGGAGACTAAGAATGCATGGGCTCAAGAAGAAGGACGTCCCGGGACGCCTCCATGGCTCCGTTGGTAGAGCATCCAACTCTTGGTTTTGGCTCAGGTCGTGATCTCAGGGGTCCTGAGATCCACCCCCACTCAGACCTGTGACCAGCCGGAAGCCTGCTAGCCTCTCTCCCCTTCCCCTTGCCCCTCCCCCCACTTGCCCATGCGCGTGCATGCTATCCCTCTCTCTCTCTCTCTAATAAATTAATCTTAAAAAAAAAAAGAAGAAGAAGAGGGTCTTCCCTTCACCAAGGCCAACCTGGCAGCCCCCACTACTGACCCCCAGTTTGCCCACAGCAGCCCCTGGCGCTGGACCCTAGATCTGATGTCATACCTCGAGGACTCAGGCCAACTACCAAGGGGCAAATGGATGAGATAGGACTCTGTCCCTCATGGGGAATTTGTGCTTACTCTGGATTTGAATTTGCTTTTCCTGTCTTGCTCGCCTCTGCCAGAAACCCCCATCTGTGCACTTTATACAGTCTCGTGATCTCACAAGATGTTGTTTCTTTTTTTTTTTTTTTTTTTAAGATTTTTATTTATTTATTTGACAGAGAGAAATCACAAGTAGGCAGAGAGGCAGGCAGAGAGAGAGAGAGGGAAGCAGGCTCCCTGCCGAGCAGAGAGCCCGATGCGGGGCTCGATCCCAGGACCCTGAGATCATGACCTGGGCCGAAGGCAGAGGCTTTAACCCACTGAGCCACCCAGGCGCCCCACAAGATGTTGTTTCTGACCATGGAAGTCACTCCACAAGAAAAGAAGTGAGACACTGAGCTGACACCTGCAGGATTCACTGGGCTTACCATGTGCTCTGTTAGTCAGCCTTCTAGAGCATTCCACAGGGTCCAGGAATGCTCTGAACCAGGGAACCTACTGTTTCTCCTTCAGCTGGATAGCACCTCAAGAACCAAGGGGCTTGATGTAGGAGTGGCTTCTCTCACAATGAAACTTCTTGACACACTCAAACACTACCTGCTTCTTGGCCTCATGAGACTAGAGAGAAAAAAGCTGTGTTAAAAGCTTGCAGTGTGGGGTGCCTGGGTGGCTCCATGGGTTAAAGCCTTTGCCTTCAGCTCAGGTCATGATCCCACAGTCCTGGAATCAAGCCCCGCATCGGGCTCTCTACTCAGTGGGAAGCCTGCCTCCCCCTCTCTCTCTGCCTGCCTCTCTGCCTACTTGTGATCTCTATCTGTCAAACAAATAAATAAAATCTTAAAAAAAAAAAAAGAAAGAAAGAAAAAAGCTTGTAGTGTCCAAGGGAGGAATGCCTTCACCAAGTGACCCAGTTTTCCCAATGAACTGGAAGTTGAAACTGCCACTTAGCCATCCATTTTGAACACCTCACGCCACTGAAGAGGCAAGCAAAGGAGAAATCAAAGTATGTTCTGGGGTCAAAATCTCTGGCTATCAAGGGGAAATAAGTTGTTACCACACAGTTGGGACAAGGAGGCTCAATGAAAGATTTAACTGAGGGCGCCTGGCTGACTCAGTCATTAAGCGCCTGCCTTTGGCTCAGGTCATGAACCCAGGGTCCTGGGATCAAGCCCCGAATTGGGTTCTCTGCTCAGCAGGGGAGTCTGCTTCTCCCTCTCCCTCTACTCCTCTCTCTCTCTCTCTTTCTCTCAAGTAAATAAATAAATAAAATCTTCAAAAAAAATTTTTTTGACTGTATGCTCTAATGATCCTATTCCTAGTCCAAATCCCATGATCACAGTCATTGCAAGATGGCTGCAGTTCTATTCAAGAGGACCCCCCCAGGGCCCAGATCTCTCAGGAATGAAAGTTTGGGTCTCTTCTGTGAGTTAAGAACTTAGCTGTCCAGGGTGCCTGGGTGGCTCAGCCATTAAGTGTCTGCCTTCAGCTCAGGTTATGATACCAGGGTCCTGGGATCAAGCCCCATATTGGGCTCCCTGCTCAGCGGGAAGCCTGCTTCTCCCTCTCCCACTCCCCCTGCTTGTGTTCACTCTCTTGCTGTGTCTCTCCCTGTCAAATAAATAAAATAAAATAAAATAAAATAAAATAAAATAAAATAAAATAAAATAAAAAAACTTAGCTGTCCAGGCAGAAGAAACCTGGAAGAGGTAGAGTCAAGAAGGAAAGCCATAAATACAAATCAGCCTTTTAAAAAACGTTTTATTTATTATTTTAGAGAGAGAAGAGGGAGGCACCAAGGGAGAAGGAGCAAGAACCTCAAGCCGACTCCATGCCTAGTGCAGAGCCCAAAACCGGGCCCCATCTCACAACCCTGAGCCCATGACCCCAGCCAAACACTTAACCGACTGTGCCACCCAGGCACCCCACAAGATCAGCCTTAAAATGTCTTATCGAGGTAAAGATTATAGTATCTAGGGGCGCCTGGGTGGCTCAGTGGGTTAAAGCCTCTGACTTTGGCTCAGGTCCTGGTCCCAGCGTCCTGGGATCAAGCCCCTCGTTGGGCTCTCTGCTCTGCAGGGAGCCTGCTTCCTCCTCTCTCTCTGCTTGCCTCTCTGCCTACTTGTGATCTCTGTCTGTCAAATAAATAAAATCTTTAAAAAAAAAAAAAAAGATTATAGTCTCTACTTGAACTTCCCTCCTTGATGTGTACACATATGTATATTAGATGTTTCTCCTTTCCCTCCCTTTCCCCTACCATGGTCTCCAGGCCCTTGTGCAGGGAGATTAACCTTGCCAGTTAGTCACAGACTGAAGAGTCTTAAGAAAGCTAGAGGAGGAACATCAAGGCGTTGTGGTTCCTTCCTTGGGGAGTAACGGTTTTTTAATTATAGCAGTCATAGCTGCTTTCTGCTAATTAGGAAGCAAGTGTAAGTTTGGGACACAGGGTGTATGTATCTGGCAGCTAGAGGAATACATAGGACTGTTAATATTTGCCCCCCCCCCATTACAGGGGAGGAAAAACTTTCCCTCAACCCTCCTAAGTTCCATAGCTGGGTCTATGAAATGCACTGATAACAGACAGTTTAATAGGAGAAAAGGAATACAAATTTATTCACTTTTGATATTACATGCAAGTGGGGATCAGGGGAAGGAAAAAGAGAAATACCCCAAAAAGGAATGGGAATTGAGGGCTTATATTACATTTTAATAGGGGAAGGGGTGGAGAGATGTAGGCCACTCAGGGGAGAGAGTAAATGAAGGGCCCTTAGAAGAAGAGAAGGGGATAGATGGTTTGTGGCGTGGTGTCGACTTCTAGTCTCTCCTGTGATAAAAGCCAATCTTCCCAGGTTGATGAAGTCCCAGGGGAGGGGATGTGAGACAAATGAGTTCCTTTGAAGGATCTGTCATTGAGCAGGTAGGGGGAATTCGGAGAAAGCCTCTTCCCCAATTTGCTGTTTTTTCAGGGGCAAGGCTCAAAATAATCAGTATATCAAAGCGTCATATTTTGTGCTGGCATTTCCTGAATTCTTAAACGATCCAACCCTAGTCTCCCTTTGGGGGAAGACCCTCTCTCTCTGATGTTCTAGTAAGAAGGAAATTCCATCTTTCTCTTCCTACAGCTCTGACCTTCTGCAGGAGCAAAGGGGGCTAGATCTTTCCTCTACCTAGTCTTAGGTATAGCTAGGGAGCAGGCTTCTGGTGTGTGTGTCTCAAGAAAAATGCTGGAAGCTGCTGGAAAGACATTGTATTATTATTATTATTATTATTATTATTATTATTAATTAACATTTTTTCAATATGAGACACAGGCTCAGAAAGGGAAGGTGGCTTGCTTCTCTGAGTTAGACCACAGCGCCACCTTCTGGAGTCTTGAGGACAGCTATCCCAGGAGCCAAAGTCATTAACTCTACTGTGCCAACATCCTTTGTTCTCTGTACCACAGCACTCCACATCCTGGGTGGTTGTAAGAGTTGCATGAGACAACAGTGCCCAGCACACAAAAAAGTGTTCCCTTCGGTAAATTATAAAGTGATACACAAATGTATGGGTGGCCAGAGGGAAAAGAGCTTTGCTGGAGATTACACAGCACAGGACATTAGGAGTACAACCAGGACCCAGGGTGTGCTGGTAAAAGTTTAACTGGCTTCGGGGTGGAGGGGGGACATGATTTGTGATATTTGTAGGTCTGATGACCTCAGTACTCCAACCTTCTTTGATTTTAAACTACCAATGTGACCTCACTGAGCAGAGTTGGCAAGAGATGTGAAGCAAATAGGTACAATAAATGTAAGCCACTTCAAAGGCATAGATGATCATGAAATGTATAAAAATAATTGTATAGTGATGAGTTTAGGACATTTATTACCTTTGTTTTTATATAATCTATTTCATATCATTTTTATATAATTTTTGTAATGGCTGTGTTCAACAATCAGCTTATACGATTTCTAAAATTTTAAGTCAGTTCTAAAAGGCTGGACTAGAACCATTCTACAGGCTTTCAGGCATGCCCTATGCTGCCTCTACCAGATCTCAGGCATTCTTATTTTGCACTGGGTCCCACAAATGTAGCAGGTCCTGCTCCCAACACTTCTGAAATCTCCATAGTAGAATCAGGGTGGGTTTTGGAGATTTCACCTCCCAGGATCATCCCAGGGCTAGCTGCCTTCCACATAGGAAGCCAAGCTTCTCTAGGGGAGCCAGAGGGCATCCTAGGACTGTTTCCATCTGCTCTGCCTGGAGACCGGGAACCAGCTTCACCTGAATGAGAACATAGCACCCCCTGGCGGCCCCAGGATGTCAGGTCTCCCTCGGAGCGGAAGCCAAGAAGATCCTGCCTGGGATAAGAACCATCTGCCAAGAGGTGTCCAGCAGGGCAGGAGTGGGGGAATGTCAGCTAAAGGAGGGTCTGAGGGCCAGGGATGGGCCAAATTTATACATTCATACCTCATCTAAGAGCTAGGAGAAAATGTAGAGATCCTAAGGATGGTGAAAAAAAAAAACAGTTCCAGTGAGAAAAAGTGACCAATACCCATAACCCAGGGTTAAAATGTACTCTGCTAATCAAAATCCAGTGTTCTTGCAAAATATTGTTTAATTAAACAGATGATTATTATCCCTCTACCAGTGACTAGCACTGTGTTAGACTCTGAGGAGAGGGGAAAGGGGATAAAACAGTAATAATTACCATACTAAGGACTTTGGCACATGATGTGTTAGGTGTCCTACTTATTTTACTTAATCCCTACAACAACCAGGAGTAGTATCCCCATTTTAATGATGAAGACAATAAAGCCAGGGGACATTAACTTGACTGATTCCACAGGACTGAGAAGCAATTAAACTGGGATTTGAACCCAGATCTGCTGACTGGCAGTGAAGGGAGTCAAGGGACCAGGTGTGGGGATGAGCAGATGAGGAGGACCAGAAATCCAAGCAAAGGGTCCCAGTCAGTCCACACACACTGAGGACCTCACGGGCAAGCATTGCGCCAAGCCTGGGGCCAGGGACTGAGCTAATGCCAACCGAAAAGTAGTTTGCTGTCCTTGTCTGTCTGCAGCTTATCGGCTAGGTGGAAAGCAGGACGGAGGCTGGATGAGGTAAGACTTGTGAGACGTGCTGAAACTGGATTAGACAGTCTTGGGTTCAAATCAGCCTTGGGAAAGTCACTCCATCCCTGAATCTCAGCTTCCTCAAAATGAAGATTAAAAATAGTTTCTACCGGGATGCCTAGGTGGCTCAGTTGGTTGAGCATCTGCCTTTGGCTCGGGTCATGATCCCAGCGTCCTGGGATCAAGTCCCACATCAGGCTCCTTGCTCAGCAGGGAGCCTGCTTCTCCCTCTGCCTCTACCTGCCATTCTGTCTGCCTGTGCTCGCTCTCTCCCGCTCTCTCTCTCTCTCTCTCTCTCTCTGATAAATAAATAAAATCTTTTTAAAAAATTGTTTCTACCTCATAGGGTTCCTGGGAAGATCACACAAGGTACACTATGTAAAATGCTTCACCTGTTTAATAAATAACATCATTAGACCTATTAGCAGTAGAGTCTGGTCACTTGGTCCCACTACCTTCACAGCACAAGCCAGTTCCATATTCACAAACCTTCCATGACTCTCCTCTGGCTGTGGCTTAAGTTTGAATTTTTAGCCCTGCCTCCAAGGGTCTCAGGACTAGATGCTAACGACCTTTACAGCTTCATCTCTATCTTCCTCTTTTCCCTTCTCATGTTAGCCACTCCAGCTTGCTCCAAATTAGTCCTGTCTCTGTCCTTACTCTCCTTACATTCATTCTTTCATTTGCTCAACAAATATTGAGTGTCTGTTATGCTCCAGGCACCGGTCCAGGTGCTAGGAGTAGACAGGTAAACAAGACAAAGATTTCTGTCTTCAGCAGAGCCTGGCTGGCTCAGCCAATGAAGTATGGGACTCTTGATCTTGGGGTTGTGAGTTTGAGCCCCACGTTGGACATAGAGCTTACTTAAAAAAAAATTAAATAAATAAAATACAAATCCCTATCTCTGGTGATAATATCTTTTTTTTAATATTTTATTTATTTATTTGACAGAGATCACAAGTAGGCAGAGAGGCAGGCAGAGAGAGAGGAGGAAGCAGGCTCCCCGTGGAGCAGAGAGCCCGATGCGGGACTCCATCCCAGGACCCCGGGATCATGACCTGAGCCGAAGGCAGAGGCTTTAGCCAATGAGCCACCCAGGCGCCCCATACATTTCATATTCTGTATCTTGCTTGCCTCTCCCCCGCTTAACAATATGTTATGGATATTTTTATGTTTTTATGTTGGTTTTATGTATGTTATCTTTTTAATTTTTTTTAAAGATTTTATTTATTTATTTGACAGACAGAGATCACCAGTAGGCAGAGGCAGGCAGAGAGAGAGAGAGGGGGAAGCAAGCTCCCCGCTGAGCAGAGAGCCCGATGCCGGCCTCCATCCCAGGACCCTGGGATCATGACCTGAGCCGAAGGCAGAGGCTTAACCCACTGAGCCACCCAGGCGCCCCGATAATATCGTTTTTAAAAAAAAAATCCCTGTCTTCATGGAAGACACATTTGAGTCACAGGGAGGCAGACAGTTCTTTTCTGCTATTTTTTTTTAAAGATTTTATTTATCTACTTGAAAGAGAGAGAGAGAGACAGAGTAGACAGGGAGAGAGAGAGGGAGAAGCAGACTCCCCACAGAGAAGAGAGCCTGACGTGGGACTCGACCCCAGGACTCTGGGATCATGAATTGAGCCAAAGGCAGATGCCCAACTGAATCACTCAGGTGCCCCTTTTTCTGTTTTTAAAAGTAAAAACAGATAGTGTATCAGACAGCGGTAAGTGGTGTAGAGGGAAAAAATGAGCCAGAGAGAGGGATGGGAATGCAAGGATGCAAGTTGCAATTTTAAATAATGTGTTCAGAGTGCGTAAAAGACAATATTCGAGTGAAGATTTGAAGGAGGTGAGGGTTTGAAACACATGGATATCTGGGATAAGAGCATTCTAAGCAGAGGGAACAAGTTCAAAGGCCTGGAGTCAGAGGGGAATGCTGAGAACTTTCAAGGAACATCAAAATGGCCAGTATGGCTGGAACAGAATGAGCAAAGTAGTTTGAGGTCAGTTCAACTACATAGTTTCTTAAAGGAGATTGTGAAGACTTAGCAGCTTTTCCCAGAGTGCAATAAGTAGACATCAGAGAATTTGGAGCAGAGGAGGATCATGATCTGATTTACAAAATATTTTTTAAAGATTTTAACAGAGAGGGGGCACCTGTGTGGCTCAGTGGGTTAAAGCCTCTGATTTCGGCTCAGGTCATGGTCCCAGGGTCCTGGGATCGAGCCCCGCATCGGGCTCTCTGCTCAGCAAGGAGCCTGCTTCCCTTCCTCTCTCTGCCTGCCTCTCTGCCTACTTGTGATCTATCTGTCAAATAAATAAACAAAATCTTTAAAAAAAAAAAAAAAGATTTTGACAGAGAGAACACAGGGAGAGTGGGAACACAAGCCGGGGGAGTGGGAGAAGGAGAAGAAGTAGGCTTCCTGCTGAAGAAGTAGGCTTCCTGCTGAACAGGAAGCCCCATGTGGGGCTTGATCCCAGGACCATGGGATCATGACCTGAGCTGAAGGCAGACACTTAACGACTGAGCCACTCAGGCACCCCTGATTTACAGAAATTTTAATGTGATAAATAGAACATGAGACTTAGAACTTCACTATTTCCAACTATACAGTTTAGTAGCAGTAAGTACATTCACAGCGTTGTGAATTCACATCTCCAGAATTTTTTCATCATACCAAACTGAAACTCCAAACCCATTATTAAACAATAATTCCCCATTCCCTCTTCCCTTTAGCCTCTTGTATCCACCACTCTACTTTTTGTCTCTATGAATTTTGATTACTCCAGGTATGTCATATAAATAGAATCATATAATATTTATCCTTTTGTGACTGGCTTATTTCACTTGGCGTAATGTCTTCAAGATTCATCCACACCATAGCATATGTCAGAATTTCCTTAGTTTTTAAGGCTGAATAATATTCCATTATATGTATATACCACATTTTGTTTATCCATTCATCTGTCAACAGACACTTGGGTTTCTCACACCTCTTGGCTATTAAGAAAACGCAGAGATGAACATGGGTGTAGAAATATGTTAAGATTCCTGCTTTCAGGGCACGTGGGTAGCCAAATCGGCTAAGCATTTGCCTTCAGCTCACGTCAGGATCCCAGATCCAGGATGAAGCCCCATGTTGAGCTCCCTGCTCAGTGAGGAGTTTTCTTCTGCCCCTCCTCATGCTCCTTCTCTCTCTCTCACTATCTCTCTCTCAAATAAATAAAATCTTTTAAAAAAAAGATTTTATTTATTTATCTCACAAACAGAGATCACAAGTAGGCAGAGAGGCAGGCAGAGAGAGATAGGGGGGAGCAAGCTCCCAGCCGAGCAGAGAGCCCGATGTGCGGCTCGATCCCAGGACCCTGGGATCATGACCTCAGCTGAAGGCAGAGGCTTTAACCCACTGAGCCACCCAGGCGCCCCTAAATAAAATCTTTTTTTAAAAAATCCTGCTTTCAGTTCTTTTGGGCATATACCAAGGGGTGGAATTGCTGGACGGTATGGTAATTCTATGCTCAGTTTTTTGAGGAATCACCATATTGTTTTCCAGAGCAGCTGCGCCATTTTACATTCTGTATATTTTTCAAGACACTACTTTCAGGATGAATTAAGGCTATACAATGGGAAGGCAAGATTGGGACAGAGATACCAGTTAAAAGTTTCTCGAATTTATCTAGATGAGAAACAGTGGCTGTGATTTACATAGTAGCAGGGGAGATAGTAAGAAGAGACCAGGTTCTAGTTTTGCTTTAAAGGTAGAGCCAACACAGTCTGTTAAGGATCAACTCTGATTTTGGCTCAGGTCATGATCTCAGGGTTATAAGACAGAGAGCCTTGTGTAGGGCTCCAGGCTGGGTGTGGAGCCTGCTTAAGATTCTCTCTCTCCCTTTTCCTCTGCCCCTTCCACCCTTTCCCTCTCAATAAATAAATAAATAAATAAATAAATAAATAAATAAATAAGAAAAATAAAGGTAGAACGAATAGATTTGCCGAGCAGCTAGCTTTGGAGTAAGAAAGAAAAAGATAAAAAATATATCCCCTGCGGGGCGCCTGGGTGGCTCAGTGGGTTAAAGCCTCTGTCTTCGGCTTGGGTCATGATCCCAGGGTCCTGGGATGGAGCCCCACATCGAACTCTCTGCTCGGCAGGGAGCCTGCTTCCTCCTCTCTCTCTGCCTGCTTCTCTGCCTATTTGTGATCTCTGTCTGTCAAATAAATAAATAAAATCTTTAAAAAAAAAAAAGCTTATTCTTGAAAAAGATATATAGATCCTCCCCGTTTTTGGCTTGAGCAACTGAAGGAACGAGGTTGCCACTTATAGCTTTGGGTAAGTTTGCAGAAAGTTGAGATTAATACATCAGGAGTTGGGGGGCATATTAAGTTTAACATACCTATTACACAACCAAATATTGATAATGATCCTGGTATTCAGAGATGTGTGGGCTAAAGAAAAAATTTGAGAGCAGCCAGTGTATAGATGGCATTTAAAATCATGAGACTTGATGAGATCGTCTGGTGAATGATTACAGACACACAAGAAGAGAGGGCGCTCTGAGCTTTGGGACATTCCAGCAATAAGAGGTCAATGAAAAAAACAGTAGAGAACAGTGAGAAGGAGATGCTGGTGAGGTAAGAGGAGAGTCAGAAGGGCACTGGTGTCCTGGAAGCCAAGTGAAGATAGTGTTTTTAAAAGTAGGAAGGTGACCAACTGTGTCAAGTCAGATGCTGCTGGTCCAAAGAAAGATTGAATGTTGGTCATTGCTCTTAGCATCCCAATACAAGTCAGGCAAAAACGGGACGGAAGTGAATTCAATAAATGATGGGAAGAGACAGGAATTGGAGCCAGTGAGTACAGACAAGTCTTAAAGAAGTTTTGCTGTAAAGGGGAAAGGGTGTCCGATCAAGAGAGTGTTGGTATTTATTTCCACGCTTTTAAGATGGGAGAAACAGCAGGTATGACAGGAACAATCCTGTAAAGAGGGGAAACAGAACGGGGGTGGGGGGATTACTAAAGCTCTCCCAGTAAACAGACAAGAGGTGATGGTATTTGATGGGTAGCAGATCCAGAAAGTCTCTCCCTTTCACAAGCTAATCCATGTCCGTTGAAGAATTTTTCTCCGTACACCTGCAGACCCTGGCCCAGTGCCCTGCTCTGCGCTTGTTGAATTAGCCCGAAGAGACCCCAAGCAACCGCTACGCGGTTTGTTTCATAAAGGGGGGTGGTCCTAGCCCTGCGCTCTAGGATCCGGACTTTCGAGCTCCAGACCCGCTCCCTTCCTTCCTCGCCTCTGCGAGTACACCTCCGCGGTCCAGGCCGGCGGACGTGGCCCCTGGCAGCCACCGTATCCGAAGTCAGTTTGATAAAAAGTAGGTGCTAGTGGGGGTAGGGCTAACACTTGGGGGTGGACTTGAGAACCGAATTGAGTGAGGATTGGGCCGAGAGTTCAGGGGCGGAGTTTAAGAGCGAACTCTAGACAGAGAGTGGACCGAGCTCATGGAGGCGGGGCCTAGTGATGGGCCGGGGCGGAGATTGGGCTGTGGGCGGTGTCAGCGCGAGGATTGGGCCGGGCGCTCTGGGGCGGTGCTTGGGAAGGGGGGGTAGTGCCGTGTCGGAAGTCAGAGGTCAGTAAATAGTGGTGATGTCATGCAGGCAAGATGGCGGAAGGGTGAGCCCGTCATCCAGCTCTCGGGCGTTGGGGCCTGAATTCTCCCAGGGTCGGGGTGCTGGGCCAGGGTCCCTGTGGGGAACAGGAGGCCAGCCCGGGAGTGGACGGGGCTGAAAGGGCGGGGTGGAGTCTCAGTGCGAGGGGGTGGGGAAACGGTCTGCCAAGTCTGGGCTCGCGGACCACATCTCTGGGAGAAACTGAGACCCGATCATGCGCGGGCAAGAGTCGCACCGCAGGGCCGCCAGATATATCTGTCTTCGCAGGGAGGACGTGGGCTGGTGGCGGAGCTGGCTGCAACAGAGCTACCAGGCAGTCAAGGAGAAGGTAAGCCGGGCCGGCGCCCTTTCTCCGCCAGGGCCTCGCGCCGCCTCATACAAGCAGGTCCAAGCTGCCCCGCCCGACCAGTGTGGGCGCTGGGCCTCAAAGATGAGGCCCACCCGGGCCCTACTGTTACCCCTGTCGGTCTTGGGGAGGACTGACCCCTGACTCGGAGCAGTGTGACACAAGCCACGGTGAAATACAGATTGTTTTAAAGGCCGGAGCTTCCTTTTTGTAGGAATCCATAGGAAGAGCAGTTTATTCCAGCTAAGGAAGTTCACAGCTTCGTAGAAGAGAGAACCTTTGATCGATTACAAAGAAGTCTGCAATAGAAACTTATTTCTGTAGTCATTCAAATACTGGAATTCCACAGCTAGCACTCTGACAGGTCCTGAGGGTGCAGATGCTATCCTGGGCCTCACAAAGCTCACAGTCTGGTGGGGAGGCAGCAATCCCTGTGGGATGATGAGTGAGCCTTGGCTCTGCCAATAGACAAGGCTGTTGTGTGTTTCTGTTCCACCCCATACTAGTTTGTCAGAACCAGCCCAAGTGAATCCTGGAGGAAAAGTTAATTACTGTTTACTTCAAGAAATTGGGGTGAGTCCTGCTTCAGGGCAGACTCCAGGAGGCTTCTGATCTCAGTTAAATCAGTCCTCTGCTCTGGGGGGCATTTTAATACCTCCTTTAGACTGCATACTCCTGTTCAGCCTCTCAGCTAGCTACAGCCTAGCTAATCTGAGAATGTCCTGAGTTGTTTATGTTGTTGTTGAGGAATAAGAGAATTTCACACTGAAGTTTAATTGAAAAGCTCTCAAAGGACCTCAGAATACTGTTATGCGATCTCCTGGAAAGAGAATCTGACATTCATTCAGCAACTGGGGCGAGGACTTTCTGTGTGTTGCCCTCGAGGCCGGTCTTACCATAACTCATAGATAGTTGGTTGGCTTTCCATCTTTGTTCTTGGGAAGCTCCCTGTTTGAGGCCAGGGTGTGGATGTTGTTTCTGCCTTTGACAGTTCCCCATTCAGAAAGAGGGGACTTAATTTCCCTCTCAGCTAGTTACTGTTACATGAACTTGTACAAGTTATTTAACCTCTCTAAACCTGAGTTCCCCATCTGTAAGATGGGAGTACTAAGAACACCTACCTGATAGTACTGTTGTGAGGATTAAATAATAATGTGTGTAAAGCACTAGGAACAATACTTAGCGCACCATAAGTAGTATATAAGCATCAGTTATTTTTATTAAGTCCTGAGGAGGGTGCTGGGGAAACCTCTTAAACACCACTAGTCCATTTTTTACTTCCATTTTTTCCCTTGGTCATTCAGTGCTTTTCTGGCCTTGCCCCCCTTGCCTTCCCATTGCGGCTCCATCTAGAATACTCAGCTCCCAGGACCCTCAGTTCCCTTGCACCCCTAGCATCCATTGCCCTAGAGACCACGGTTCTGAGTTGGTGCTGTGATCTGTCTTCCTCTGCTCCTTCCCTCCTCCTGCAGGCATCGTGCTTGTTTGCATTTACGCATAGACACTGATAAAGGCATTGCTCCTTGGTCCAACCCCAGATTCCCCAAGCTTATTTAGGCCTGAGCACCAGCCCTCAACAAGCTTTTTCAGTCTCTGATTTGCTTTTCTTCCCCTTATCTTCGAGAAACTTTCCCCAAACCTTACTCTTCCCTCCAGTGCTCTGTTCAGCTACTTCCTCTTTTTTACCTCTAGGAGAAACCCTCGCCTCCTACTTTTTATATTTGAAGTCAACAACATGATCTCTCATAACTCCCTCCCCATCCCTGTGGCCACCACATGTGAGCTTATCGGTAAACACACTCAGCTTCACCTACCACTTGCCAAATCCATCGGGTGGTTTTCAGCTCTTATCTTCCTGGGCCTTTCGGCTGCATTTGACACTAGTGATCACTCAGCCTCTTTCTTGAAACTCTACTCCTTTGGCTTTGTGGCTTGCTTCTCTCTCAATTCTCCACATCTCCTGGCTCTTCTTTCCTCACTGTTGCGTGACTTTCCCTTCTTACCCTTTAAAGGTGTGGTTTTTGAGGGGTCTTGTCCTCAGCTCACTGTTCTGTTCACTCGACAAACTCTTCCTGGGAGACTTCTCCATTTTCACGTGTGATTCCTAGTCCTTTTCTCTGAGCTTTACTGTTTGAGAATAACTCCTGCTGGATGACTGTCCCAGTTAGCCCGCTGTCATCGCACATCCTACGTGACCAAAATCGTTGTCATCACCTTCTTTCTAAGCCTGCTCCCCCTTCCGCATTTTCTCTTTCAGCTGGCAGTGGTCCATCGACCCAGTCACCTAGGTTAGCAGCCAATGGCTCTTCCTTGACTCTCTCTTGCCCTCACTCAACACATTATTTAATCCCTAAATCCACCTTTTTTGCTCTTATTTCTTGAACCGGTCCCATCCTTTCATCCTGACCAGCACTATCCTTATTCATATTCTCTCATTTCCTTTTCTGAACTTGACAGCAACCTCCTGATGGGTTCTCTTCCGTCTTCTAATCTTGTCACTTTTGTCAGGCCAGTCACTGGAGTGACCTATGAAAAATGCAGAACTCATCCTGTCCCCCCTCCTTCAAACTCTCAGCGGCTCCCCAACTCCCACAACGGCTGACCAGGCCCACCGTAGTTGCCCTTGGCAGCCTCTCCAGCTTTCTTCCAAACTACTTTTGCATTTCCATCAATGTTCATTAGGACTAAAATGCTCAGAGGCTGCAGTAAACCCTGGGCCCTGCTGTGCCCCGGCTTCCTTTACTGGCTTCTCTTGCTCATTCTTTGAGGTGCTCAATCCAGGCTTCCCTTCATCAAGTCTTTCTAACTTCCTGAGAAAACACCGGTCACCACTCTGGTCTTGTACACTGACACTGTCATGGGAGCATTTTTCCCGGTAGATGATGACCTTCTTGAGGGCAAGCACCCTGTCGGTTCATACGGGTCCCCTCAGAGCTCACAGTCTAGTGAGGGAGAGACAGCCATTCATCACATTATCATGGCAATGGTTATATAATTAATTAAAATGTGCCCATGTACATGAAAATTTAACGAGCAGACTTTCTTTGAGCACCTACTCCATGCCAGGTTCTATGTCATACACAGGGAGAGAATCAGTGAGCAAAAAACACGGGCTCGATGTTCACAGAACTCTGTTATCAAGCTAGATAATTGAACGGACAGTGATAAGTCTGCAGCATGACAAATGTTAGAGAACATGCAGGTACCCTGGGAAGCAGGGAGCCAAGCTAATCTGAGGTACCATCAGGGAAGCTTCTCTAGGGAGGTGACATATAAGCATAGATCTGAAGGAAGAACCAGAGTTAACCAGGTGAGGGGGGCCATTCATTGTGTTTGTTCACGTATGTGTTCCGAAGAGTTACAGTCATGGGTTCAGACACCCTGGAGGTAGGGAAGATGCTAGAGCATTTGAGAAACTTGCAGAAAGCTAGCTAGAGCTCAGAGAGGGACACAGTGGTAGGGGAGAGTCTGCCAGAGAAGAGATGAGATGAGCTTTGGAAGTGAAGGTAAAGATTTTTTGCTTGCTCATAGGATACTGTGTAAGCACTGAAGAATGGAAAGCAGGGACAGCCTGGTTCGCTTTGACTTCCAAAACTCGCAGCAGTGGCACAAGGAGAATGTAGTGGAGGTCTTTGATGCACCCTGCAAGGAGTCAGTTTGAAAGAGCAGGTTGGCCTAGACCAAGGTGATGGCAGAGTGGATGGAGAGAGTGAATTAATAAATGACCCCTCCACCCTAATTAAGTTGTCCTGAGTCTGAAATGGAGATATGATTCCCACTCCCAGAGAAGCTTCTTATCTATAGATGACACTGCCCCATCCAGAGACGTCCCAAGCTGATGAAAACTAGTTAGTCCCTTCCCCAAAGAAAAAATCACCAGAACCCTCAAAAATGCTAATACACACACACACACGCACACACAATGAGAAGGCTTGCCAGGGCAAACACAGGTAGTATGGGAAGGTACCCCGCAGAGTGGGTAAGGATGAAACAAAGCAGGGCAAGACTCAGACCGGAGCTGATGGCCTGCGGTCTCATGTCATCTGAGTGCAGGACGAGTGGCACGTCAGTCTGACAGAAGCAAATATCCATTCTGCTCTATGGATGAATAGAATCCTGGCGTGGTAGAACCAAGAACCCGTCAGAGAGAATCCAGTCCAGTATTTCTCGACATCCCCTTTGTTGAGTATAAAAACCACACACCTTTTTACTGGCATTAAATTGTCAAGAATTATTCATAAATGCTTTCTAAGCTAATGTGACAGGTTCATGAAATTTTTCAGACAAATAATTTCACATACTGCCACATATTTCGACTGAATCTCCCTGTAACAAAAAAAGGAAAAGTAGGAACACTTTCCGTTGATTAAAAAAATCACATACCTTTTCTTCATGTTATTTGAATTGAAACAAACATCACAACTTAAAGCATATCAGAGCAACACGTCAGACTCTGTTTTGTTTCCAGACAACATGTGACCCTTCCCCAGCCTGCTCTTGAACCACTGACAGGGCCACCTCCCTCATTTTATAAGAGAAACCCGAGACTTGATGTTACCTGTGGCCCCAGAGCTTCTAAGTGCTGAGGCTGAGACTCATCCCCATTCTCAGAGCAGCAGGAAGTCCTTCTGTGTGCTGCTGTTCGGTAATCCCAGGTCATGGGCTTGAGACAAGCCAGCATTGTTTTTGTGCCATGGCACCTGAGTTTTCCATGTGTCTTTCTGGGACGGAAGAAGCCCAGAGAACAGGAACAAAGGGTAGTGGTGCCAGCTGTCTTTCTTGTCTTCCGTAGTCCTCCGAAGCCTTGGAGTTCATGAAGCGAGACCTGACGGAGTTCACCCAGGTGGTACAGCATGACACAGCCTGCACCATTGCGGCCACAGCCAGCGTGGTCAAGGAGAAGCTAGCTGTGAGTACTGCCTCTGCCCTTGGAGTGACTGTCCCTCCAGCTTGACCCAACCCAGGCCCCTGGTGGGGACACCCCAACCTTTGTACTACTAAGTAATTGTTTCTGCCCAGAGGCTCCCACTTTGAAAGAATGGTGTCTGTCGAGCAAACAAGCTACGTGGAAGAAGTATTAACAGGCTGTCCCATTTTTTTATTGTGTCAGCAAATGTTTTCCTGTTAGCAAAGTCATTCATTATAGATAATTTCGAGAATACCTTAAGTAAAAGAAAAAGACCTAGAGACACCCTTAATTCCATCTCCCAAAGATAACAGCTGTTAATATTGGGGGATATGTTCCTTAGGTCCACTTTCTTTTTCAAAACTGGAATCAACTGAATGTCATGTTTTGTAACCTACTTTCTGACTTGATCATTGCAAACCACGCTCTCCAGCATCATAAATGGCCTGTTACTTTGCTCTGTAGGTTCAGCCAGTTCCTAGGTTCCTACTGCATTTTTTACTGGTACTATAAACAGAGCCACATTGAACATTCCGATTGCTAAATTTTTGCCCTTAGTATTTTCTTTATAATAAAATACTGGAAAAGATCATAGGGTGATTACAATTTTAGGCCTTGTGATACTTATTGCAAAACTACCCTCCAGAAAGGCTGTGCCAAGTTATATTCTTACTGGCCCTGTTTTTATTGATCAAAGAAAGACGTATAGCGGATTGCAAGGTAGGAATTAGATTCTAAAAGTCAGCATGAAAAGTGAAAGTTGTGTATGGTTGGCTATCCCTGCAAATTTCAAGCTTCTGATGAGGTATAATATACGGGTTTTGTATGAACAGTTTCTACTTTAGTGTTGGGACAATTGCACTTTCTTCATTTGAGCTTCCGCTGAACCATTTGCCCTGTGATTAGAGGCCATGTTATGAGAAACATGTTTTGGAGTTCTTTCCACCAACCTTATTTAGTTAACTCTTGTAACTTGTTGTAAATTACTGTCTGCCTGCTAATCCCAGCTGCTGATGGGCATGGACGACAAGGAGTAACCCTGCTGATCTGCTAGAGTCCAGCCAGGAGCACAGATGCCATTCGTTTCTTCCATTTATTCATTCCTTTTCTTCATTCATTGATTGTGTATCTGTGCCAGCATGTGCCAGCATGCTCCTAGATTCCAGCTGTAAAATGCTGGGATAGCCTCATCAGGAGTAAATATTATGGTTTCCATGAGGTTTAGAGCTTGGCCCTGTCAGCATCCCATCTGTGCTTTGCTTCGAGGCCATTCTGACCACTGTGGCTCAAGCTCTGTGTCCCATTTGCCCCTTCTAGCTGATCCATATGTTGGCCCTCAGCTGGTCCCAGGTTTGCCTCTAGGCAGGGATATCTGTTCTCATCCTGCCCGTATTTCCCCAGCCTTTTGTACAAAATGTTCCACTTGCTGAATAGCCATGATGATGAAATTGTAATATTACAGTACTGCTGTTTGGTAAATGTTTGTTGTATGCCAGGCATTGTACATGCCTTATCTTTTTTGTCACAGCAGCCCTCTCAAGGAAGTCTGTTTATCCACATTTTACAGATCATGAAACAGACTCACGGAGGTTTAGGTCTCCAAAAGTGGTACCTTTCCCACTACTCTATCCAGAGGTCCTCTTCCCCACTTACCGTGTATGGCAGGCATCCTCTCCTGCCAATTTTTGATCACCCTGACTGGCCTTGAAATTTTGATGAACCAATCAGAGAGTTCTTCTCTGACTTACCCAAGCCTACTGGGTCCCCATTCCACACCCCCATCTGGTGTACAGAGGGACCCTGGCTGCCTCTGTCCTTCTCCAATCCCAGAGATGGGGTGAGAGGTCATGAGCACATCCCTGGTCCCCACATAGAGAGCACACTTTTGCCCCTGATGCTTCACCCCTCAGTACCCATCCCCTAGATTATAGCCTGCTGCTGGGCCACCTGTTTCCTCTGCCTGCTTCTCTCTGCAGACTGAAGGCTCCTCGGGGGCAACAGAGAAAATGAAGAAGGGGTTGTCTGACTTCCTAGGGGTGATCTCCGACACCTTTGCTCCCTCACCGGACAAAACCATAGACTGCGATGTCATCACCCTGATGGGCACACCCTCTGGCACAGCTGAGCCCTATGATGGCACGAAGGTATCCATTACATGCATCCTTCTCTGCAGGTGCCTACCAGCACTGGGTTCTAGCTTCCAACGTGCACTCACAAAAGTGATACGTGTTCAGGCCAGAAAATAAACATGTGTATGTAACTAAATTGAAGAATACTAGTAAGCAGAAGTATAATGATTCCTAAATCCATAATCCCATCCCTCAAGGAGAATCACTGATCTCTCTTTGGTGTCTAACCTGTCCTTTCTTTTTGTTTGCGAGCATTGGTAAAGATAGTTTGGATTTTTTTCTTTTTACCCGAAAAGGCACTTTATACCTGCCATTTCATAACCTGCTATAAAAAAAAATGTTTAAAATATATTAGCATATTTCTTAATTACCATCATCGTAATGTCTTTGAATTCTTGCAAGTAAAGATAGCATCATTATTCATTTTCCTCGTGTTGTACATTTAGATTCCCTTCAGCTTTCAACCGTAATAAGGACTGCTCTACGGGCATGATCCTCTCAACACTGAGGTTAAGGCTGATTTCCAGTGGGAATGAGTGCATGGGCCGAGGATGTCTTCAAAGCACCTAAATCAACCACAGCGGCAGGATATTTCTTACACATTTTATCTTCTCAGCATTACTTCTTACATTTCAGAGTATTTTCTCCTAAATGCACAGTGTGATGTCACGGCAGCTGGGCCTTCGTAGCATTTTTACCACATTGAAATTCCATTTGAAACACAATGATTTTTCAAGTATTATCACTAATACCACCACTTAGTGACCATTTGAGTAGAAGTGTGAAATTTCTTAAATTGTAGGATTTTAAATTCTAACAGCAGTGGATCACAAAGGCCCTTGCTGAAGTTCTGATGAAGACAGCCAGTCCTTGCTTCACGTAATAGGAAGGAAGGTGAGGTTTTCTGTTTGTCACTCCTGTGACCTTAACAGGAACCCAGGAGGTAATTCATTTGGCAGACTGCTATGAAATTTAGAAATTCTTGGGGCACCTGGGAGGCTCAGCCGTTAAGCATCTGCCTTCGGCTCAGGTCATGACCCCAGAGTCCTGGGATCGAGCCCCATATCAGGCTGTCTGCTCAGTGGGGAGTCTGCTTCTCCCTCTGTCCCTCACCTCTCTTTCACTCTCTCAAATAAATAAAATCTTTTAAAAAGAAAAAAATATTAAGAAGTTCTTGATGAATGGTTTTAATTTGAGGGAGCTACATTCCTTCAAAATTTACCCATAAATTTGGGCTTTATTAATATATTTGAACTAACATTTTTCAAGTTTCACATAATTCAGAAGCATTTTATACATATAATTTTGTAGTCTGCTTACACTGTATTTTCTTAGTTCCCAAGGCAGAATAAATACTAGGGGAAAGACTATTTTTCTGAAGGCCCCAGTTTTGCCCTCATAGCACAGTGCTCTCCTCTCTAGCCATAGGGTGAGCTGACGAGTGCCCCGTGAGTCTGGCAGCCAGCAGGGGGAGAAGCTGGATTGAGGTTGACTTCTAGTGGGAGGATATGTATAGGGGAGGGACATCTTCAAAGCACCTAAATTAACAACAATGGTAGGGTCTGCTCCCAGAGAGGACATGTGTTCTCTACCTAGCACTCCAGAAGTCCTGTTCTTTGTTTCTTACAGGCTCGCCTCTATAGCCTGCAGTCAGACCCGGCAACCTACTGCAATGAACCAGATGGTGAGGGGGCAGCTGTGAGGGGGCAGGCCTGTAGGGAAGCGAGATGGGGGGATTCTGGGATGAGCACCCTGTTTGTCTCTGATAGCATAGGCCCGGCTCCCCTGTGTGGAGGGACAAGAGTGGGGCTAGAGCGCACCTTACATGTAGCGGGATGGGTTGTCAGTCCTTTTTCCTCCCTGAGCCTGAACTGTGTTCCTCCTGGTCTACAGAGACTTTACTCCACTCCCTCCCACTCCGCTCAGGCCCCCATCCCACCCCAGCCCTGCTGCCCTGTCTGCCTTCTCTTGAGCATTTGTTTGCCAAGCCCTGCCATGCAGCAAGTCCCAGGCTGGGAACTGGAGCTCAGAAAGAGAAACGGGCAACCGTGGAAGCAGTGATAGTAGGGATGGAGTCCTGCTTCCATAGATGGGAGCCCAGAAGGAAAGCATCCAGCCTGACCTGGGGAACCTAGGAGGTGACACTGACATGGAGGTTTTAAGGGTGAATTAGGAGTAAACTAATTTCAGGGCACCTGCCTGACTCAGTGGAGCTTGCAACTCTTGATCTTGGGGTGCTGAGTTTAAGCCCCGCATTGGGTGTGGAGTCTACTTAAAAAAAGAAAAGAGAAGTAAACTAATTTTACTTTTGGCAGTGGGAGAAGGCCTTTCAAGCGTGGTGACAGGATATTTGAAGCTTCTGCACTGGGGAAGGCTGACAAGGGGGCATGTGAGGGAAGGAGGCAATGAGAGCTGTCGGTGGGGGCCCCGTGGGGGCCAGATCAGAAGGGCTTTGGGTGCCAGACTAAGCAGTTTGAATTTTGCTCTGTATGCCTCAAGGTAGTGGTTCTTAACCTTGTTTTAGTCATAGAGGTCTTTAAAAACCTGCTGATAATGATAAGCCCTCCCTCCACAAAATTTTATAATGCAACAGGGGAATTCTTTGACCCTCTGAAGCCCATTCTTGGGTCCTAGCTTAAGAAGCCCTCCCTAGGAGTGCCTGGGTGGCTCAGTGGGTTAAGCATCTGCCTTTGCCTCAAGTCATGGTCTCAGGGTCCTGGCATCCAGTCTCGCATCGGGCTCTTCTTCAGCAGGGAGCCTGCTTCCCCCTCCCACTCTGCCTGCCGCTCTGCCTACTTGTGATCTCTCTCTCTGTCAAATATATAAGTAAAATCTTTAAAAAAAAAAAAAAAAAAAAGAGCCCTCCCTAGGGGCACCTGAGTGGCTGGGTTGGTTGAGCTTCCTACTGTTGGTTTTGGCTCAGGGTCATGAGAGCAGGGTCCTGAGATCAAAGACTCAGAGAGGAGTCTGCTTATCCCTCTCCATCCCTCTCTGCCCCCCTACTCACTTGCTCACGCTCACTTTCTCTCTAAAATAAATAAAATAAATCTTTAAAAAAATAAATAAATAAAAACCTCTCTAGAGGGCATACCTGCCTGACTCAGTCAGCTGATCATGCAACTCTGATGTCAGGGTCGTGAGTTTCAGCCCCACATTGGGTGTAAGAATTTACTGAATAAAAAAGTAATGGGATGCCTGGGTGGCTCAGTGGGTTAAAGCCTCTGCCTTCGGCTCAGGTCATGATCCCAGGGTGCTGGGATCGAGCCCCACATCGGGCTCTCTGCTCAACAGGGAGCCCGCTTCCCCCTCACTCTCGGCCTGTCTCTCTGCCTACTTGTAATCTCTGTCTGTCAAATAAATAAATAAAATATTTTAAAAATAATAATAATAATAAAAATAAAAGCCCTCCCTAGAGAACTACTGAAGGGTTTTGTGGGCTGGGGTGATTAGATTTTGCGTTTTGTGGAAGAGTCATCAAGCATGGTTGTAAAGGGTAAACTAGAGAAAGACAGAAGATGGGCAGACTGGATAGGAGGCTTGGTAGGAAGGCCAGAGCCTAGGGAGTGGCAGGTGCATGGAAGAGGGCAGTGTGCATACGAAGACACTGAGGAAGTGGAATGCAGAGGGATCGGATAAGGGAGGAGTCCAGGAGGGCCCCCAGGGCTCTAGGGGATAACCACGTGGGACAGCGTGGGAGAGAAGAAAGTGAACACACGTGGGGTTTGCTGCGCTTGAGCAGGCAGGAATGTCCGGAGCACACCTGGACCCCCGGATCTGGAGCCCAGAAGGGTAGCTGGGGCCGTGAAGATGGAAGAGTTGTCAGCGGAGGCAGTGGTTGAAACTTGTGGTTTAGTGGAGCTCATCTTACGGGAAAAAAGAGAAGGAGAAGAGCTAAGGAGAGGAAAGGAGGAGCCCACTGAAGACTCTGGTGGAACAACTGGAAGGGTGGGAGGAAAATCACAAAAGCCCAAGAAGCCAGGAGAGAAGAGGGCTCCCAGGATCAGGAGATGGATTGGTCACATGAGGGAGGGCAGAGAGGTAGCCTTTAGACTGGAAACATGGGGCCCGTGAGGACCTGAGAATAGTGGTTTCAGAGAGGAGGGGGCTCAGTGGCCAAGTGTAGTGGGCTAAAGTGTGAGCAGGCTTGTGAGAACATGCAGACTACAGGCCGTCCTAGAGATCACTTTTCAGTGCCTTGCCATGATATCAGTGGGGCCTACTACCCCATTACCCTTCCGGACCCCCCACCTTTGGCAAAATGGCTTTGGAAAAAAACCTTAAGCTTCCCTCACTGTCCTTGTCCATGCTTAGGTGTCTTTTCTGTAGGCCTAGTGTTCCCTCTCCAGACCCAGGAAACTGACCATCAGTGTTTGTCCCTCTGCAGGGCCCCCGGAATTGTTTGACGCCTGGCTTTCCCAGTTCTGCCTGGAGGAGAAGAAGGGGGAGATCTCAGAGCTCCTTGTAGGCAGCCCCTCCATCCGGGCCCTCTACACCAAGATGGTGAGGGCGCAGCTGGCAGCACCTCACCCAGCTTTGGTTTCAGGTGTCGGGAGGTGGGAGGGACATATCCAGAGTCACTCCGGAGTCATCTGGCCCAAAGAGCCATCAGAGACTCTAGAGGCAGACCAGCCAGGTCCTAAGCTAAGAATCCACGTGGGTAAAGCTGATTTCTGGCACTCATGTGAGAAATGGAAGGGCCAGCAAAGCCTAATGGGAATTCTTTTCTCCTTCCTTGGCCAAGCTGGGTCGGGAAGGTGGGTGTAGGGGTGGAGGGTGTAAGTGCTCTGAGAAGAACCGCCCAGCCACTTAACCACATCTGAAATCCAGAGCAGCTATGGGCAGGCTGATAAGACTGGGGGCACAGACCCTACACAACCACTCCCAGAGTCTCATCTCCACTGTCCCCTCCCTCCAGGTCCCAGCAGCTGTTTCCCATTCAGAATTCTGGCTTCGGTATTTCTATAAAGTCCATCAACTAGAGCAGGTATGCTGGCCTGGCCTGGGAGGTCCTCCACTCAGCCCTTGGGGAAGTAGGCTGGATTTTGTTGAGGGAAGAAGGGGCACCTGGTACCAAGAGCTCTGGGGTCAGGGCCAGGGTCTGGGAAGAGCTGGCTCTGACCGCTTCTGGCCATCTTTTCCCACCCCCCAACACACTCAGGAGCAGGCCCGGAGGGATGCCCTGAAGCAACGGGCAGAACAGAGCATCTCTGAAGAGCCTGGCTGGGAGGAGGAAGAAGGTAAGAGATAGTGAGAGGTGGTGGGCAAGTAACAGGTCCTGTCGTGCCTCTGGGGACCATCTGGCCATTCTGTGAGCATTCTGCCAGAAGAGACCTGATACCCAGGGAAGCATAGGGCATATATACAGCATCTGTATAGGCTGAGGACAGGCTCAGCTAACAAGGGAATGTTTGCCTGGGCTGGTGGAATTCCTGGTTCAGGTACAGAAATCACTGGGTCAGGAGCAGCAGATTCCCCTGCCAGCCCGTGGACCAGCCCCTTCAGAGTCACGTGGGATGCTGACTGGAATTCCAGATTCCCTTCCCACCCCCCACCCCCCATTCTAGAGAGACTCTGGAGGGATGTGGCCAGACTTGCTTTTTGCTTCATGCTCAAGCACGGGAGCCCAACACGGGGCTTGAACTCGTGACCCTGAAATCAAGACCTGAGCTGAGATCTAGAGTCAGACACTTAACCAACTGAGCCACCCAGGCACCTCCAAACTTGTATTTTTTTTTTTTTTAAGATTTTATTTATTTATTTGACAAACAGAGATCACAAGTAGGCAGAGAGGCAGGCTGAAAGAGAGAGAGGAAGAAGCAGGCTCCCTGCCGAGCACAGAGCCCGATGTGGGACTCAATCCCAGGATCCTGGGATCATGACCTGAGCCGAAGGCAGAGGCTTAACCCACTGAGCCACCCAGGCGCTCCCAAACTTGTATTTCTGACAAGCTCTCCTCGTAAAGTGCATGCCTAGCCGGGTTCAGGAACCATTGGAAAGTGTTGGCTTACGGAGGTAGCCGAGCATCCTCTACCTGGTAGCTTGGCTTAGGCAGTAAGTTAGAGACACCGTAGGCCGTTAACACATCTATTAAGTGTTCTCCTTATTAAGGAAGGTTAAGTGTTTTGTCTAAGATCATGCAGTTAGGATATAGCAGAGCTGGTCCTGAACCCAGAACTGATTTACTGTCAGATCTTAACTTTCTAATCTATGACACCACCTTGGGCTGTGCTGCTGGAAGCTGAGTGTCCACCAGCCATATGCTAGGCCTCATGGGTAGGAGATTTTTTGACCGACAGGGAGTATCTGTGGATGAACCATAATGGGGAGAGGATGAGGAAGCTGGCACCCTTTAGTCTTGACCAGAGTAAGCTTTGGCAGGAACCTGAGGTCTGTCTGCAGAGCGCTCCAAGGTTGCCTTGGGGCTGACCAGGGCACATAGCCCTCTTCCCCTTTCTCTCTCAACAGAGGAGCTTGTGAGCGTTTCACCCACGTCTCCAAAAGAGGCAAAGGTTCCTGTGGCCAAAATTTCCACATCCCCTGAAGGAGGACCTGGCCCCCTGAGCCCCTGTGAAGAGAATCCTGTGATTCCAGCTGAGCCTCCTACAGAGGTGACCCCGTCAGAGAGCAGCGAGAGTGTCTCCCTCGTGACGCAGATCGCCAAACCTGCTACTGCAGCCGAGGCACCAGGGTTGCCCAAGGACCTGTCCCAAAAGCTTCTAGAGGCATCTTTGGAGGACCAGGGTCTGACTGTGGATGTGGGTGAGACTGGGCCCCCGCCCCCAGCTCCGTTGAAGCCCCACACCCCTGCTGGCCGCCCCAGTGGCCCAGAGCCGAGGCCTCCAGCCAGAGTAGAGACTCTGAGGGAGGAGGTGCTCACAGACTTACGGGTGTTTGAGCTGAACTCCGACAGTGGGAAGTCTACCCCCTCTAACAATGGAAAGAAAGGTAAGTCAAGGCCAAAGCCCTGGTTGGGGGCGGCGGGGGGAGGGGGGACTAGCATTGCTAGTCTGTAAGGCAGACTTATGTCCTCACCCCTTGGGAGGATCCCAGCAGCAGTTGTCCTTCATTTGTGATACGGATGATGATGACAGCTGCTGTCTGTTAAGTGTTTATTACCATATTTCATGCATTTAAAATGTACCTGTTTTCTGAAATGAGGGTGCATCTTACAATCGTTAGGGTCTTAGTTTCAACAAAGTAAGGTTTGTGCCAGGTTCGCTTAATTTCTCATTACATCTCACAGCCCAGCGAGGTCAGTATTATTGTCCTTTCTTATAGTGAAAACAGTGAAGCTTAGAAACATTAAGTAACTTTGCTCAAATTCACATGACCGGGAAGTGGCAGGCCCAGATTCATACCCGGGTCTCTCGGACTCGGAGCCCGTGCCCTTACCTACCACCCTGTGCCAGTTTCCCTGCATTTGGACGATGCAGCCTTGTGCTGGGTTGGAAATCCCTGTGACATTGATGGATGTCAGAGGTCTTCTCCCCTGGGTGACCTCAGGCAAGTCATGTAGCTTCCCTAAGCTTACTGCATTGTTATGAGTTTGAAACATAAACAGCACTTAGAGGCACAGTTGAAAAAAGAATAAAATGAATCCTCATGAACTTGCTGTGACCCAGCTTAAGTAATAAAGCTTTAGTTTCTTATCTGTGTAATGGAATTTTAGACTGGAGACTGACTTTTTGTCAAAGGGGAACCTCTCTAATTCCTGGAATTAAAGGACAGTGATAGCTCTGGTGTTGACTTTTTTGCCACATCCAGACTGCCTCTTCAGAGATAGCTGATTGTCCGAAAGGCCACTCCACACACACACAGACACACACACACGCACCAGCCTCTCCTGAAACACACATGCATGCGCGCACACACACACAGTCTCTGCTCACACGCGTACCAGTCAGCCACAAAACTTGCCCAGCAGGTGAGCCCATGCCTGCCAGCGCAGTGAGGACTGGTTTGTCGCAGTGGAAGGGAGACTGGCCCCGCCCCACCCCTACCCTGCTCCCTGATGGGAACAGCAGTGTAGGGTTTCCAGTTTCCAACACAATGCTTCCCTTCTGGCTCTGGTTCAGTGAGGTCATCCATTGAGCTCCTACCTACTCTTTATGAGACACTGAGGAGGGAGGGGCAAAAGCTGCAGTCTTTATGATGGAGCATGAAGCAGTATGGGCCAGGCTCAGTGCTGGAGTTCAGAGAAAGAAGGAACCTCCGGCATTGGCAGTTGTTTCACCGAGGAGACGGGCGTTGTAGAGGAGAGGTGGAGAGTTTGGGGCAGGTGCAGGGGGCTTGGTAGTCCCGGATGAGGGACCTGTGACGCGTGGATAGCAGAGGCCACGGGGCACCTTGCAGGAGTGGTGACGGAAGCCCATTTTGTTGCTGTATTATCTCCCAGGAGAGAGAGGAGCAAAATGGATGGATGGATTAGCTCAGAAGTAGAAATTAAGAGCCTAACCTTAAGGCAAACTTGGAAGGTTGGACTTGGCCTGACCGGTACTGAGAGCTTTATATGTCGGGGCTAAGGACTCGGGCTCTAGGGTTCAGAAAGTTCTGGGTCCAAACCCCAACCTTGCTCCTAAACCATATGACTTGAGAAGTTACTGATCTTCTCTAAGCCCCATTTACTCAATACTCTGTAAGTTGGGGGTAACTGTTTCACGATAAGCCCTCATTCAGGGAGGAGATCTGAGTAGAGCCCTGTTTTGGGAAATGATAATAAGGAACCATGTCTGAGCACTTATTATGTCTGTATAGGTCTGTGCTAAGCACTGTATATGCACATCATTCAATCTTCACAGAAGCCCAAGAGATCGGAGTAATTTTCCCCATTTTTTTCACTGGAAGGAAACAGATCAATCACCCACCCACCAAGTATTCAGAAAAGTGTAAAACAGTGTTTGGGGAAGGTGGAAGAACAGGTGATGCCCAGAAGGCAGTGGGGGGTTTGGCTGGGTGGTGCAACAGGCCCATTTGAGGTAGTGGTTATGTAGAACTGGGCCATGCGAGAGCGGGATCAGAAGAATTAATGGTGGGTTGAAGCTGGACAAAATGAGATTATGGAGAAGCTGTAGCACGAGCTCTCCATCCCTCTGCTCTCCTGCCTCTGACACGCTCTGGGGTTGGGGGGGTTGCAGGAGGGCTGGTGAGTCGCTGCAGAAGACCCACTAGAAGCAATTGTCATCACTTAGTTGGGGGAAGCTGGGGTCTTGGACTAGGGGGGCCCAGTGGAAACAGAGTAGAGAGAGAGGATCTTAAAAGAATGAAGGCTTGGAGACAGTGACTCCTTTTCCCTCTTATGTCCATATCCTTAGAGGACAGAGGAGAGCTTGGTCCCTGCGCACAGCAGAGTCTCCTGCGGTGGCCTCGCCACAGGGTTTCCCAAGGTCCCGCGGCAGTCACTGTCATTGTAGAGCTGCTTCCTGCCTTCATTTTGTCCCAAGATCCACTTAATCTCAGAGCCTGGACTTAGCCTGCTCAGGTTCCCTCAGCAGGAGGGAGGAGGAGAGCTGGGGATAGGCCTGTGGCCGCGAGCTAGGAGGAGCCCTGGGCTCACGGCCCTCCTTCCCCAGTGACTGGCCTGACAGTGGCTTTTGCCTCCATTTCTTCTCTGGGGAAGCAGAGTTCTGGTTAAACAGAATAAAATGAGTTGAGTGACAACACTGTGAGATTAATAATCACCCGAAAATTCCCCTTTCTTAAAAAAACAACAGCAAAACTTCATGAAAGCTTAAATTGTTTTGGCATGAGTCTGTTCTCCGCCACGCGCACGGTGTCAGGGAGATCTTAGCACTCTTGTCGTGTGACAGGACAGGATGGGGGAAGGAGGCACATGAGAAAGAAAGCCCTGATTCTCATCTCTGCCACTCGAAGCCTTCATCTCGTCCTCTAAATCGGCACTGTTCATACTCGCCTCAGAGGGTGGATAGGAAGTGCTCCAAACTGTAAGCTGATACTCTGTTTTCCACCCTGGAAGGGCTGCCCTTGAATTTAAAGCCTGAAAATGAGAGTTTCACATCCCTGGAGGGCAACCTGAGGTCAGGGAAAGCTGTCATGGCCACAGCCACAGCTCTGAGATGAGGAATCTTTCAGGAGTTGGGCTTCTGACCCACAGAAAGCTCAGTGTGTGCCACCTGAGTGTCCCAAAGACATAGGGAGACTTGGATGTGGCATCTGAAGATCCGGGCCTCTGTTGCTGGTCTGCCCTGGCCAGTCACGGGGCCACATGCAGCACGACTTACCTCGGAGACAGTGCCTCTGACAGCCCCATTTGCTAAATTCCCACCATGTGTACATGTTACGTGCACTTCACGTTGCTATCACTGTTGTATCTTAGAACTGCAGGCCCAGGCCTACAAGGAGTCCCCAGGTACCTATTCATAATGCAGAATTCTGGGCCACTTACCTGGGCCTGCAGGGTCTGAATGAGGGGGGTTGGGAGGCAGTCGCCTGCATTGTAATCTCCTGTGTGGTTCTCTGCAAAGAGGGTGGTTTTATCCTTATTTTATAAATAGACTGAAGCCCAAAATAACTTAACCCAAGACTGTACAATAGATAAAAAAGTAGGGATTCACAGGTCTGCGTGGCTCCAGAGACCAGGCATGATCTCACAAGGCTGCTTGTGGCCAGCCAGGTGGCTAAGAAGAAGAACAGTACAAGACCCCTTATAAGGACCGTAGGGGTGCTTGGGGCAAGGGTGTCAGAGCCTGGGTCCCTGGTGAGGAGCAAGCTGAGCAAGAAAAAGCAAGGACGTGTTTATAGGTCATGTTGTTGAGAGATCAGGGACCTACTCTTTTTGAAGGTGCTTTTAATAGACAAGAAAAAATACGAAGTAGTTTATGTTCATTTTAGGGAAAAAAGAAAAAGAAAATTACCCACCAACCTCATCTCCTAAAGGTAATTCTTGTTAGCATTATTGTGGGTATGTTATGCATCTTTTCTGTATGTGTACAAACATCTCGGCTTATTTTTTAATAGAATCATGCTGCATATACTTTTTTTCCGCATCTACTTTTTTTAAAAATCTATTTTTGTAGTTTTCTTCTTAGAATAACTTTCACGTGTACATTTTTTTTTTAATATCGCCTGTAAGTCATACCCAAATGTGCATGTTGAGAGCAGTGATTGCCAAACTTAGCAGACATCGGAATCACCTAGAGCAGGGATTAGTAGAGCTTTTCTCTCTACGGCCAGATCACAAACGCTTCAGTCTGATGGAACGCCCTCAGTTCTGCTGTCGGCGCAGGAAAGCAGCCGTGGCCAATAGGGAAACAAATGGCAATGGCCCTGCTCCAGAATTTAATTTCCCAAAACAGGCAGTAAGCTGGATTTGGTCCCCGCGCCTCCTCGTCTGCCAACCCTGCTTTAGAAAAGGATTCCATGAATATTTATTGAGCACGAACTCTGTATTCGAGGCACTTGGCAGACCTGAGAAAGGAAAACAAAGCTCCTGCCCTCGGGGAGCGCACTTTCCAGTTCCTCTGTTATTACAAATAAGCAGAGTCAGTCTCATGCTGTTGGTAAATACAACAGGGAAAAAACAAGTAGTTTAAAGTATAAGGTAGGATGGTTTGGGGCAGCGGAGGTGCCTGCGTGGCTAGTTGGTGAAGC
This sequence comes from Mustela nigripes, assembly GCF_022355385.1. Classification (NCBI taxonomy): domain Eukaryota; kingdom Metazoa; phylum Chordata; class Mammalia; order Carnivora; family Mustelidae; genus Mustela; species Mustela nigripes. Next base: position 24,008,537 of record NC_081570.1, on the reverse strand, counting down.
GGTTAAGCGTCTGCCTTCCCCTGGGGACGTGGTCTTGGGGTCCTGGGATCAAGCCTCTTATTGGGCTCCCTGCTCGCCGGGGAGCCTGCCTCTCGCTCTCCTTCTGGCCACGCCGCTCATGCTCTTTACCTCACTCTCTATCTCAAATAAATAAAATCTTCTTCTTTTTTTTTTTTTTAAAGATTTTATTTATTTATTTGACAGACAGAGAATACAAGTAGGCAGAGAAACAGGCAGAGAGAGAGGAAGGGAAGCAGGCTCCCCGCTGAGCAGAGAGCCCAATGTGGGGCTCGACCCCAGAACCCTGGGATCACGACCTGAGCAGAGGCTTTAACCCACTGAGCCACCCAGACGCCCCCCAAAATAAAATCTTCTAAAAATAAATAAATAAAGTAGGACTGTCAGGGTAGGCCACATTTAGATGGGACGATTTGAGCAAGGGTGTGAAGGAGATGAAGTTGGCCTGTGGGTGGATGTCTGAGGAGAGAGTTCTGGGTACAAGGAAGCCCATGCAAAGGTCCTAAGGCAGGAATGTGTCTGGTATGTTTCAGGACTAGCAAGGTCAGTGAAGGTAGAGTGGAGTAAGTGAAAAGGAAAATGTTCTTTGTGTATTTCTTCTGGAAGATATCTGTGGCTATGGGGAGCCTCCACACCAGACTGCGTCACCACTATAGTAACTTCCTTTTTCTCACTTAATAGTTTTAGACTGTTTTGCCATGTGTATAAGTGTTCTGCAGCCTAACATTTAAAAGTCTCATAATCTATTATGTGACTATACCATTTATTTTTAAAATTCCCTATCAGTGAACTCTTAAGTTTGTTTTTGTTTTTGTTTTTTTAATTTTCATCACTATAAACAGCACTACAGTGAAATTCCTTTTGGTTAAATCTTTGACTCCAGGATTTTTCCTTAGAATAGATTCCCAAAAAGGAGGATCACTGAGCCAGAGTGACAACAGAATGTGAGACCTTTGATGTATATTTGCCAGGCCCTTTTAAAGAGTTCCGTCACCCCCAGCTATAGACTGTCCATACATACCCCCTCCCGCCTTTCACGCTGTGGATCTCGGTTCCAGGCTCAAGCACGGACATCAGTGAAGACTGGGAAAAGGACTTTGACTTGGACATGACCGAAGAAGAAGTGCAGATGGCACTCTCCAAAGTGGATGCCTCTGGGGAGGTGAGTGGGCCTGGTTGGCCTCAGGGAAGCAAGCCCGATGATCCCAAGGTCTGAGGACTCTCCCCATTGGGCCCAGCCATCCCCTAAGGGTGGATCCCTGCTCCTCTCTGAGATGGTAGTTCTGGGAAGGGTGCTGGAGCCTCCATTCAGGCCCTGAATTGTTCCCATCAGCAGGCTCTGCTTGCCCTAAGTTCCAGGATGGATGGTGGGAGAGTTCCTGACATTAGCTCTGCATGAAAGTCACCTGAGGAACTACTAAAAAAAACGCAGGCTCCAAACCCTGCCCCACATCTTCTGATTCATGGTCCCCAGCGATGGGACCTGAACAGATTTCCTGGCCTTGGGGCAAACGGCAGTGTGATCTAGGGCAAGTCACTTAACCTGAGCTTCTGTTTCCCCATCGAAAACCTAGAACTGGCCCTAGACGCTTGTAAGCTGTGATAGATAACACACCTAGACATGTTAGGCATCGTGCCTAAGACATGGGAGTAGCAGTGAACATTACTGAAGCCACCACAAAACCCAGTCCAACTAGAAGCTCAGAGGCCTTCCTACTCTTAGGCTTCTTTACCTGCCAGAGTCGAGTGGGTCATTTTGAATGAAAGACAGGGAGAAAAGCTCTCAGAACTACTAAGTGACAGGACTGAGGCTCCAGCCCAGACATCTGATTCAAGTCAATGTTTCTTCCACTGTCACCCAAGAACCACATGAATCCTTCCACCATGTAGCTCATGAACCTGCTGTAAAGAGGGCAACAGATGAGAGAGACAGGCAGGGCCTCGGTTTTCATATTGGAAAACTGAAGCCCAGGGAGAGGTAGAGACCCACCCAAGAGTCTTTGGCTCCTGTGACCTCACTATACCCAGAGCAGAGAAGGCCCCTGAGCCCCTCTCATGTCACAGGGGCTTGATGCTTTCTGTGTTTCTACGGCCCTCTGTAAAACCTGACAGCTGGTTACGTAAGCAGAGTCATTCTACCGCCTCTCAGACCCGGGATCAGCTGACAGCAGGCCGACAGAAAGTGCCCTGGGGACACTTGAGCTGGGGGAGCAGGGTGCTAGAGCCCCTGAGGAAGACCCTGTGAGTGCCCGAGCCCAGTGCCACCTTGCTTCTGGTTACAGTGCCCCTCTCCAGTTCTCCTTAAGGGACTGACCAACATGGCTCCTGGAGGCAACGTGTCCCCTTCTAGCATCCAGTGTTGGCTGGTGAAGCATTTCCTTTGGGTCTGGAATAATCAGAGCAGCAGACCCACCACTTAGGCGGAGGGCAGCTCTGCTCCCCAGACACATTCCTTAAGACAGTGGTTCACTCTCCCAGAGGGCAGGAGGGTATGGTCCCAGGCGAGGCTGGGGTGGGGGGGATGGATGGGCTGGTCTTTGCAGGGGGGGGGTGTTGCGGGGGGGCCTATGCAGAAATGGAGGCAGCAAGGGGAGGTTGGGCCTGGGCTTGACTCAGAGGAGTAAATATGTATTTGTGCTCTCCATTATGCCCTTCTGTCTGCAGCTGGAAGATGTCGAGTGGGAGGACTGGGAATGAGGGGAGCCGGAGCGTGCAGCTCCCCCGCCCACAGAACCTCCCACCCTCTCGCTCGTCTCCGCCCAGCCCTGGAAGACACTGACTGAGAATGTCCCCCCAATGGCCTCTGTCAACTAGAGCTCTGGGCACAGATTCTGGGGTGGCTCCTTGCTGGTCCTTTGGACCTCTGCTCACATCCGGGAAGGGGTTCACTAAATCCAAACCAGGAACTCTGACTTGTGCCAACCATAGGATGATTCAAGGGGGAAGAGACTTAACCCCCTCACCAGAAGAGCCTACATTTCTCTGCTGAACACCCATTGTTCTTAGGGACTCTTGCTGGGAAGTCCCAAGGGATCATTTTAGCCCCTCTACCTGTGTAGACGGAAGCTAAGCACCAATCTCCTGGAGGAAGCGGAGACAACACTCTGTCCACCCATAAGCAGGCAAGGAAGGCCATCCCACCGTCCTTGGCTAGACCGGGATGGCAAGCACATTCTGGTTCCTAGCCCAGTGAGTAAGAGGCATTCCTCTCTGGGAAACTTGCCTCTCCTGGGGAATCTCTCCCTCCCAGGCATTTTCCATTCCCAGAAAGGTTCCTCGTGGTTCCAAATCTAGAGACCAAACCCTGAGTTCCCATCTCCTTCCTCTTGTCTGGCCCAGGCTGGTATGTCCCCATGCCTCTCCCAGGGCTTCTTTGTGTCAGATGCACCCAAGTCCTTAGCCCAGCTGTGCCACCAGCAAGAGTCTGCTCTTGCATTTCTTCCCCTCCCTGAGAAGGGAGGGGGTCACTTCAGGCCCTTCTGTGCATTGCCTGGCGGGATACCTTGTCCAACCAGCTACCCACCTCCACCCCCCTGTAGCTTAGGACACAAGCCAGCTACCAACAGTACAGAGCAGCGATCGAAGCCGAGTACTTCTGACTCTGGTAAGCCCAGCTTCTCCCCCTCAGCCCTTCTGCTTCTTGAAGGGATATGCTGGGGGTGAACTTCTTGAGGCTCTCATCAGGCTTCTGCAAAAGCTCTTCTTCCTGAAGACTGACCCAGTCTTTGTGGCTCTCACCCTCCACTCTGGTAAAGCTGTTCCTCTCTTGGGGGAATGAGGGACTGCAGGAATTCCTGGAGACCCTGGTGCTTCATGATGCTGCTCGGTGATTCTGGTACTGAGTCTGGTTTATTCACCAGTGATCTAAAGGGAGTGTGGTCAGGTGTGCTAAGAGAGTGGCAGTCACTTCCACTCCAGACCTTCAGTGAGGGGGTGGGATGGAAAGAATGTTGAATCTTTTTTTTTTTTTTTTGATGGGATGGGGTTTTTCTCTTTGTAATTATTTTAGTTTAATTAACCTTTTGGTTGTTTGTGCAATATTATATATTTTAAATTATAATGCATCTCCCCAGAGTATTTTGTAGCCAGGAAAAGAAAAAAGGAAAAAAAAAAAGATTCTAACAGCTGTTAGTTTTGTAATTAAAAAAGAAAGAAAAAAGAACTTTGTCCTGAACCTTTTCCAGACTTGCCGTTAACAGCATTAAAGAGATTCAACAGAAGCTGGAAGGTGTCTGGGGGTCTATTCTTATCCCCAGCAGTGGCTGCCCCAGAGGCAGGGCAGGACAAATACAGTGTGCAGGCTGGCTTCTGGCGTCGAGCCTGGGGAAGGGGCAGGGATGGCAGCAGGGGTGGTCTGGGTCCCTAGGAGGTCCCCTGTCCTCACCTTAGACTCAGCTTAGACTCTGGGGTGAGGCAGAGACCGGGCCCCCAGCAGGCCTCTCACTGAGGCAAGGAGTCAAGAGGCCGTCTCTGCATTCTCAACGCTTCTGCTTTTATTTGGAAAGGAAGTTGCAACAGCGATGGTTCCAGTTGCTCTTGGTCACTTTTCCCCTCTCCTCCCCGGTGTGTGTGTATGATTCTGGGGTCTATTTTTCATTAACTTGAGTTAAACACCTGTGTGAAAATCACTTGTTAGCTGTAATAAAAGGGAAGTCTGAATGAGGCCCTCTGGTTGCATGAAGATCTTTTAAGGGAAAGAGAAGTAAAGCTGGGGAGGGTGTAGGTAAGTTTCAGGAGAGAAGTAAAGTGTAAAATACATATCAGCATCTTAGAAGCGGGTTTTTGGGTTTGCTTTCTCCCCCTGCTTTATTGGGGAGGACTTGCCATTGCTTTTATCAAGTGCTTGCTAGCCACGGATGCCAACTAACTTCTTCAATTGAGGGCCGGAGGATCATATCTGGTTCCAGGAGCCGCTTGAGCAGGTCCTGGCATTCGGCCGAGATGCCCAGATGAGTGGGGAAGGACACCCCCTTCTGCTGCTGCCACAGCATCTTGGGGATGTCTGTGTCGTCAAAAGGTAGGCTGGCACAGAGCATGACGTACAGGACCACACCCATGCTCCAGATGTCCCCCTTCTTGCTGTCATGGGGGATTCCCTGCAGCACCTCGGGCGCAGCGTAGGCTGTGCTGCCGCAGAAGGTCTGGCTCAGCTCTCGGCGTGACTTGGGCAACACCTTCGCGAAGCCAAAGTCAGTCAGCTTCAGGTTAAAGCCCTGCAACAAGGCGTTCTCACATTTGAGGTCCCGGTGGGCCACACCACAGCCATGGCAGTAGCGAATGGCCTCGACCATCTGACGGAAGAGGGCCTTGGCCCGGCTCTCGGGCAGTGGCCCCCCATTCAGCACACAGTCAAAGACATCCCCTCCTTCAGCCAGTTCCATCACCAGGTAGATTTTCCCGTCAGCAGACTCCAGCATCTCATACACCTGGATGATGTTCTTGTGGTCCAGGGTGCGAACAATCTGGAGCTCCCGAGGCAGGAATCTCTGGATAAATTCTGAGGAAATGGGAAAAGATGTGGGGTATCAAGTCCGGAAGGGCATAACTCTCCACTGTCTCCTGCCTCCCAGCTTCTGTCTGCCCACCGTGTCTGGTTCTGGTGCCTGGGTTCCCATTCAATCGTAAAAGTCTAGCTGCTTGGACATTGCAAAAAATGCTCACACTTATTTTTTAGTTAATATATTATTCAAAGGAACAACTCCCTGTACCCTCAGGGACTATTGTGAGCAACCTGTGAAACCACAGATATCAAAGTGCTTTGAGGGATTTTAGACAAAACCACTGAATCTCAGGTATGAGGCCTGATTTGCCCACAGCGTGGTGGGCCAGCTCCTCACACACCTGCCTCCTGACCCACGGTTCCCAAGCCCTGTCTTCCTTTTTCTCACTTCCGCCTGCCTTGGCAGCAGCTCCTATCCTCTGCCAGCCTAGGCCAGGGCCTCTCTGCCCATCTCTGTGGCGGACAGAGGGAACAGGGAAGGCCCAGCAAGTTGGGGTTGTGCCTCTGAGAACCCTTTACCTCCCGCCACTTTAATCTTGGGGTTTAGAGGTGCAACGTTCCTGGACTGCCAGCATCCTCCTCTTCCCCACTCCTCTTCCCCGGAGCCACAAACTCCCCTGCACTCCTTGGTTCCAGACCAAACGGGAGGAGGGGACGATCCTTCCCAACTGGAGGAAGTGCCCACCCACCTCAACCAGCCCTCCCTTCCTCCAAAGGGGCCCCAGCTCACCTTCTGGCCCTCCCATCTTGTCTATAATTTTAATTGCCACTTTTCTTTGGTGTTTTTTGGAAAATGCTTCTTTGACTTTTGAGTAGGTCCCTTCCCCAATGGTCTTGCCCAGCTGGTACCCACTGGAGAGCAGAAAGTCCTCCATGCTGTCTAGCGCCTCCTTCCTTCCTATCACCCTCTCAGCTCATGCTGCCTCGGTGAGGCAGCTCTACTCCACCATCGCCCTTGGCCTGCTCCCTTTCCCCCCAAGGACTTCATGCGCAGCCGCCCCCAGCGCTAGAACATTCTCCGTCTGAACACAGCAGCCACGGGTGGTGGGGAGGGAGAGGGCCAGACATTTTAAAACTCCGGCCCAATTGTGATGTAAATGCTGTGTGACCCTTGGCCAAAATTGTCAGTGCCCTTACCTGCCCTCACCATCACCACCACCAAACCCACCACGGGTTAAGTCCTCGCCGCGCCTGTGCCCCCGTCCCCCAGGCGGGCAGGGAGTCGCATCCCGCCCCGGGGCGCTCGGGGGCGTCTGCGCGCTGCCCGGGATGAGCTGCTCCTTTTCGTGGACGCCACCTCGCGGCTGCTTGCAGCCGCCTCCTGCGCCCCCATCGGGCTGCCGGGGGTCGGCCCGACCCAGTGCCGAGGCGCCATGGCCGGAGCCCTCCAGCCCCGGCTCGCGGCCGCACTGAGTGCCGGGCCTCCCGAGTCGATGGGGGTGGGAGGGAGGGTGGTTCCCCGCGAGAGGAACGGGCTCTGTGAGGTCAGCGCGCCGCGGCCCGGGTCACAATGCAGCCCGCCCCCTCGATGCCCGGGGCGCGGCGCGCCGCAGACACCTGCCGGGCTCCGCCTGGACCGGAGCGTCCTCCCGCGGCCAGGGGTCCGGCAGCTGCTTCCAGCCTGGGACCGGCCTCGGCCTCCGGCAGGTGAGCAACGGCCCAGGGGGCGGGCGCGGGCAGGGGGCGCCCGGCGGCCCAGGAGCGGCCTGACTGCCACTCCCCTCGCAGAGCGCCCCGGGGCCTGGACATGAGTGCCCAGGAGCCCCCGCAGGGTCGAAGATTCCCCATTGAGGCCGGAGACTCCCCTGGCCTTGCCGCCGCCCCCGAGTCCCAGGACAGCCAGGAGCCGGTGGCCACGGAGCACAACCCGGTCAGGTGAGGCCGGCGCCCTCCCCGCCGCCCCCCCGCCCCGCCGCCCCGACCGTCCCCGCTGTGCGGGGCCTCCGGACCGCCTGCGTCCAGGCTTTCCCTGCCCATAACCCCGTCCCGGCGTCAGGGCCTCCCCCACCCTCCGCCACCGCGGAACCCCCGTGGGGGCGGGTTGGCCCGGGTGCAGTCCCCAGGCGAGTTCCCAACAGCAGAGGCGGGGCCCCACTTTCCTCAGGCCGCTTCGACGCTGCCCGGGCTGCCACTGCCTGACGCTGCTGCACGTGCCCATCGACGTCTACCTGGCCATGGGCGGGAGCCCCCGGGCCCGCGCCACCTGAGTGCGCCTGCGCACGGCGGCTCCGCGGGAGCCGGGCGGGGACGAGGCCCAGAGCGGGCCACCACGCTGAGGTCGCGCGCGCCGAGCACGAGACAATGATGCACATTTTAAAATAAAAGAATGATGCACATTTTAATAAAGCACAGCATAAACTGTTCTTTCCACTCCGGGCTGGCCGTGTATGTCTGTCCCGTCCATCGGTCCGCAAACTGCTCCGCCCCATCCAACAGCTCCTTCCTCTTGGCGGCCTCCTCCCTCGGACCTAGCCCTAGAGGCCGGCCCTCCCCGTCGGCCCAAACGCCCTGCACCCAACTTCTTACTGATCCTGACCCCTTCCAGGATTATCTTTCCCCTCGGCCCCTGGCCTCATCCTTCTCCTCATCCCTCTCCTGGGTTTTCCAATGCAATCCGCATAGCTGTGCTAGATTCTGGGGGTCCAGAGAAGCTCCCGACTGGAGGGGCTGGACAGACAACTCAGAATAAAGAGAATGGCCAACCACACCCGCCCATTTAATGCTCCCGAGTTGGAATTAGAGTTTGCTACCTGCTGTTCTGTGACCCTGGGCGGCTCAGGTTAGGGGCCATCTAGAGCCTGATTTCTCCTAGGAATAGTGGAACCAGAAAAAGATTGGGAGAGAAGTCGTTTGAAACACCTTGATTTCTCATTCCCCTTTTATAGGCGAGGGAACAGAGCCTGAGACACTTGCCCAGGCTCCCGCAGATGATGGTTGATAGGCTAGCACACTTCTCAGTGTCCTCAGACTTAATACTCTAAAATCCATCCATGACCCAAGTATGCCTGGAAGTATAGCATTTAGCTGAACAAGTATTTTCCACTTTCCAGTTTTGTTTTTTAATGAGTCTGTATTATTTTAATATTGGGGAAAAAATACACATAACCCAGAGGTCAGGTTCACTCTCTCCTGTCCCCTGAAATCTAAAGGCAAAGGACCTAACACCGCTAATCCACATGGAGTAGAATTCCCAGCCCTCCCTAGAGTACTTCAAAATCCCACACTCACCCAAAAGGACCACCATTCTCAGTTTCCACATTAATTCTCTCCCAGGCAGTCCCAAACTTAGGAGACTCATTAAAAGAGGAGAAGAGGTCACTATAATGTACACCTGAAATTAATATTACACTATGTTAACTAACTGGAATTAAAAATTTTAAAAAGTAAAATAAAAATATTAAAAAGAAAAAAAAAAGAGGAAAGGATGTTTGCCAATAAAGGGTCTACTTCAAAGTGAGGATTTTAGACGACCACTCAGTGCCTGGTCCTTCAAACACCCTGGTGTTGGAAAGTCTTCCCTTGCTTCTCTTTCCCTTTCACCCACCAGAAGAATCCGTGGCTTCAGGCCACAGTGCTGACTTCTCTCTCCTCCTTATTCCCCACCTCCTCCATTCTTAGAGAGCCCCCGGGGCTCTCAGTTCACTCTATTAAGTGCAGTAATCTAGCTGTTTCCATCCCCATCAAACTCCAGCCAGGCAGGCCCTATTCGGCATAACCCGCGCTGAGCTGTGCTAGAAGGGGGCCTTCCTGTAAACAGTCACCCCCCTTCTTACAAGACCACTGTAAGTTTAGAGAGAAAAAATTATTGGCCTCTGTATTGGTAAGGTCTCTCCTTTACAAACAAATGAAGTTAACTTATGCCAAAAAAAGAATTGGTTGTTTCCAGTGGCTGGGAAGAATAAAAGCTTTCCAGATACCTAAGCTCAAAGGAAGAACTGTAGAAACCAAAGTGTCTGCTGGGCCCACCAGGACTGCTCCTTTGTTCATCTCTTATCCCTGATTATCTCCTCTGGGCAGGGAACATGGCTGTGGCAGTTTGGAAATCTGCAGTAGAAGGGAGACGTGCTTTCTCCCAGCCTCAGTTTATCTGACCTTGGGAAGGGCAGTGATTGGCCCTTCATTTAAGTCGCATGCACACTGTTTTGGCCAATTACCATCTTCAGGGAAATGCGAGACTGTAACTGATCCAGCTGGGCCAGCAGAACCTGCCCTTGAGGTGGAAGCATGGCCAGGTGATGGACAGCATCACCAGAAAACAATGGGAAGAAATGCAAAACAAAACAAAACACATATTCCAGGAGAAGAGAGAGCTTATGTAAAGATTCAGTATCCCTGAGAGGAAAAGAAGCCCAGAGAGAGAGAGAGACAGTGGCAGGGGCCAGGGTGGCTATTCTGTTCCATGGCACTGAGAAGCCTTGGACAGTGTGAAAGGAGTCAGGCCACTGGGTTCTCATTTGGGCTCTCCCTACCTCAGTCAGTACAAGTCCATCCACCAGGCCCATGCAGGGCACTGGGGATTCAGCAGTGAACTTGAAGGACACGGGCACTGGCCCTCACGGACTCATACAGCCTAGCGGGCAGAAGACCTCACTTCAGCAAGTTCCTTCCTTACTAGTTTAAAAAAACTGGGGGGCTGCCTGGCTGACTCAGTTGGAAAAGCATGCAACTCTTGATGTCAGGGTGGTAAATTCGAGCCCCACGTTGGGTGTAGAGCTTGCTTAAACACATACACTTAAAAAAAAGGGGGGGTGTCTGCATGACTTGGTTGAGCTGAGTGTCTGACTCTTGGTTTATGCTCAGATCATGATCTCAGGTCATTGGATCAAGCCCCACATTGGGCTCCACGCTTCCCCCACCTCCACTCCCCGCCAGCTCTCTCATTCTCCCTAAAATAAATAAAACCTTTTAAAAAAAGGAAAAAAAAAAAAAAAGACTGACTGCCAGCCATCCCCCATATGCTTGGATAGTCAGTGAGGCGAACATTACAGACACCTTGCCTGGAGGGGTCAGACCCTGGGGCCAGTTAGTTCCACTAAGTGGAGGGAATATTGTGCGCAAAGGCCTGAAGTCTGGAAAGTGCAGGGGCGTTCCAAGAAATCAGTTCAATCACCTTTTTCCAACACCTACCCATATGGGCTACACCAGGTGCTGAGAACCTAGACTTGAATCTGACAGATCCCTGGCCCTGGCAGAGCTCAGAATTCAGGGGATCTGACGAAGAACCTAACCGAAGAGAAGCTGGACCAAGGAGGCTTGGATTTGAGCTTCGCTCTACAGGTGACAGCATGACACGCTCCAACCTGACGCGCTCGCTCACCGATTTCTTTTCCCCTTGTCCATCCTGTTATCATTTCTTCCTTTGTCCCCCCGGAAAAGTCACTGGCCTGAATTCTTAGATTTGAGTCCCGACTCTGCAATTTTTTTTTTTAAGATTTTATTTATTTGAGAGAGAGAGAATGAGAGAGAAAGAGAAAGAGCTTGAGAAAGGGGAGGGTCAAAGGGAGAAGCAGACTCCCTGCTGAGCAGGGAGCCTGATGCGGACTCGATCCCGGACTCCAGGATCATGACCTGAGCTGAAGGCAGTCGCTTAACCAACTGAGCCCCCCAGGCGTCCCCGACTCTGCAATTTTCTAACTGTGCAAACTTGGTCTCGTTACTTAGCCTCTCTGAGTCTCCATTTCCAAATCTGTGAAATGGGGCTAATGACACCTGCTGGAAGTCTGCGTGCATCTCCCGCACCAGGCAGGAGTCTCGGGCACAGACAGCGCTGGAGCAAGAAAGGCTGCTGCTGCTCCTACCTCTGGCTTTGAGGGGCAGCAGAGAGCCAGCCAGTCATGTCCCCTGGGCCTGGGTGAGGTCCAGCCTTGGAGAGGGCTGGGGAATCCCTCTTGCCTCTCTCTGCCAGTTCCCAGCTTTTCCGTTTGTGAGCCTAGGATCTTGGTTGGGGGGCATTTCCAGGGGAATCACCAAGTGGGAAAGAGAGAGCTTCCTCCCTCACCCTTAAGGGTAAAGCTGCCCCCAGACCCTAAGGCAGGACTCCCTGAGCCCAACCTTATTCTCTGGGCCCAAAGAATAAGGAGGGACCTGGGAAAAGGGGCATACTCCAATTACGGCTTCCCCTGACTTGCCTCTCAGATACCTTATTAGCTAGCCCCTCCCTAAAGGACCCCCTTTTAGAAGGAGGGGGCGAAGTACAGATGGACCCCCAGGTTACCATGGAGATGGCAGGGAAAAGGTTGCTGTATCGTCATGGCAACAATTGACGTCAGTACTACCCTTTCCCGTTGCTTGATGGGGGTGGAGGGGACAGCCACCCCAACCATAAGCAAATACCCCACAAAGCCTCCTTCCCTTACTGAGCCAATCAACCAGGGGGTCGACGGGCTTAATATAGCACAGAGTTAAAAGCAGCCTCTGATGTCAGTCAAATCTTCATTCAAATTTAAGCTGTGGGAATTTTAGCAAGTTCCTTAAGCCCTGGAAGTCTCCTTGTACGACGGGGACAAGTAAGCTACATGCCTCCTAGGACTAGTGTGAGGACTACAAGGGGTCATGGGTCATGGGCACTGGGCCAGCTCATGGGAAATGGGTGCTGACATTAGGGACTGTTGAGTCCTGGGATCCATCACAGACGCAACCCTTCAGACAGAGACTCACAGCCCCTAGAAAGCCTAGAGAGGTCTTCCAGGGACTGGACTCCTGAGTTGGAGCACCTCAGAACAGGAGGCGGTGTGGGGGGTGGTCCTCAAGGGGAACCAGAAAGAGTGGAATTTCCAGACTCTGAGGAAACCCCAGATGCCACTTTCCCTGAAACCCCGTCACATCCGGACTCTGGCCCAACTTCCCCTTCTCCTCCCCTCTGCCTCCTCCGAGGCCCTCACAGCAGCCTGCTGCCTCTCGGGCCTCCACCTGCTCTTCCAGGGAAAAGGCTGGATGAGGGCCCAAGGGAAGACATCAGGCAACCAGACACCAGCTAGGTTAGAGGGTTGGACACCACAGGGATACCGGTGTCCCAGCACCTGCGGGCCTCTCCCCACCCACTCTCCAGGGTGAAGCCAACACAAATATTCTTGTTCCCTGTCTCTGCCCTCACCTTCTTTCCAGGCAACCAGAGTCCGTTTGCCCCACAGGGACCCGTCATTCCCAAGTCCAGAGTTATTTATGAAGACCACAAACCCAGCCATACCATTATCCTATTTAAGACTCATCAATGGCTTCTTTGCATCACTTATCGAGCCACACCAGACATCCCCCAGCGATGCAGGTAACATTCTTCCACTTTCAGCATGTCGCTCCTTCTGCCTGGAGCAGCCTCTCTCCCAACCCACTTACCCTTCCAACCTCCCCCAGTTGTCCCTTCTCGCAGAAGGCTCCTCAGACCACCTGACCTTCCCCTCTCATAGCACCTGCTTGTCCCACTGTGTACTCAGACATACCTTGCTCCTCAGTGAATGTCTGCCTTCCCCACCACACTGGGGACTCACTGAGGGCAGGGCCTCTGTCAGGTTCTTCCTGACACCCCAGGGGCCTCGAGTGGCAGGGCTCAGGAGTTGGGAGAAGGTCTACAGATTAGACTAGCTAGACAACGCTTGAGAAGGCCACAGAGGAGAGGCCCCAGTGCTGGGAAGAGAAGTTAACAGCAGAGCTAGCTAGGAGGCCCGGAATGGTTCCCCAAAGGACAAACAGAGACAAGCTGGAGCTGAGACAAGCAGCAGTGACCCAGGCAAGGACATGAGGGGACTATCCCTGGCACCGGTACTGGTAGATGCCAAGGGTAAACTTGGTGCTGAAGACACTGTGCAGAGGAACAAACTCATATTTTGGAAAGACAATCCTGGCTGCTTTGTGGGAACAGACCACGTTAGGGATAGAGAGTGGCTACAGATTCAAGTCAGGCAGCGGCTGCAGGGGCCCAGGTGAAAGGCGAGGGGGCTTTGGACAGGCACTCACTGGCGGTGGAAATGGAGAGAAGCTATGGGATTTTTATTTTTTTTTTTAAAGATTTTATTTATTTATTTGACAGAGAGAAATCACGAGTAGATGGAGAGGCAGGCAGAGAGAGAGAGAGAGGGAAGCAGGCTCCCTGCTGAGCAGAGAGCCCGATGCGGGACTCGATCCCAGGACCCTGAGATCATGACCTGAGCTGAAGGCAGCGACTTAACCCACTGAGCCACCCAGGCGCCCCAGCTATGGGATTTTTAAAATGTCCAGGGCGGGCGCGTGGGTGGCTCAGTTGATAAAGCGTCAGACTCTTGATTTCAGCTCAGGTTGTGATCTCAGCGTGGTGGGACTGAGCCCCGAGTCAGTCTGGCTCCATGCCCCCGGGGGGGGGGGGGGGGGGTGAATGGAAAGGGACTGCTTGAGATTCTCTCTCTCTCTCTCTCTCTCTCTCTCTCTCTCTCGCCCTCCGCCACTCCTCCCATTGTGCGAGCTCTCTCTCTCTCTCAAATAAATAAATATAATCTTTACCAAAAAAAACCTAAATGTTCTGGAGAGGATAGGATTTCATAGCTGCTTCAATATGAAAAGAGAGAGAAGCTTCTACAACAAAACCCAGATTTTTGGTTCTGGTAACTGAGGAAACGGCCAAGCTAGGGAACCTGGATGGGAGGAAGGGTAGGTGTGGGGCATATTTCCCGGGAGGTGGGACATCTGGAGGAGGGAGGTAGGAGGGGTGCCAGGAGACTGGTGTGGGGCAGAGAAGACAGAAGAAGGCTCAAAGTGAGAAGTGAGTCTCTAACAGAGGCAGATCCCCAAGGCCTGGGAACCAACGAGATTTCCTTGGGCCATGATTAGGCAGTGAGCAAAGGATGAGAAATTTGCCATGTGGCGGCAGCCAGTACGATCGCAGGAAAATGAAGAGTGCACAATGTCCAGAAAAAAAAAAGGACACAGAAGTATTTCAAGCAGGAAGAATTTGTATCGAAGTGAGCCGCTGCTAAGGGGTCAAGTTAGATAAAGACTCAGGACCATCCCTTGGCTTTAGCAACAAGGAGGTCAGTGATGACCTTGAGGAGCAGAGCTGTTACTGTGGAATGGTGTGGGAGGAAGCCAGATTGCTGGGGCTGAGTGAGGAAGTGGAAACAGCATGTGTACACAACTCTTTCAAGAATGTTGGCTGTGAAGGGGAGCTGGAGAAGGACATAGGGTTGAGGGAAGGCTTTCTTCTTTTTCAAAGATAGAGAAGACTAGAGCCTGTTTGTTTGCTGCTGGGAAGGAGCCATCAGGGAGGGAGAGGTTGGAGATAGGAAAAAGAGGAAGGGATGAGGGGAGGGAGATTCCCTAAGGAGGGAAAACAAGAGATTAAATCCCCAAATATGGCCACACAATTGGGGGGCAAGTCAGGGCCTGTATTGGGCCCTGGGGGCACGGAACAGCTGCCCACTCTCCCCAGCAGCCAGTGTGAGTCACTGGGGGGGAAATAGCCCAAACTGGCAGTGTGGGAAAGGGAGCTGGGCCAGCGAGTTCCTCTAGATCCCAGGGGGTCGGGGAGCAGGGCCCAGCCTGGGCTCTAAGCCCTGAGCTGAGCCCTGAACCCCATGCTCCACTCAGAAGGAGGGCACAGGGGGTTGTCTCACCTCCTGGAGGGGTGGGCAGAGTTGTATGAAAGCTGGGTTTTACTTTTGGCTTTTCTCAACCACTCTCTAAACCTCAGTTTCCCCTTCTCCCAAGCAAGTGTGTTAGACCAGATCAAGAGCTTCTAGCTTTTTCTTGGACCGGCAGTGTGATCCTGTCCGAGATCCTTTCCAGATTCTTTCCAGAAATATATGTGTATTTGGAACTTTGAGACAGTTTAGGGGGTCCTGGATTCCCCAGAAGTTCATTCATATTTTGTCTCTAGATAAGAACTCCTAAACTAGAGGTGGCCGCCTCTCACATTTGAAAGTGCCCTGAGGTAAGGAAAAAAGCTCTTGTAAGAGATCCTTGGGAGGCATAGGTGGGGGGGGATCTTTTGCCTGGGGAGGCGGGCCACCTTTTAAGGTGTGGGTTCTGCCTGAGCACGGCCACGGGTAAGGTTTATCTAACCTGCAGCTGACCTTACTGCCCTTGGCCCCCTCTTGCTGCCGCCTTTACCGTCCTTGGTCCTGGGGACTGGGGTGGTGAGGGTGGGGAGGTGGGGAGTGGTAGTGTCTCAGGAGATCTCAAAATCCGGTGCCTGGCCCCCTCCCACCAAAACGGCTGATGAGGTCAGACCACGGACTAGACCCCACATGCCAAAGGGCCTGGTACTACCCCCACCCCGTTCTGCCCACTGATGCCTCCTGCTAAAAACGGCTGGCTGTCCCGGGGGGACTATGGGTTTTCAGGCCTCCCCGCCCCCACACACACCCCGGCGGGTATTTAAGAAGTCGAAGTCGGGCCGGGCCGGCTGGACGCCATGCTGTTCACCGAGACTGCCCACTTCGTGGTGAATTTTCTTCTGTCCCGGTGAGGGGGGCCCCGGGGAGGGCGCCGGCGGCATAAAGGGGCCTGGTCCAGCAGCTGGGGGAGGTGGCGTCCGGGCCGAGGACCCCATGAGGCCCTCCAGTGCCCTTCCCTGTCCTCCTAAAGAGTCCCTCCACCAAGAGTGACTCCGACGCAGGCCTCGCCGCGTCGGATCCGAGGCGGCCCCCTTCTCCCCGCCCGTGGTGCTCCGAGGTGACCGCTGCCCCGTCTCCCCCGCAGGCGGCCTCGGGCCACGCCCCCGCACCGCCTGGACCAGGAGTTGTGTTTCTGGGGCTGCCGGGGCCCGGCCTTGCCGGCGCCCGCCTCCCGCCGCAGCCTGGGTGACTACTGGCTGAGCCCGCAGCGCCGCCGCCCGCCGGGCGCCGCCTGGCGCTGGCCGACGCGCAACCTGCTGCTGCTGCCGGGGGCCACCGGCCTGGCCGACGTCCCCTCCGCGCGCTGGCCCAGCTGCTACGGCGCGCGTCCGCGCCTCATGTGAGCGCGCGGAGCGGGGCGGAGGCCCTGGAGGGGGCGGGAGGGGCGGGGCCTGTGACGGAGGGGCGAATCCCCAGAGCCCAGGGCCGGTCAGGGATTGGATAGAATAGGCTTGACGGTGCCTGGGAGCAGGAGGAGGGGGCGAAATTGGGTGGGAGGGGCGGGGCCTGAGGCTGCAGAGAGTGGAAGGAAGGGGCGGGGCTAGGCGAAATGGGCGTGGACGGGGCGGAGCCTTGCCCCCATTCTGTCGGCCCAATTTTCCCTCCCTCTAGGTGGAAGCACCGATGGCAGAATATTAACTACCAATTCCTGGGCAAGAGGAAGAGACATCTAGTTCCCCTGCGCCCGTGAGATCTGGTGAGGGGCGGAGCCAAAAGAGGGCGCGGCCGATAGAGGAGGAGGAGGAGGCGGGGCTCCAGGGGCGGGGCCTAGCGGAGATGGTTGGGGGAAGGGCAAGGTACCGATGGGACCTCCGCAGCCCAGCTTCTCAGACTCCAGTACCTGGAGGGGCTGATCGGCAGTGTGGAGGACCCCTCGGGCCAGCTGTGGGACTCCGTGGGTTATTCATCCCTTCCTTTCTTTGACCGCCAGGAAGAGTTTTTACAAGATTGACAGATTTGACTATATTAAAATTTCTGTTCATCAGAGGGGACCTCAAAAGGTAAAATAATATAGGGGTGCCAGGCGGGCTCAACCGGTAGAGTATGCAGCTCTTGATCTCAGAGTCCTGAATTTGAGTCCCACGTTGGCCACGGAGATTACTTTATAATAATAATAATAGGGACGCCTGGGTGGCTCAATCAGCTAAGCGGCTGTCTTGGGCTCAGGTCATGATCCCAACATCCTGGGATCTAGCCCTACATCAGGCACCCTGCTCAGCAGGGAGCCTGCTTCTCCCTCTCACTTTGCCTGCTGCTCCCCCTGCTTGTGCACTCTCTCTCTGCGGCAAATGAATAAATAAAATCTTTTAAAAATAATCATAATCATAAGCATAAAGTAAAATAGAGTTCCAAACAAGGTTTCTACCTAGCAACCAAGCTGAATGACCTGAGAAAGGAAGGCTTGGGTGGCCTTGAAGTCACAGTTGTGGCAGTCATCCTGTGTGTTTCTCTGAATGTCTGACTCTGCCTCTGAGCGTGACTGTTTCTCTGGGTGTCCATCTGTCTCTAATCTCTATGTCCACTTATTTATTCAACAGATACTTATCAAAGGCCTATTTTAGTTTGTGCCAGGTTTATACCCTGTCATCAGGTTCACATTGGTAAAACAAGCTATCCAAGTCCCTACCCTCATGGGGCTTACGTTCTGGTTAGAGAAACAATAGAAAGAAGTCAGAGATAAACAGTGCGCTGGGTTTGAGAAGAATAGGGTGGGCCACGTGCTACTTTATATAGAGTGGGCAGGGACTTTGTCCTGTCTACTACAGTGCCTGACTCATAATAGAGGTTCAGTAAATGTTGAGTGAATGCATGGGTTGGTCAAGTCCTGCCTGAGGAGGTAACAAGGCTCAAAGGATGAAGGGTCAGCCACTCTAGATTCTGGGAAGAGTGTTCTGAGTGGAGGGAACAGCCTATGTCTGGTACGTGGCCCCTCGCCTCTGGCCGTCTGCCCTGGAGTAGCCCTGCTGCTGTGTCTCTGATTCTCTGTGATCTTGAGAATCGAAAGGCACGTTTAAACAGGGCCCCTCCAGGCTGTCTGGAAGTGAGGTCACTGCTGATCTGATTCACCCTCTGGGCTACTCTGGCCTCATTAGCCTAGCCTGGCCTGGCCATTCCCCTGGAAGCAGGCCCTCTCACCAGCAGTCTCAGTCCCACGACCTCTGGCTCCTTTCCAGGGTTAGCATCCTGTAGCCCGGCAGGAAGTCCTTCATGCTATCTAACCACAGTCCTTCCTCTCATTCTGCTTGCGGGCAGAGGAGTCCTGCCTGGACAGAGCCCAGTAAAGACCTGACAGAGTGGGGGTGATCACCCCCGTGCAGCCCCAGGGAGGTGAACCTGAGAGGGGCAGGGTGATCACTCATCTTGGAAGCCTCTGCCACATCCATTTTCTCACTTAGTCCTTCAACACCCCATTTTACGGACAGAAACTCAGGCAGGCCCAGAGAGAGAAATGGGGCAGAACTGGGATCAGAACCCAGATGTCCTGACAAAACAGTAATCATCATAACAACTAATAGGTATTGCTCATTTACTCTCTGCCAGGTAGTGTGCTAAAACTTTGCGTGCCTTTTCTTTTTCGAGACTTAATCACAAACCTTCGGGGTGGGTACCGCTGTTATTTCCACTGTCCTCAGGAGAAGACTGAGGCTCCAAGCCGTTACATGACCTGCCCAAGGACACCCACTAGTTGGTGACAGAGCTGTGTGTGACCCCAGGCAGTGTGGGGTGCCCAGCTACACACACTCTGCCTAAAGGTTCCAGAGGAGACTCATGGATGTCTGCCTTCCAGGGATCCGGGGAGACAGGCTTCAGGTTCATCGCATCATGGTCCCAAGGCTGACTGGAGCCAGGCCAGGATGAGCAGGGAGGTGTTCTCGGAGCACCGCAAACTCCCGCATCTCTCTCTGTGGGGAAGATTCTCCACCATTGGTCTCTCCCCTGGGATCTCCATATTTCCGCCCTTCACAGTCCAAATAAAGCCGTTTTCGCCTCTCTCTTCTTTGGGGTGATCATTTTGATTCTCCCCGTTCACCCACACGCTGAGTTAGACTGAACCCTCAGGGCCGGGAGAGCTGTCACTCCTGACCTTTCCACTGCCCCCGTCTCTGCCCCTCCCCCACCCTGGGGCCCCCTCAACGGGGAAGAATGGAGGAACCCGACCGGCTCCTGCTCTCCAGACTCTCACAGTGCCATAGCAGGAGGAAAGCAGAGACGTAGTCCAGCTCAGTGAAGTGCCACGGGAGGGAGGGTGCCGTTAGTTTGTTTGGGGGCACAGTGAGTCCTCTGGTAGGTCAGGAAAGACCTCAGGAGGGGATCCTTGAGGGCAGGCACTGGGTAGGCACACACCGGGAATAGCCCTCCAGGCTGAATGGGCAGCATGGAGAAAGGCTGGGTCGTTTATAGGCTGAAATGATCATCGCATTGAGGTAACTGTGAGAAGGGCAGCCACCGGGGCTCTGCCTAAAACGAAGCTAACTGGACCTGGAGCTTCCAAGACCTTGAACACCAAAGCAAGGGGTTGGACATTCTCCAGGAGGAGATTGGGATCCATGGACAGGGTTCAAGCAAGGAAGGGACATGGTCCCCTCATGACATCTCCAGGTCTAGAGCCGGGGATTCAGAGTCGATGCTGGTGAGCAGTGAGTAGCCTCTGGCCCTCACCCAGGTCCAAGGCCTCAGGGCACCTGTCCCTGGGCTCCCTCTTACACACTCTCCCAGCTTCTACCTGAGGCTGAGGCCAGGAGTGGATCCTGTCCAAGCCTCCCTACAAAGATCTGGCAGAAGGTACTGATGGCTAGATGAGGGAGTCTTTGGGGGGTTACCCTAACTCGGTTATTCAGTGGCCAACAGCAGCCCCCTTCCCCATCTCATGAGGCCTATAGATGGCTCATCCATGCCCTTTGTGGGGGCTTCAGTCACATAAACAGGTAACAACAGAGGAGCCCCACTCCAGCTCCTCATAGGAGCAGACTTCTAGAAGCATCTCCCTTCCACCTTCAACCCATCTCCCTCCACATGGGACCCAGTCCCTGTCTCTGGAGCTCTCTGCTCCCTGAACATCTCTGGACTTTGTCTTCTCCTCTGCCTTCTGGCCTCATTTCATCCCAGCCACTATCGCTTTCATCTGGACCTGTCTCTCCCTGGTTTTCCCGCCAACAGCTCCGTCCCTTCTAGTCCACGGGGCCTATTTTCCTGCTGTTGTAGGTCCTTGTGGGCCATCCAGAGTGATCTCCAAGGATAGCTGGAGTCCTGGAGAGATCCAGGCTAGAGACAGAGACTTTTTTTTGTTTGTTTAAATGTTTTATTTATTTGACAGAGAGAGATCACAAGTAGGCAGAGAGGGAGGCAGAGAGAGAGAGGGAAGCAGGCTCTCCGCTGAGCAGAGAGCCCGATATGGGGCTCGATCCCAGGACCCTGGGATCATGACCCGAGCCGAAGGCAGAGGCTTTTTTTTTTTTTAAAGATTTTATTTATTTATTTGACAGACAGAGATCACAAGTAGGCAGAGAGGCAGGCAGAGAGAGAGAGAGAGAGAGAGGGAAGCAGGCTTTCTGCGGAGCAGAGAGCCCGATGCGGGGCTCGATCCCAGGACCCCGAGATCATGACCCGAGCCGAAGGCAGCAGCCCAAACCACTGAGCCACCCAGGCGCCCCAAGGCAGAGGCTTTAACCCACTGAGCCACCCAGGCACCCCGAGACAGAAACTTTGATTGTCAGCAGCGTATAGACTTCCTCACACACACACACACACACACACACACACACACATCTTACTCTCCAACACTGATTGCTCTAGACCCATTGATCCTAATGACATTCCAAAGTCACCCCACCTCAGCCTGTCCCAAACTGACCTCTCCATTTCCATGTGTACCCACCACTCCTCCTCTAGGCTCCCGTGTGCGGCTTGGCACCTCCTTCCCCCCATTGCCTGAGCTGGGCCCTCCCTCCCTGGGCTTCGTGCTCAGTTCTCCCTCACGCACTAGCTCCCTCAGTCCTTAGTCCTTCCCTAAGTCCCGCCTCTTCTGCCCCCTGAACACCGCTCACACCGCTCTCCCTCCATCTTCCTCCCCCTCTTCAGCAGCATTTGACATGGTGGGCCACTCATTCCTTTTGGAAACCATTGCTTCCCTCGGCCTCCAGGACACCCCCACCCCTGGACCTCCTCCTTTCTCACTGACCGTCAGCTGCCCCCGCTAGCTCCCCTCCCAGAGTGGAAATGTTGTTGAGCCTCTGGAGCTGCCTTCTCGAGCCACTCCTTCTCTGGTGAATTCCATCTATCCATCTAGTCCTGTTCAAATCTGGGACACCCCAGGGGCGCCTGGGTGGCTCAGTGGGTTAAGCCGCTGCCTTGCTCTCTGCTCAGCGGGGAGCCTGCTTCCCTCTCTCACTCTGCCTGCCTCTCCATCTACTTGTGATTTCTCTCTGTCAAATAAATACATAAAATCTTAAAAAAAAAAAAATCTGGGACACCCCAAACTCTGAAGTGCAGGCTCATGGACCCATCTGGGAGCCTGATCTGTCCCCGGGGCCTCTAACGGGCATCTCAGATGTTGACTCCAAAGCTACATGTGGAAGCCCCCACGCTGGCGACAGGTGCAGCTTGGAAATGCTGGTGTGGGCTGCGCTCTGTACCTTTAGTTCAGGTCCCCATCGTATCTTGCCTGGGTGACTGCAACCACCCAGTGTCTCCCTACTGCCTGGCCAAGGGACAGACCAGGTTGAGGGACTCCCTGTGTAATGGCAGGGAGAGCAAGGTTATAGTTTGGTGGGCAGTCGGGACTGTGTCCTGGGCACTGAGGGTGAAACCTTCAGTATAAGGGACAGACACCCCGAGGGCAGTAGGAAGCCACAGAAAGGTTTCAAACCAAGGGGACATGTTTGATTTTGACATCCCTTTCATTCCTTCTGCCTTCCTCAGCACATTTACCCCATCAGCCAAGAATTATTTATTGGGCACCCTCTACTGGAAAGCGGCCCCAAGGCAAAGGAGAGCAGCTAGAGAGGCTGGATGTGGGACAGAAGGTCACGGGAAGGCAGCTGTGGTGCAGGTCCCTGGCACAGGTGAGAAGGGCCGCCATCCTGGAGGTGGAGGAAGGGGGATGATGAGCTGAGGGGGGCGGTTGTCAGGTTCCCATCTTGGGCAACAGAGCAGTGAGAGCCCTAAGCCCAGAGCTATAGAGTATGTGGTGGGGAGAGCCTCTCTACCTGGAGGTCCTCGGGAGTGGTTTGATTTGGGTTTTAAGAGAAGAGTAGAAGGGTGCCTGGGTGGTTCAGTCAGTTAAGCATCTGCCTTGGGCTCAGGTCATGATCCTGGAGTCTCGGGGATCGAGCCCCGAATTGAGCCCCTTATCAAGCCCCGTGTCAAGACCCTGCTCAGAGGGGAGTCTGCTTCTCCCTCTCCCTCTGCTGTTCCCACTCCCCACCCCCACTCATGGTCTCTCTCCCTCACTCTCTGTCTCAAATAAATAACACCTTAAAAAAGAGAGTGGGGGCGGCTGGGTGGCTCAGTGGGTTAAAGCCTCTCCCTTCGGCTCAGGTCATGATCTCAGGTCCTGGGATGGAGCCCTACATCTGGCTCTCTGCTCAGCGGGGAGCCTGCTTCCTCTTCTCTCTCTGCCTGCCTCTCTGCTTACTTGTGATCTCTGTCTGTCAAATAAATAAAATCTTAAAAAAGAGAGAGAGAAGAGTAGAAATTCAGTAAGTAGGGAAGTGGAGAGAGGCAATCTAGGCAGAGGAAACAGCATGTTCAAAGGCCCTGAGGCAGGGGAAGCTCAACACTGAGGAGCTGAAGAGCCAATAGAGTCGAAGTCCAGTGAGCCAGAGAAAAAGGGAGGAGACAGGCGGCAAGCTTGATCTCTCTGAGGCGTGACCTGGAGTGCTCAGGGAGGGCCACCAGCATATCAGGACACCTCGGTAGACAGGAGCGAAGGAGAATTTGAGGAGAGGCTCGGAGGGGACAGACAGATGTATCAGAGGGGGACTTCCTAGCATGTCTTTCTAGGAAAAGTCACTAAGAGAAGATCCCAATGGGACAATTCTTGGGTTGCAGGAAGAGAAGTTGAGAATCAGAGACAGACTCCTTTACCATATAAGGAATTGATTGAGCCAAATAAATCTCCCTCTGAATAATTCAGCATCCTTAGAACAGCCCGGGGGGGGGGGTCCTTCTACCACTGCCCCCAGAAGAATGTTGAGGGAGGGGATGCAAGGTCGTCTCAGGGGCCTCCTGGCCTCCTGCCTCCACCTTCCCCCAGGCCGGGAAGGGAATGGGCACATTGTTGAATGCCAAGTTGGTGCCTCCTTCTTGCCCAGCATTTCACTCGGTGGCACCTGTGAATGTTGCTGACTGCTTCCTTTCTGCTCTGTGCCTCAGGTGATGCGTAGAAGGGTTTCGCTTGCTGGCACCGGCTCATTTACTGCACAATTACCCCAGGCCTGGCTATTATCATTCCCACTTTGCGGATGAGGACACTGAGGCTCAGAGCAGGTCTCCAGCCACACAGCTAGGACATGATGCTTCGTCACTACAATTGTCTCAACCCTAAAACACCCCGCTGAACCCTTGTCACAGCCTCAGGTGGCACTCAGTGTCCTCATTTTACAGGGTGCGCCTTGGGAGGCCAAGCAAGGGGAGGGGTCACAAAGCTGCAAGGTGGGACCAGATCATTTGGAGGAAGAGGCTGAATGGAAGAAGTGAGGGACCCAAACAGTGTGGAGAGGAAGGGGTGGGACTGGGGACTGGAGGCGGACAGGGTTTCAGTTTCCCTTTTAAAGGGACTCCCCCGGAAGAGGGGAATTTTGGTTGGAAAGTTGTAAGCAATCCACATTCTACCCCTTCGGCTGCCTCCCCCCCCCCCCCCCCCCGTGGCACCCAGGATCTGAACAGAAACTGAAAGTTGGGAAGAGGGGAGGGAAGGGGGAAGGCGGAGGCTCCGGGCGGCCCAGGGCACCCGGGTTGAATTTCTGGTGACTTCATCAAGCCTGGGGAAGATAGGCAGGTGAGCTGATGACACACCCCTTGGCTATTGGGGAAATTGAGCCCCAGAGAGTCAGCTCAGTGACTGAGCCCTGGCCAGGTTACACAACCACCCCACCCCACCCCACTTCCATGCACGCCCACGTGCGCACACACGCACATGCTCTCGTTCGCACAGACCAAGGGAAGAGGGAGGGGAAGGAAGAAAAAAGAGGGCTGACTGGACTAAAAATTGGAAAGGGAACCTACAGAATCCCTGTCCCTGTGATTTGGTGACCTGTTGGATGCGGAGGAAGAGCCGCTAAGGTGCCCCCGGATCCAGCCCCAGGTCCAAGGCCCATGACTGGCAGAGAGGCTGCAGACCTGGGTGCTACTGACAACCAGACCAGAACCCGATGTTCCAGGATGCCGAGGAGTCGAGTTCCTGGGGTCCCGAGCCCATGGCCGCCTGGCCTCTCCCTGCTGACCCCCTCTGTGCTCCTCATGGAGCCCTCTGTGAGATCCTGAAAACCACTCCCTAGTTCTGACCTTGTCCCCTGCTGCTCGCAGAAACACCGCACACACACCCCCAAAAACACCGCACCCCCCTGGGCTTGTTTCCTCCTCCACAGACAGAAACAATGAGGGGGCACATCTCAGCAGGTCATGAGATAAGATATGGAAAGCAGCTGGCACAGAGCTCGGCCTGCAATTGGCAGGTAAACAACGCTAGCAACTATGATTACTGTCCTCGGTGGTCATTCCTGCCTTTTCAGAACTCTCCCCAGTGGTCAAGGATCTCCATGATTGTGGGCTCCCCCTCTCTGTTGGCTCCCTCCTAGACTCCATCCCCAGCCCCCCCCCCCTGCACACCCTCCCTTGCTGCTGCACCTGCAGTGGGAAAGTTCCTCATGGCCCCAGGACCTTCCTAGGTGACCCACACACAGCTTGGCTCCCCTTTCCTTCATCTAGCAGCATTCAGAGGCCCAGATTTCCTGGGGTCACTTCTGACTTAAAACCTAGGTCTCTTGTCCCTGTGAGGTCACTAGCCAGACTTTGGGGCCCGGCCTTTGGCTCAGGAAACACGATCCAATGGCATGTCTATGCGCTGCCTCCTGGATGTGCTCCCGAATGTTCCCCGGGCACTGCAGACTCAACAAGGCTCAATTCAGCAAGCACTTCCCCACCCCCAGTTCTCTTACCCTCCATTTTCCGTCTCAGTCCACGGATTCACTTGGCCAGCTGTCACCCACAACAGAAATGCGGGTGACAACCTGGCCACTCCCTTCTCCCGACTCTCCCGGCTCCCACCCCTGCAGCCAGCCAGTCACGGAGTCCTTGGGATCCTGTCTCCAGATTAGGCCTGTCTCTCCATCTCTACCCTTACACAGGCTGGTCGCTGTTCCCACTTCGCCCTGCTCGAAACTTTTCCTCCATCTGTTCCCCATGCATGTGCCCCTCCATCCTGCAGCTGACAGGGCCCTTAGCTGACCTGGGTCTGGCTTTTGTTTTCCCCTTAAGGCACTGCCAGTCTCTCCCCATGGATGGGAAACCCCTGGGGGCAGGGGCCCCTCGTGACTCACAGCTGGTGCTCTACGACTTGTGAGCAGAAGGAGGAACTCTCAGCTTTGTGGGTATGAATCATGGAGCCCAACTTGTCACTGTACAGAGCAGCAAACTGAGGCCCAAGGAGAGACAACCGGCTCCCCGTTACAGAGCAGGAGGAGGCCAACCTGGGGCCAGTACTAAGGGCTCTTGGTTCAGCTGATGCTCCCTGGAAAGAGATGGGGTGGCTGGGGCTGGGAAGCAGGCCTTGCCAAGTCACCATTACGGAGCACTCCATGGGAACCAAGCCACACTCTGATGTCTCTTCCCCTCTCCGGGCCCGTGCAAGTGCTGGTCCCCGGTGAAAAAGGCCCAGCCCCCATCGCTGACTAGTCATGGCCCACTCACAGCTCACCTCACATCAATCTGATCCCCACCGCAGGGCCCCCTCAGAGACCTCGAAGGGCACCCGAACCTCCTTTATGGGGCATGATCTTTTCTGTCTTCCTCCCACCTTCGGCCCCACCCTGTGGCTCTCCTGACGTCCTGGGCTTCCTTCCTGCCAAGGAAACGCATTCCCTCCCACCCAGGAGGCTAGGAGCCTCTCAGACTAGGGACAGGGGCTGAGGCCTCACCGGAGAACTAGGACACGCAGGGGGGTTAATGTGAAGACATGGGGGTTCTAGTCTCTACGGCTGCCCTTCCCCGGTCCATCGCAGAGTTGCCCTGTCCCTTCCTTCCTCCTTTCCCGGCCACTCTGTCCTGGCAACAGCCCATCCCTGAAAGGTTCCAACCACCACAGCCTTGGTGACCCACTAAGACACACGCAGCTGACAAACAGCAAATTGCTACTTTCTCATCGACACACTCCTATTCTCTCACACAGCCACACACACTCATAGTCATACACCCAACCACAGGCAGACACTGTCACCAACACACCATCTCAAGGACAGGCAGGCACACACCCAAAAAATCTTAGAGGCGCCAAGAGTCACCAAACCTCTCTCTCACAGCCTGAATACACACAGCTGACAAAGATACAAACTCACGCAACCACAAACATGCACACCTGGTCACACACACACACACACACACAAAGTCTCTCACACACAGATACAGAGCGATACACAGTCACACACAGGGAGAAACAGACACACACAGTTGCACACGGGCCCCTGGAGACACAGAACAATGGGCGCATTGTCTGGCCTAGCAGCAGCTGGGGAGGAAGGAGCCACAGTGTGGACGGAGGAGGCCGTGGGGGCCGCTGTACCTCCCCCCCCACCTCCACAGCATCCTAAGCGTCTTGCCTCTTCCAGAAGCCAGATGCTGCTGGGACCTGGGTTTACCGAGGGACTGGGCTCCCCGACGACCCTTCCCTAGCCTCAGCGATGGCTGGTGGGAGAGGCAGAGCTCCCCTGTGGCCCAGGCTCCCTCTGGGGCTCTGGAAACTCAGGGTCCTTTAGTTCTGATGTTCCTCTCTCCTCCTGGGATTTGCCTGTCAGCCCCTCAGGGCAGAGCCTGGAAGTCCGGATGCTTGGGATCTGCTCCTAACCTCTGACCCCAAACCCTCCAGGACTCACACAGCATCCGTCTGAGCCCTGCCAGCCGGTGCGGGCAGCGCCTGGCAGCATTGTGGGCTCCCTATTGTGGTCGAGACAGAGATGCAGGTCACGAAGTCCATCCCTTAGTGGCAGTGGGTGAAGGCACCGTTCTGTCCGTGAGCGGCTGTGGGGCATGGTGGCCCTCCTATCCCAAAGCTGGTTCTTCTCACCTCCCACACTGACCAGGCAGTCCCAGACCTCAATGGAGAATTTTTCCAGGGGCTTCCTCACTGTCCCCACCTCATTTTAGTAGGTCTTTCCAAACCCCTTCTCCCCCTCAATTACTAGCATCTGCTGAGTGCCCTTTAACATGTCTCTTTCCCTTTCTGAACTTCAGTGTCCCAGTCTGAAAAATGGTGGTGGGGTAGGGGGGCTGTTAATGAGTCTTCTGTAGCTTCGGAGTAGCTGGAGGTTACAGGGGTGAGCACTGAATGTAGATGCCACCTCAGCCCTTCTCCGCCCCTCTGTGGTCAGATCTGTGGGGAGTTCCTGATTTCTCAGGCCCTGAGGTGTCTCCACACCTCACAGCCTCAGGCCTCCCAGGAGGCCTTACCCGTAGGAGGGAAGGAGGGAGGGAGGGAGGTGCTGAGCTGTCCAGGACACAGCCTTGCTTTTGCAACACTTTTCTTCCTCCAGCCCCCATCCTCTTCCTCCTGGGGGCTGAGGGCAGGCAACCGGACACACACATCCGGGGCCAGTCAGGGCTCTGGGGTTCCCACAGACCTGTCCATACCAGGGGAAGGGGAAGTGGGATTGGGGCTGGAGGGTCTCCCTGACTCTCTGGTGGGGCAGGAGGCTGGGCTGGGCAACCCTGGGGGCTGCCCTCAAGGGGCTTTTCCGAGGAGCCTTGGTGATGTCCCCACCCTCCACTAGAGTGTTTGAAGTTCTGCCTGCTTGGGGAGCCCTGAGGTGGGGGATAGCTATGTCAACGCCTCTGAGCCTCAGACTCTCCAGCTTTCACAAGGGGATGGGGAAGCCCTTCAAGGTCGCAGGACCGCCCTAGCCGGGGCTTTGTAACGGGTCCAGGCTGAGGGCAGAAGGGACAGAGGTGAGCTGGTCTGTGGGGGTTCCGTGTGACTGGCTGCTAAGGGACTGGGAGAGAGGAGAGATGGGCCTCACCAGTCTGACCAGTGACTTCGCGGTGGGCCAGACCCCCCATGCTGACCAGGGCAGGCAGGCACGGACGTGGGTGGGACCTGTGACGGGTCTCCAGGCCTGAGGGAGTGCAGATCATCCCCTCGCGGGGCCCCGCGGCTTCTATGACCGCATTCTCCGGAGCATAACTCAGGATCAGCCCTCTGACGAGTCTGGGCATGTGAGCCCTTCGAAGAGTTCTAGGGGGAGACTGACAGGGGCTGTCAGTGCAGAACTACTGCGTTGGGGACTGCTCCAGGTGCTGGGGCGTCCACCCTGGGGGCTGGGCGGCGAGAGGAGAGAGTGATTGCTTTCCCTTTCCTCTAGAAGCCCCCCTCTGGCCAGCTCGCTTAAGGACCCGCCTCTCCCCTTCCCATGTTGGACCCCACCCGTCCGGGGTAGGCTAGTGAGCTAGGGGTACCAGACCGCCGGCGTCGCCCACTGTGCCAGTGGAGCCCGGGACTTGAGCCCGCCTCTACTCCTCGATTGGGCGCTCATTTAAATGTCCGGCCCCGCCCCGAGGTCGGGGCGCCTATATAAGGTGGCTCGGCGGGCGGCGGGCGGCATTCTGGCGCGGAGCGGAGCGGTGGCGGGCGCAGCTAGCGGGTCGGGCGCCGAGAGGGGGTGCAGCTCGGTTTCCCACCCCCCCCGATACCCCTCCCCCTCAGGCTCGAGCCCCACCCCTCCGCCGGCCAGGCCGACCCGGCCGAACTATCCCCTGCGGCGCGAGCCCGGGGCGGTCCCGGGCGCCCCCCCAGCAGACCCCCCATCATGGGCAGTCAGAGCTCCAAGGCTCCCCGGGGCGACGTGACCGCCGAGGAGGCAGCAGGCGCTTCCCCTGCTAAGGCCAACGGACAGGTGGGTGCGCTCGGCACGGCCCGACCTGGCCCCCTCCTCCCGTACCTCGCCCCCTCTGGGGCCCTGGGCCGGGGCCGCGCGCTTTGTCCGGCCCGGGACACGCGGCGCCCCCTCCCCCGCCCGGTCCCTTTGTTCTCGGCGCCGCAGCCCCCGCGGGCGAAGCGAGGGGAGGGGCGGGGAGGGGGCGCCGGCCCGGCCCCGCCGCCTTCTTTGTTTGCGGCCCCGGCCCCCGGCGCTGCCCCCGGCCGCCCCGAGTGCCGCGCGGGGAACAAAGGCGCTGCCCGGCCGCGCCAAGGGGGCGCCCAGGGGCCGCGGGGCGGGTTCCCGGGGGGGAGGGCACTCCACCCGCAGACTCGACCTCGGTGGCTCACGGCCTTTTTTTAGTGGGGAGTCGAGATGTGGGGAGAGCTGGGTGGGGGGCCGCTTGCACAAAGCGGGAGGCTGGGAAAATGGGCCGTCCAGGTGGGGAGAAGAGCGCCCCGTGGCGGCTTCCCGCCCGATGTCGGCTTGTTGGGCTCGCCCGCCTGCCGGGGATCGGCGGCGGCGAGCGGGTACCCGCCGAATGGAGAGCGCGCCCCGGGGGAGGTGGGTGGGGGGCCACGGGACCCCAGCGCCTCCTGCCGGCCGCGGCCTCTGCGCGCTCGGCCCCCGCGCGCTCGTGAGGACAGGAGGGAGATGTTTGACGGGATCCCGGTGTGGGTGAGGCTACAAGCAGCCTTCCGGATTGCAGAAGAATCGGGATCCCATTGCCTGGAAGAGGTCCGCGGCGGGCTGGGGGAGGAGGGGTAGAGCCCTGGCCCTCATTGCTGTCTCCTCTGCCCTGCAGGAGAATGGCCACGTGAAAAGCAATGGAGACTTATCCCCCAAGGGTGAAGGGGAGTCGCCCCCCGTGAACGGAACAGAGGAGGCAGCCGGGGCCACTGGCGATGCCATCGAGCCAGCACCTCCTAGCCAGGGCGCTGAGGTCAAGGGGGATGCCCCCGCCAAGGAGACCCCCAAGAAGAAGAAGAAATTCTCTTTCAAGAAGCCTTTCAAATTGAGTGGTCTGTCCTTCAAGAGAAATCGGAAGGAGGGTGGGGGTGATTCGTCTGCCTCCTCACCCACCGAGGAAGAGCAGGAGCAGGGGGAGATCGGTGCCTGCGGCGAGGAAGGCACAGCCCAGGAAGGGAAGGCTGTTGCCACCCCTGAAAGCCAGGAGCCCCAGGCCAAGGGGGCAGAGGCTAGTGCTGCCTCCAAGGGAGGAGACACAGAAGAAGAGGCAGGGCCCCAGGCTGCAGAGCCATCCACCCCCTCGGGGCCGGAGAGTGGCCCTACACCTGCCTGCGAGCAGAAGGAGTAGCTGGGTGGGGGCAGGTGGGTGATCTCTAAGCTGCAAAAACTGTGCTGTCCTTGTGAGGTCACTGCCTGGACCTGGTGCCCTGGCTGCCTTCCTGTGCCCAGAAAGGAAGGGGCTGTTGCCCCCTCCCAGCCACGTTGCCCTCTCCTTTTCCCTCCTGTGGATTCTCCCATCATCCATCTGGCCTTCCTCTTAAGGCCGGTTGAGGATGGTCCCTTGCAGTTTCCCAAGTTAGGTTAGTGATGTGAAATTCTCCTGCCCCTGGCCCTACCTCTGCTGTCCCTACCCCTGAAGAAGGCAATTGCTGGTTTTCTTCCCCAGTTCTTTTCCAAGTAGGTTTTGTTTACTCCCCAAATCCCTGAGCCAGATGTGGGGTGCCTACACTCCCAAACCCTGAGTGTCCAGCCTTCCCCCCTGTTGAGTTTTTAGTCTCTTGTGCTGTGCCTAGTGGCACCTGGGCTGGGGAGGACACTACCCCTGTCTAGGTTTTTATAAATGTCTTACTCAAGTTCAAACCTCCAGCTTGTGAATTGACTGTGTCTCTTTTTTGACTTGGTAAGCAAGTATTAGGCTTTGGGGTGTGGGGGGGAGGTCTGTAATGTGAAACAACTTCTCGTTGTCTTTTTTCCCCCTCCCATTGTTGTAAATAACTTTTAATGGCCAAACCCCAGATTTGTACTTTTTTTTTTTTCTAACTGCTAAAACCATTCTCTTCCACCTGGTTTTACTGTAACATTTGGAGAAGGAATAAATGTCGTCCCTTTAGTAGTGCTTTTTAATGAGTGGTCTTCTGGGGGTAGGGCAAGAAGATCGGTTAACCTCAACCCTCGAGGCGGGGATTAAGGTGAGGGGTAAGTCTGTGGGGTTGTTACGTTGTTCAGGGAGTTGCCCAGGTTCTCATGGACACCAGAAGGGCACGGAAGTGGAGTGGAAATCAACTCAGGGACACTGCTAGGACACAAACTCAGGAGGATGTAGAAATGTACCAATTTATTACAAAGATTCTCACAAAAATGAAAATAGTATCTCAAAAAGGATACTAGACCACCAATCTCCACCTGCAGAATTGGGTGAGGATAGAGGGCAGGCAGTGTGAGTTCCTTGGCTCACATGGGGCTAGTGGGGAAGGTATGGTAACAGAACCAACCTAAAATGGCTGATGTTACCTTAAGGAGCCTGATTTGGGCAGGGGGCGAGGGGTGTCTCTGAAGACCCAACCACTCCTAGAATGCTCAATAAGGGCACCTCTCCAAAGCTACTAAGCAGGCACTTGACATTTCAAGATTTTGTCCTATGGCTGCTTAAGAGTATGCCTTCCAGACCCGGCACCCTTTATGGTTCAAAAGTAATAACTGGGGAAGGCTGGGTGGCAGCAAGGCAGCCACAGCCACTAGAAAAGCTCACTCTAACACGTGCCCTGGGCTCAGGGCCCTGGTTCCTGTCTAGTCCCAGGGGATATTTATATTTAATATATATTTATATAAATACACAGAAATAGAAAATATAAAATCTGAGGGCTTGTGGGAGGAAGGTGGGGAACTTGGCAGGAAGCCAGAACTGGAGAGGTCTGCTCAGGCCAACTTGACCTCCTCCTTGACCCTGTGGAGAGAGCAGAGACTGGCATGAGATAAGGCACCCCAGAGGCCTTGAGGCAAAAACATGGGGACAATGACTTCCTATAGGACCCCAGCTGCCCAGGTGACTTGCTGAGAGCGGAGGCTTCCTAGCTCTGCCTAGAACTGCAGACTGGTCCCTGAAAGAGGTCTTTGTAAACTGCACCAGCTGTCCCTGTGCCTCCCCTCAGCGTAGTGGACAACGGGGCTGGTGCTCCAATGCTGGGGAGATAGCTGACAGCTCCTTCCTCACCCTTTGGCTTCTTGCTTCTCCTCCTTGGTTTTCTCCTCTTCTATGACTTCTGGAACATAAGAGTGCAGGGATGACCAAGGGCTCCCCTCCAGAAAGACCCATGGAATCTTTACTTAGCCTAAAACCCCTTCCCCAACACTACAGCTCACTGGACATACAAAAGAGAGAAAAGCCCATCCCAGGCCCTCCCACTGAGCCCAGTTGAGAACAAACAGGTCAGACCGGTTTCCCAGCCTGCTAATGCCTGAACCTGGTGGGCGGAGGCAGCCCCCTGGGAAACTGGGGTGAAGTGCTGGGAAAAGGGCTTGGGTGGTATGTGAGAGCCACACTCCTGACCACGGGGAGCCCAGGCATGTCCCTGGCTCCGGAGCTTGGCAGGGCTCTCAATCAGCCAGTGGAGATGACAAATCGAGTTTCGTTCTTTTGTGAGGCCTGCTACTTCTGGGAGCTGAGGCAGAACCAGGCAAAAGGCAGGGCCTGAGTCGGCTCTCTCCTCCCAATACCCTATACAGATCCTCCTCTGTGGTCTGGGGCTCAAGACCCAAGGCTGGGCGTGACCCAAACCCACCTTTCTTCTCTTCTGGGTCTTTCTCTTTTTCATCCTCAGTTTTGACTCTCTTGGCTTTTTTGAAGTTGGAAGAGTTCTTGCGACCGCCTTCTCCCTCCTCATCAGAGTCCGAGAACTCTTCCTCGCAGG
This sequence comes from Mustela nigripes, assembly GCF_022355385.1. Classification (NCBI taxonomy): domain Eukaryota; kingdom Metazoa; phylum Chordata; class Mammalia; order Carnivora; family Mustelidae; genus Mustela; species Mustela nigripes. The sequence continues at coordinate 23,975,440 of NC_081570.1, read as the reverse complement.
CAATTCGTTTGTCAGAAGAACAGACTGGGAGGCAATGTGGAATGTGGGTGAGACAGCAGGAGGTGAGCTTTACCTCAGGGTCTGTGCCCGGTGCTTCCCTGTGTGCCCTCTAAGAGACACCAAGGGAAGGGGAGACCACGAAGAGGGGGAGGAAACTCAAGGAGTCCCTAAATTGTTCCAAGTCCTAGCACTTGGGTTTCCCAACAGATGGGTAGCTTGAGAGGAATGCGGAACCAACAGTGGTGGGAAGTCAGAGCTACCTACTGAGTGGGAAGGCACCGGCCCCGGGGTCTGGGTCTTACTTGAGATGCGCTTATCAGGATCTTCTTCATCCTCGTCGCCACTCTCCTCAGGAATGGCGTCCTCAGGAATCACCTGCATTTGGACCCCCGGTGCATGGGGCAGCATTCTCAGGTTCTCAAACAGTCGCTGTCTATGGCCAATGGTAGAGAGGGTGGCTGGGCTCTGGTTAGGGACAAACCAGAGCCTGGAATGTTCAGTCAGGGGGTGTCTAGGGATATACTCACTTGATCTTCTCCAGGTATTCATTGGTATTCTGGTTGGTCATATTGGAAGGACTGATGTGAAGTTTGAAATCTGGTCCAAAGTATTCGAAGTAGTCGTTGTACGGAAGCTCTAATTGGGGCAGGAGGTTAAGAGTCAAGAGACCTGGCTACCATGGGACCCTGAGAAAAGCATTTGTAGGTTTATCTGGAACTGTCAGTCCAGCCATCTAACAGAGTACTTGGGTACTTTATAGGGTTTCAGTCTTTTTAATGCCATTCTCCAGAAGAGAAGGCACAAGCCCCTGGTTTTGGAAAACTTAGGCAATGCTCACTGCGAGCACGTCCTCAATGACTACCCACTTCCCCTATAAAGTAGAAATTCCAAAGCTATAAATAACCACTGATAATTTCGTCTAGACCAGAAGCAAAAGGAAGGGAGGACAGAGTCCAAAAAGAACTCAGGAAAAACTGATGGTCTGAAAATCACAAGTGAATAGGCAGGAAAATCAATGACAAGTATCAGAAGAGGAGAGGCCACATGGCCAACGGGAAAGGGCTCCTGAACTTGCAGACATCTGAGCTCCAGCTCTGCCCCACCCAACCTGGCCCTGGAGCTATTACCATTTGGGATCTCCGTGTCCAGGGCCACTGCTGTTTCATACGTCCAGCAGCGGGCCACGTTACGGATGGTGTAGCCGCCTCCTCCCAGCATCAGCATAGGCAGGTTGAAGCTCTTCACAAACTCCACACACTTGGCGTGCCCTTTGGTGGGAGAAAGGGGTTACAGGAGCACCCTGCAGGACCCGCCCACCCATCCCTATGCTACACGGTCTCACCTTTGATGGTCAGATTGAAGCAACCTAACCGATCCCCAGACAGGGAGTCGGAACCACACTGTAAGACAACCGCACTGGGCTGGAACATCTCCATCACTTTAGATATGACCTAAAAGGACACATCCTGGTCACCACTGGCTTTAAGAAAAGTTATGTGATGCTCGGGGCTGCAAAGGGTGGGTGTAGTCCCTCTGCCCGCTATCATTCACTCCCACTTTTGCACTCTCCCTCATGCTGGGTGGTAAATAGGGAACATCGGTCTGGGGCGCTTGTTTCCCTACTTGGGATTTCAGTTTTCCAATTTGAAAGGCTCTCCGAGATCCTTCTAGTTCTAGGAATGTTGAATCTAGAAGAGCCTCTTCATCTTTCCCTCAATCTTTCCCTTCTTTTCTTTCATTGCCCCAACTCCAGTGCCACTTCTGACCTTGAGCTGCACCTGCCCTACACCTCGGTCCTACAGACTTTGAGCCTCATATCGTGAGGGGGGCTTACTTTTGTCTTTCTCTTTCTGACAAGATTTTGAGGTTACCAGGACAAAGACCATATCTTGGGCTTTGCTGTCACCCTTACTACGCAGCATACAGTAGGCACTTGACTACCTGAACTTTTTACATTAATACTCCAGTAATGGTTCCTTGTGGCTTGCAGGCGGAAGATTTAACTCCTCAGCTTGGCATTCAAGGCTCCCTTTGAAATACCGACCCCAACATACGTTTCCTACAACATCCTCCAACAGTCCTCCCACCCATCACACTGGCCTACACAAAGCTACGTACTGGCACCTTTGTGCTTCTGCTAGTGCTGTTCGCCCTGCTGAACGCCATCCCCGCCCTCCAGCCTCCACCTCCTACTTCACATGGACAAATCCTCATTTTTCAGAGTCCAGATCAAATATCACCACCTCTATGAAATCGGCTCTGACTACCCTCGCCCCAGCCCAGGCAGTGGTTTTTCTCCCACTCATCTGTTCATCCTGCAAAAACAGTAATGACCACACACTGTCGTGTGTGTGCCTGCCTCCCACGACGTAGACTGTGAGGTCTTCAAGGGCATGATTTATGCCTTAGGTAGTCTTGTCTCCAACAGAGGGCCCGACCCACAGAAGGCACCAATAAACACTTGGATGAATTTCGTTCCTCTAGCCGAGCACACAGCATATGAGCCACGGTCAAAACACATCTCCCTTCCCGACCAGCTTCTCAGGGAGGGAGAGGTTCCTGACGCATGCTAGGGGTGCTCTGCTACCCCTCCCTTTGACTAAGCCCGACTGCAGCCCAGGTGGTGGATAAGCCACTTACCGGCTTGAAAATGGCCTCATAGGACTCGTCATCGATCCCATCTCGGAGCGGGTAGTTAACAGCATAATACTTGCCTTTGCCAGCCCCAATATCCTAATCAAGAGGGACATTAAAGTAAAACTGAAAGATGAAGCGAAGAAGAGGTTCAAGGATGGGGGCTGGAAGGCTAAGGACAGGCAGTGGTTCTAAGAGCGAAAAGAGGGGCCTGTGAGCGGAGCCAGGGACAGAACAGGGGCCTCTTGGTTAATACCATCCCTTTCACGGGGAAGTCTAGCTCATTCCTCTGGGCACACCACTGAGCTCGTGCCCAGCCTGAGAATTATTCATGGAGCCAGAGATGGACTATCCCACCCCACAGCACAAGACCTCCACCTTTGGACTGGGTCAGAGCTACCAATGATAGCTCATAGAAATCACACCCACCCTGGGACAACCTTTTCCTCCCCAGAGAAGGTGGGAGAGTTCTTTAAAATTGGAAATACCCACTTATTCAAATGCTTGCCACAGCAAACAAATGAATTACTGCCACTTTTTCACCAGAGGGGTACCGTATGCCATAGGGCTGGTTTCATCTTCATGTTAATAGAAGCAGATATAACAACAGTTCATTGAGTTTGCTTCTGAGGACTCTTATCCTGAGGTCTACTGATGGGCTTCACTAAGGGGAGGTGTCTAATTAACTATTCAGTATCAGATACAAAACATTTCCGACACTTTCCTAGGGACAGAGCCCATCAGGGACAGGTGATCAAAGGAGAAGGTTAAGAACCCTTGAGATGGTCCATAAGGGTCCCAATTCCTAGCCCCCAGGAGAGAACCTGGTGTTTCTAGCCTAAAATTCAAGTCATATGGGACATCTGAGTACTGTAATGTAACTTAGTTATGGCCTGGAGGGACCTGCCATGCGACCCCTATCCCTCCAACCCTTTGGGCCCCATTGTTCCCTTCCTCCAGAATAAGGGAGGGAAGGAGACCCGAGCAGGTACCCTACAACGGGCTATGGCGTTCTGAATGGCAGAAGAGGCAGGAAGTGGTTTCTGGTGACATGAGATAGGAGAGTTAGAGCTGGCAGCTGAGGGTGAGCTAGTAGGCCCCTGAAGGGAGTTCTCACCCGTAGGTCCCCAGTTCCTGGGAAGTACTCTCCGTATTTATGAAAGGACACAGTCATGACCCGGTCTGTGGTATAGAAGGCCTCTTCCACGCCATCGCCGTGGTGAATATCAATGTCAATATACAGCACCCTCTGGTGATACCTAGGATCAGAAGGGGGTCAGGGGTCTGGGGGCTCTCTGGGAATGGGACGCGCCAAGGGCGCCAGGTCCCAGCTTACCGGGCTGGCTGCCTCCCTCAGGTATCTCTAAGCACCAGAGACGTGGAAACTGGCTGAAGGAAGGTGGAAGAGCGGCAGGGTGTCTCCAGAGGCCTGACCAAGCCGACCAAGTCCGATCTTCCTACTCTACAGCCAGGGTCAACTCCAGCCACACAGGGACACTCTGGAGGCAGGATCTGAGCAGCGCCTGCCCCTGATCTTGCCGTGGGCTCAGATCAAACCAGGACCCCGTCAAGGAGAGGATGGCCAGAGACACTCAATGAATACATCCTAGCCAGCACACCGCTAGGAAAAGCAAACTAGGGAGGCAAGCCCGGGGGAGAGGGAAGTGGGAACCTGGCCTAAGGATCTCCTGCAAGAGACAAGGCCAGGCAGGCATACTTTAGCAGTTCCAGGATGGCCAAGACGATATCATTGACGTAACAGAAGCCAGATGCCTCAGACTTCTTTGCATGGTGCAGGCCCCCGGCCCAATTCACAGCGATGTCCGTCTGTTGCTTATTAAGTTTCACAGCACTCGCTGGGTGTGGGAGAGTGAATGTAAGACTGTTAACAAGCCATTCACCCCCTTTCCCCAAGCAGCCCAGGAAACCCGGTGAGGTGGGGCCTATTCAACAACGGGACTGTATAATCCAAGCGCTAGTCCTCTCCCTCCCTCCCTCTTCCAGCGGGGAGTAGGTATGACACTGGCTACTCTCAACAACTTTTTCCCAAACGGAGGGTGGTAACCCATCAGTAAGCCTTAGAGCTGGTTTAGTGGGTTGTGACTAGTGTGTGTGTGTGTTAAACAAAACAAACTAAGATAAAAGGACAGTAAAGGTAACTGCTCTCCTGTAAAACTGGTTTCAGAGCGAGAACGTATGTGCGCGACCTTGACTGCAAGTGTCAATGTATTTCTTACTGGGGTTCATGGTCAAAAAACGGTGAAGATACTAGAGGTTTTAGGAGCTCAAAGTACAAACAGGCCCAGAAGTGAGAGAAATACACACTTGTGTATTCAGGTGCGTGTACAGCAGTATAACCACAACAGCAATAAAAACACGGAATGAGCCAAGTGATCCAATAAAAGGGGACTGATTATATATCAACCAAAGTCGGCCCAAAATGTGGAATAATCACATAGCCACTAGGCATTATGCTATAGACTATGTGAGCTAAAGAACTTTTAAAGATTTACTAAGTAAAAGATGCAGACACAAAACTATATGCATGTGACACATTTTTGTAAAATACAGACGTACATGTTATATCCAGATATATACATACAGAAAAAAGAATGGATATACAAACAACAAAATGGTAATAACGATTATTCACGGACAGCATGACTGTGGACAATTTTTCCCTGAGATGATCTGAGATGATACTGGGAGCCGAAAGGGGAGAGGACAGAAAACAATGATCATAGGAAAAGAAATATTTGTTAAGAAAGGGTTTAGAGTAATCATAGAGGTGATCTAGGAGTTAATAATGGAAGTGGGAGATATGTGGGGAGTATTTTTGACCTCTAAAGGTGATTACTATGGTCTTTTGTAAGACACAGATGATGACACTTCCCATTTTTATAGCACTTTGCAGTTTGCAAACTGCTTCTATGTACAGCATCTCCACAACTCCACACGGTCTGCAGGGAATTCCAGGGTGTAAGATCTCTCGGTAGGAGAGAACAGTCAAGGACACCCGTCAGTACCCTGTCAGAGACTGAACCTGGGCTGGGACTAAACCAGAGGGTATTTTAAAGACCTAAGGTAAAAACTCATAGGACCATTTTACAGGGTCACCGATCAGCCCTACTGGGACAGCGGCCCAAAAGGCAGACCTCACTAGTACAACCCAGCACAGGCCACGAGGAGGGAATTATATTCCTTACCCACAGAGCCACCAGTAGATAACTGACAGAACTCAAACAGGCCATCGAATACCGGACAGTCCTCACCGACGTTGACTTAAAAGACATAAGACAAAGGTTAGTTTCCAAAATTCCTTTGTTTTTTATTTACATACTTATGAGCCTATGGGGGCGGGGTGGGGGAGGGAATATAGAATTTGGGTTCAGGAGGCTTGTGTTCTAGTCCAGGCTCTATCTCTCACTGGTTTTGTGATTGGGTCAAATCATTTAACTTCCCAGAGCTTTGGCTCATTATCTTTAACTAGCAATCGTGATACCTGCCTCACCTAACCACTGAGAAGATGAACAGAAATCTTTATGGGGAAGAGCATAGCCAGTGAGTACTTAGAAAATGTTGGCTCTTTCCTTGAGGGAGAAAAGCGGAGCTGCTTATTCCTGGGTTTGTTCCAGATCTCTCTCCAGCTGACCAACAAGGCAGGGAAGAACTGAGACCTGCGTAACCCATCATCCACTGAATGCTTAACAGTGTGCCAGACGCTGTGCTAAAGGCTTTAAATTCTTTATGTCCCTCCTCACGTAACCTTCTTCTGACCTTCTGAGCCAGGCTTTGGTCTTACTTTACAAATGAGGAAACCTGCTCAGAGAGGTGAATGGCTAGTAAATAGCAGAGGCAATATTTAAGCATTGGTCCGCCTGCCCTAAAAGCCCATGAAAATGCACTCTAGCCTTCTTCCCAATAATCTCATGTAGTCTCATTTGGTCCTCGTCACAACCCCATGAGCTGGGCAGGACACATCCACCCCACCGTCCACAGGGACAAACAGATCCCGAGCATTAAGTGACCAGCCCACGGTCCTATAAGCAGAGTGGCAGAGACAGAATCAGGGTCCAGGTGTCTCAACTCCCACAGTTCAGTGCTCTCTCTACTACACCTCTGAGTGACAACCGGAGTCAAGTTATTTCAGACCCAAAGGGGCAAAAGCACAAACTAAAGCGTAATGAGGAAACACATGCAAACAGTGATGCAAATGAACTGAGAGGCAGGAAGGGAGCGCATCTGAGGGCCGTGGAGTCACAGGGCGAGAGAGGAACCTTCGGGCTCCAAGTCTCCTCTCCCAGAAAAGGCAACTGCTAGGGGCGCCTGGATGGCTCAGTCAGTGCGGCATCCTATTCTTGGTTTCGGCTCAGGGTTGGCTCAGGGTTGTAAGATCAGGCTCCATGCACAGCAGGAGGGGTTGTTTGAGATTCTCTCCCTCTCCTTTCCCCCTCCCCTCCCCTCCTCTGACTCAGGCTCTTTCCCTCAAATAAATAAAATCTTTAAAAAAAAAAAGGAAACTACTGAGACATGAACGATACACAGGAAATTAGTGTAGGCTATTCCTTGCCCCAGCCTTCCTACTGTACCTGCTGCTATCAGCCGGGGCTCCCCAAGTCGAGCAGGGAGGAGCCCTGGGAGGAGGAGGGTAGCAGAGCCTGGCTCAGACTGTGGTAGCCTTCAGAGAGACAGCTGAAGCTCAAAGTGTGCGATAACTACAAGTGTTACTAACTCTGGCACTGCCCTGAACTTGGAGGGTGCCCCACCAAGACAAGTACTCTGAGGAAGGATGGCCCACACAAGGGGGTGAGCAACAGTACCTGGCTCTCACCACCACTGCCCGGGTAAACACTGGGAGGCTGTGTCAATAAGAACTTTGGTCGCTGGAGCCAGGCTCTTTATCCACTGGCAACCAAATGCCCCTTCCAGCTGCTTCCTGCCTCACTGGGTTTGGCCTGCCTAGATTGCCAAAGTTTTGCTTATAGCCCCATTTGGGATGTGGAGCCACCATGGGAAGAAATGGTTGTTTTATCTGTTTTTTGTTGTTGTTGATGTTATTATTTTTAAGTAAGTTTTTTTTTTAAGATTTTTTTTTCAATTTATTCATTTGACAGACAGAGATCACAAGTAGGCAGAGAGGCAGGCAGAGAGAGAGAGAGAGAGAGAGAGGAGGAAGCAGGCTCCCCGCTGAGCAGAGAGCCCAATATGGGGCTTGATCCCAGGACCCTGGGACCATGACCAGAGCTGAAGGCAGAGGCCCTAACCCACTGAGCCACCCAGGCCCCTTAAGTAAGTTTTATATCCAATGTGAGGCTGGAACTCATGACCCCAAGACAGAGTTGTGTGCTCTACTGACTGAGCCTGCTGGGTGCCACAAGAAATGGTTGTTTTAGATAGGAGAAAAAAGTATTTTCCTTCAGGCCCCAAACCAACATGTGGCTCAAATGGCCAGCCCATCATGCTCAATTCAACAAGCTGTGTGACTGGAGATGGAAAGGGGGCAACCGGGAGGCAGTCCCTCACTTGGGCTAATGCATGAAATGAGAGGACTTTTCTATGGGTTTCCCTCTTCCCACTATAAATACGTTTCTTATTCTTGGGCTGGCGTTAGGCTGAGGGGAGCAACACTGGGTGAGAGAAGGGAGAGTGGAGGGAGATGGAGAAGGCAGTAAAAAACACACTGCACAAAGAGATGCATGGATTAACAGGGACTCAGGAGGGGCCTTACCCCACTGTGGTGCTATGAGGGGGTGGGTGGTTGGACAGAAAGGGTGTGTGATCAAGGGGAGGCATCCTGGGGTTTCAACTATATTGGTAATGTTTTCTTTCTTAGAACAAAAGGCCAGTAGTGGGGTACTTGAATTTTCATTCTATTACTTTTTTTTTTTTTTTAATTTATTTATCAGAGAGAGAGAGGGAGAGCAAGCGAGCACAGGCAGACAGAATGGCAGGCAGAGGCAGAGGGAGAAGCAGGCTCCCTGCTGAGCAAGGAGCCCGATGTGGGACTCGATCCCAGGATGCTGGGATCATGACCCGAGCCGAAGGCAGCTGCTTAACTAACTGAGCCACCCAGGCGTCCCTCATTCTATTACTTTTTATACTTTCGTGTGTGTGTCTGAAATATTTTGCATGCTATTTATTTATTTAAAAATACTCCAGAATTAGGAAACGAGTTCCAGTCTCCATCCTACCACTACTTTGCTGGGTGACCCTGGGAAAGTCATTTTGCCCCAGTTTATATATCTAAAAAATGGATGATTATGCCTCCAAATTTTGCCACCACAATTCTCCTTTATCATTTGTCCACCACATTTCATATTCTGATAAACTACCAGAAAAAAAGAAAAAAAATTGCATTTTTAAACGTTTGAACCAATTTTATTTATTTACTATTATTTTTAAGAAGGCCTTAGCCCTGGGATGCCTAGGTGGCTCAGTCGGTTAAGCATCTGCTTTCAGCTCAGGTCACGGTCTCAGGGTCCTGGGATCAAGGACTCATTGGGCTCTTTGCAAGCAGCCTGCTGTTCCCCCAGCTTGTGCGCTCTCTCTCTGACAAACGAATATATAAAATCTTGGAAAAAAAAAAAAAGAAGAAGAAGAAGAAGGCCTGAGCCCAATAGGCCACGAGCTCCTCAGGAGGCAAAGGCTAGCTGATAGGGGACCGACTGCAAGTGGGCAGATCACACCAGGCTGTCAGGGAGCCTACTGTACATAATGGTCCCATTTTAACTAATTATTGGCTCAGACCTTCTGATCAAGGTTCTCAAAATCTTAAAATGACCACAGAACATTTATTACATTCTAGCTAAGAGCAAGGAAGCCTAACTTACTTAGTTTATTACATGTATTACTTCCTAGAGTAGGTGTTAGCTCTCACATCCCTGTTACTGTCTCTGTAGATACCCCTGGTTATACAGTGCTTCACAAAGTGACACCTTTCTATGACTCTATGAATCAAGTCAGGGAGGTGCCTAAAGTCCTTAGAGAGCCCCACCCTTCCTAACCCATCTTCAATGAGAGAAAATCCCAGACCTAATTTTTTTTTTTAAAAAAAGATCTTATTTATTTATTTGACAGAGAGGGAGAGAGAGATCACACATAGGCAGAGAGGCAGGCAGAGAGAGAGGGAAGCAGGTTCCCCACAGAGCAGAGATCCTGATGCAGGGCTTGATCCCAGAACCCTGAGATCATGACCTGAGCTGAAGGCAGAGGCTTAACCCACAGAACCACCCAGGTGCTCTGCAAACCTAATTTTTATTTATTTATTTATTCTTTTAAAGATTTTAGTTATTTATTTGAGAGAGAGATATCTCAAGTAGGCAGAGAGGCAGGCAGAGAGAGAGGGGGAAGCAGGCTTTCCTCTAAGCAGAGAGCCTGATGTGGGGCTCAATATCAGGACCCTGAGATCATGACCTGAGCCAAAGGCAGAGGCTTTAACCCACTGAGCCACCCAGGTGCTCCCAAACCTTATTTTTAAATGCACAATCTTAGAATGCTAATTTCAGGAAAACTGGAACAAAACTGGGAGCCAGAACCAAACCTGGGTATTCCTCAGAGCCTAATATTTTATGTCTGCCTTGATAGATTTGAAAATAATAAAAGCTGGGACACCTGGGTGGCTCACTTGGTTAAGTGTGGGCCCTTGGCTTAGATCCTGATCCCAGGGTCATGGGATCTAGTCCCACACTGGGCTCCTTGCTCAGCAGGGACCCTGCTTCTCTCTCTGCCTACCACTTGCCCTGCTTATGCTCTCTTTCTCTCATTCTCTGACAAATAAATAAAATCTTCAAAAAAAATGAAAGTAATATGTCATCATAGCAAAAATTACTATTCATTGACAGTCCGTGCTATCTCACTTATCCCCCCCAACTTCCACTATGAAATAGGCACTAATTTTATTTTTTTTATTTTTTTTAAGATTTATGTATTTGAGAGAGAGAAAGAACATGCATGAGGAAGGGGGCAGGAGAGGAAGAAAGACAAGCAGGTTCCCCGCTGGTCAGGGAGCCTCACGGGGAGCTCAATCCCAGGATCCTGGGATCATGATCTGAGTTAAAGGCAGACGCTTAACTAACAGAGCTACCCAGGCCCCCCGGTCTTCCTTTTAAAGAAGAGAAAACAGGGGACGCCTGGGTGGCTCAGTTGGTTAAGCAGCTGCCTTCGGCTCAGGTCATGATCCCAGCGTCTTGGGATCGAGTCCCACATCGGGCTCCTTGCTCCACAGGGAGCCTGCTTCTCCCTCTGCCTCTGCCTGCCATTCTGTCTGCCTGTGCTTGCTCTCTCTCTGATAAATAAAATCTTTAAAAAAAAAAAAAAAAAAAAAAAAAAAAAGAAGAGAAAGCAGAGGTCCCTGGGTGGTGCAGTCAGTTAAGCACCCGACTCTTGATTTTGGGTCAGGTCATGATCTCAGGATCATGAGATCAAGCCCTGCATCTGACTCTGGGCTCTGGGATCCATACTTAGTAGCAGAGTCTGCTTGAGATTCTCCCTCTTCCTCTGCCCCTCCCCCGTGCACAAGCACTCTCTCTCTCTAAAATAAATAAATAAATCTTTAAAGCTAAATAAAGAAGAAGAGAAGATGAGGCTCAGAGAGGCTAGGGACTTAAGAACACACAGCAGCGGAGTGGCAAATGAACGGATTCAAACCAAGACATCAAAGCTCATTTTCTTGCTTCAACACCAAGTTGCTTCTCCAATGAGAATCCTCTCTGCTGACAGTAGAGCCTGATCACTGACCTAAAAAGGTTATGAGAAGCACTAAAGCCATCTAGAGCAAAGGAAGGCATTTGTCTCATCTTGGAAGCAAATAAGATCTTGTCAATTTGAAGAGCAAACACTGCACTTGGAGGGGACAGCAGCTCCTGGAGTTGTAAGTGGTAAAGAAGCTTGATGCTTTAAAAAACGTCTCTGTGGTTCTGTAACCATTACAACTACACAATTATTGTAACAAATAAACTTTCTGCCTTGGGAATCAGACTACCTTGTGGCCAGTACAACAAGTGCCACAGATTTGCTGATATTTCAAAATAAGCTGTTATGAGCTAATCAAAACTTCTTCTGGACAATGTTGTTTCATTGTTTCATTTTATGAGATAGTAGGTGCTGAGAGAGAATTTCTAAAAGAACACAAGGGATAAGTCAGATATGAGAGTTTTCTCCCAAATTTCCACACATTTTCTCCCACAGCTGAAACAGTCCCCATGATTCCTACAAACTGAGTATAGCGTCTGAGATGCCACCTGCTCTGTGTTTGAGTCTCAGGACACAGGAGGTAAATCACCTCAACTCAAAGATCACATCATCTAGAGTCTAAATAGCCACTCGATTCTCAATTACTGCTCACAAAGTGAAAGCAGTTATACTTGTACGGGATGACACCCAGTCTATTTTGCAAAAGAAAACTCTAAGGGGAAGTGACTCCCCGGGTCAGTGAAGAGTCAGAGCTGCGGCTTGTATCTCCTGTGTCCCTCTCCCCAGGTCAGTGCTCTTTCCATCGCAACATTTACAGTTTCCTCGGCACAGTGTTGTGAACCGAACTAGACAAAGATCAAACTCTATTCTTCATACTCAAGATACAAGGAAAACTGAGGGCACCTGGGTGGCTCACTGGGTTAAAGCCTCTGCCTTCAGCTCAGGTCATGATCTCAGGATCCTAGGATTGAGCCCAGCATCAGGCTTTCTTCTCAGCCCGGAGCCTGCTTCCCCCATCTCTCTGCCTGCCCCTCTGCCTACTTGTGATCTCTCTCTCTCTCTGTCAAAAAAATAAATAAAATCTTTAAAAAATAAATAAATAAAAGGAAAACTAGACTTGAGAAAAAAAAAAAGCAGCACTTCAGCCTCCTTGAGCGCCGGATATCAGGTGTTGGCTGAATGGGAGCTACGAGGGAAGGCAGGGCTGCGGACCTCTGCGATTCCAAGGCAGACCCAAGTGGGGCTTCTCAAGGAAGGAGGAACAGAACGGACTTACATCTCTGCATCTGCTTGCTGTACTCGGACATGTTATCTGGGCGGATGGAGCGCAAGAATTTAATGTAGTCGTCACTGTGGTACTTGGTCATCTCCTCAGCATTGGCTTTGTGAGGGCGCTAGAGGGCAGAGGGGAGAGAGGACACGTTATTCTGACCACGGCCCAGTCTTCACTCAATCTACTCTAACACCTGTATCTGCCCAGCACTGAGCTGGGTGCTGTAAAGGTTAACAAGCAATGACTGATTAGATTAAGGCCTCCAGAACTTAAGATCTAATTAGGCACAGAAGATTATCAAAGGAGATTCAGGATCAGAAGACCCTGACTGTCACTCTGGCTCTGTTGCTTAGGCAAGTCTCTAGTGAACCTCAATTTTCTCAGTTACTAAATAGGGACAACTTCTACCTCACAGGGATCGTGAGAATTGGATGAGATGTTAAATCTCTTTGTAAACTGTGAGGCGCTTTATAAATTCTTATTTCTTTTTAGTATTAAGTATAACAATATAGAGTTATGGGCCAAATGGCTCAAGAGGTTGAAAAAAAGGGGTGACTAGTAATAACTGAAATAGAAGTCTTATAAATCATCATCACACTAACAATTCTGATCATACCCTCCCCACTGAAGCTTCCTTGACATGGTAATTTCCGGATTATCTTAACATTCTGATTCATCTTGCCCTCTTTTGAAAAAGTCTCTTCTCGGGATGCCTGGGTGGCTCAGTAAGTTAAGTGTCTGACTTTGGCTCAGGTCATGACCCAGGGTTCAGGGATCAGGCTTCTTGCTCAGCAGGGAGCCTACTTCTCCCTCTGCCTTCTGCTCCCCCTGCTTGTGTGATCTCTCTGACAAGTAAATAAATAAAATCTTTTAAAAAAAAAGAAAATAGGTCTTCTCGAGACACCTGGGTGGCTCAGTCCGTTAGGCATCTACCTTCAGCTCAGGTCATGATTTCAGTATCCTAGGATCCCGCCCAGTGTCAGACTCTGCGCTCAGGCAGGAGTCTGTTTCTCTGTCTCCCTCTGCCCATCCCCCTTCTCGTGCTCTCTTTCTCTCTCTGCTTTAAATAATTACATAAATAAATAAAATCTTATTTAAAATTTTTTTTTTAAATTTCTCTTCTCTTCCTCTCATCCCTTAAAAGTAGGTTTTCCTCTAAGATGACCTTCTGCTTTTCTAAAGCCTTTTCAATCCACACTTAACATTGTTTACCCCGAGCCAGGCACTGTATGTCTTTCTGTGATCCTTACAACAACCGCTTAAACTCTGTACAATTAGTACCCTCCCTTTCCATAGGAAAGTGAAGTAATTTGCCCATGGTTCCGCAGCTGGTAAATTGGACTAGTCCTAATGCAGACACTAGCTGGCTCTTGCTTCAGCCTCACTTTATATAAGGAAGAATGTAAGACTACAAAATGAAGATTTTTTTTTTTTAAAGATTTTATTTATTTATTTGACAGAGAGACACAGCGAACAGCGAGAGAGGGAACATGAGCAGGGAGAGTGGGAGAGGAAGAAGCAGGCTTCCTGCTGAGCAAGGAGCCCAATGTGGGGCTCGATCCCAGGACCCCAGGACCGCGACCTGAGCTGAAGGCAGCTGCTCAACAGCTGAGCCACCCAGGTGCCCCGAAGACTGTTTTCTATAACACACCCATACTGAAAGAAACAAGACCTGGCTCCAAATACTAAATTGTTTTTACTATATTAAGCCCTTTACCCTCATGGCAATGCTGTGGGTGCAGCTCTGACTATCCCTTCTACAAAGATACCTGCCCAGACACACTCCATCTTGATTTCTGCTCTGAGCTCCAGATTCACAATTCCAACAGCTTTTCAGCCAGCTCCACCTGTGAATCCTAGAGGCATTTCAAATCCAACTGGATGTAACAACTTAGAGAGAACCCAGACACATTCAAATTTAACTTCACTTCCAGACTTCTCTTTTACTATTTTAGTTAATGACACCAACATCCACTCAGGCTGAAAAACTAAGTGTAATCCTTAACTCCACCCTTTCTTGACTTCCATTTCAACCCACTGCCTATCCCCTTCATTATACCTCCCCCATAATCCTGACTGCATCCCCGCCTTATTTCTCCTATGCTCTTCTTTTTTTTATTTTTTAAAGATTTTATTTTATTTATTTATTTGACAAACAGAACACAAGTAGGTAGAGAACCAGGCAGAGGGAGAGGGAGAAATAGGCTCTCCACTGAGCAGAGAGCCGGACGTGGGGCTCGATCCCAGGACCCTAGGATCATGACCTGAGCTGAAGGCAGCTGCTTAACCAACTGAGCCACCCAGGCGCCCCTCTCCTATGCTCTTCTTTCCCAGGGTTCCCATACTCACCACATCTACCCAGTTGCTCAAGACAGAAGCCACCCTTAACTCCGCACCTCTGATCTACTACCTTCAACAAAGACAAAGCCTATCTCAAAAGCCGCCTCTTTCACGAAGTAAAAGCAAATCTTGCTCTAAGAACCTAACTTCATCCCAGGACACAGAGTTTCAAGAAATATGGCCTCACAGTAAAAAATCACAGAACATGCAAGGGTGCCTGTGTGGCTCAGTTAATTAAGCATCTGTCTTCAGCTTGGGTCATAATCTCAGGGTGCTGGGATGGAGCCCCACAGCTCTGCAGGGAGTCTTCTCGTTCCTCTCTACCTTTCTGGCTGCCCCTCTCCCCTGCTTGTGTTCTCTCTCTCTTCCCCCTCCTCTCAAATAAATAAAATCTTAAAAAAAAAAAAAATCACAAAACATGCAAGCAAAGAGCTCACAGAAACAACAAATAGCAGGGGCGCCTGGGTGGCTCAGTGGGTTAAAGCCTCTGCCTTCGGTTCAGGTCATGATCTCAGGGTCCTGGGATGGAGCCCTGCAACTGCCTCTCTGCTCAGCAGGGAGCCTGCTTCCCCTTCTCTCTCTCTGCCTGCCTCTCTGCCTACTGTGATTTCTGTCTGTCAAATAAATAAATAAAATCTTAAAAAAAATAGCAGGGCACCTGGGTGGCTCAGTGGGTTAAGCCGCTGCCTTCGGCTCAGGTCATGATCTCAGGGTCCTGGGATTGAGTCCCACATCGGGCTCTCTGCTCAGCAGGGAGCCTGCTTCCTCCTCTCTCTCTCTCTGCCTGCCTCTCTGCCTACTTATGATCTCTCTCTGCCAAATAAATAAATAAAATCTTAAAAAAAAAAACTGTATTACATTTCTATATCCCAGTAAATAATCTAAATATGAAAATTTTAAAGATACAGTTCATGAGAGCTTTAAAAAGAAATACTTGGGGGAAAAAATCAAATGAATGATGTGCATGACCTTTAAGAAGAAATTTATAAAACTTTAGACTGATAGCCAAAATCTCAACAACCCATCAACAGATGAATAGATAAATTATGGTACAGTCTACGGTAAAATACTACACAGCAATTAAAATGAACAAACTACAAGAAATAGATATTGTATAATTCCAATTATATTAAGTTTGGCAAAATTGAACTATAGTGTATTAGGAATGCATATGTAGGTAATTAAATTATGAAGAAGAGTGAGGAGCAATTAATAGAAAAGTCAGGATTCTGATTACCTCTGCAGCAAGAGAAGCAGCTGTGATCAGGGCGGGGATAAGCAGGGTTCTACTTCTTGAACTAGCTGGTGTTTACATGCATGTTTACTGTATACCGAATTGTTAAATTGCACATATGTTTTATACATTTTTCTGTGCCCATATAATATTTACAACAAAGAAGCTAAAAGAAGCCTTTATAGAAGACATTTTAATGGGGCGCCTGGGTGGCTCAGTGAGTTAAAGCCTCTGCCTTCGGCTCAGGTCATGATCCCAGGGTCCTAGGATTGAGCCCCAAGTCAGGCTCTCTGCTCAGCAGGGAGCCTGCTTCCCCCACCCTCTGCCTGCCTCTCTGCCTACTTGTGATCTCTTTCTCTCTGTCAAATAAATAAATAAAATCTTTAAAAAAAAAAAAAAAAGACATTTAAAAAGACTTAATTAGGGATGTGTGGATGTATCCATTGGTTGATCCTGTGGTCCTGGGGTCGAGCCCTGTATCAGGCTCCCTGTTCAGTGGGGAATCTGCTTCTCCCTCAGCCTCTGTCTCTCCCCCTGCTCATGCCTGATTTCTCTCTCCCTCTCAAATGAATAAATGAAATCTTTAGAAAGATAAAAAATAAAGTAAAAAGACTTAATTTAAAAAGTAAATAAGAAGTGAAATAAAAAGTCCTAAATAAATAGGAGATATGCCATGTTCATGGACTCAAAGACTAAACAGTCTCAAAAAATCGATTCTCCCTAAAATGCTATAAAAATTCAAAAAAATTACAACCAAAATCCCAGGAGATTTGTTTGTAGTACTTGATGAGTGAGTTCTAAAATTTATAGAGAAGTACAAAGGCCAAATAGCAAGTCACTTTCTTTTTTTAAGAACAAAGGGAGGGAGGGGGCACCTGGGTGGCTCAGTAGTTAAACATCTGCTTTCAGCTTGGGTCCTGGGTTCGAGCCCAGTATCAGGCTCCCTGCTCATTGGGAAGCCTGCTTCTCCCTCTCCCACCACCTCTGCTTGTGTTCCCTCTCTCTCTGTCAAATACAGAAATATATAAATTTTTAAAATTAAAAAAAAAAAAAAAGAACAAAGTGGGAGGACTTGTGCTAGTAGATATCAAGACCTACTGAGGAGTCATTATTATTAAGTCACTGCGTCTTGGCATACGGGTCAATAAGCAGATCAAGTCACCAGAACACAGAGCCCAGAAACAAACCCATTCACAGTGCCTGTCACAAAGTAGGAGCTTCAAGTATTTGTGGAATGAATGAACAAATATGGGTGTCTCATATAGAAAAGAGCTGGCACTTAGGTTAGTGGGGGAAACAACAGACTTAGTAAATCAGCTCCAGTATGGGGGGAAAATTTCAGTGGATTCCTACCTCAAACCATATTAACAAATCAATTATAGATACAGTAAATACATATATGTGAAGGCAAACCTTTAAAGCTTTTATTTTATTAAATTAAATTTTATTTTTAAAATAAGTCCTATGCCCAATATGGGGCTTGAACTTACAACCCCAAGACCAAGACCCACGTGCTCTACTGACAGAGCCAGCCAGGTGCCCCCTTATAAAGCTTTTAACAGAAACTTAGGAGAATACCTTAAGAGTTGAGAAGTACTTTCTTTTCTTTTCTTAAGTAATCTCCACATCCAAGGTGGAGCTCAAACACAATCTGGAGATCAAGAGTTGCATGCTAGCCTGGTGCCCCAAGGGAAAGATTTCTTAAGACACAAAAGTCCTTATAAAGGAAACAATTAATAAATATGACTATATTAAAATCAAGAATTTCTGATCATTAAAGATGCATTAGAGTAAAAAGACAAAACCAGAAGAGAAGATATTTAGAGCAGGGTGCCTGGGTGGCACAGATGGATAGCGTCTGACTCTTGGTTTTGGCTCAGGTGGTGAGTGATCTTAGGGTCATGGGATCCAAACACATTAGGCTCCATACTCAGTGCAGATTCTGCTTAAAGATTCTCTCTCTCTCCCTCTGTTCCTCTTTATCATGTACCTCTCTCTAAAATATATAATTTTTTTAAAGATTTTATTTATTTATTTGATAGAGAGAGAGACATGGAGAGAGGGAACACAAGCAGGGGGAGTGGGAGAGGGAGAAGCAGGCTGCCCGCCAAGCAGGGAGCTTGATGCAGGGCTCGATTTATATCAGAATAAAGAACTACTACAAACTGGTAAGAAAAAAGAAACCCAAACAACCCAAAACAGGAAAATGGGCAAAAGAAAAGACGTGTCACACAGCTGGCTCAGCTCAAAGATGATCTACAAATAGTTAATAAGCATACAAGATACTCATTTTCACTGGTCACTAGTGAAATGCAAATCAAGACCACAATTACATACTATTTACATACTATTTATACTCATTTGGTTGGCAAGATTGAAAGTCTAATTCCAAGTATGGGAAAAGATATGAATCAAGGTTTTTTTTGTTTTGTTTTGTTTTTTTAAGATTTTATTTTAAGTAATCTCCACACTCCAGGTGGGGTTTGAACTCATAACCCCAAGATCAAGAGCCACATAACACCAACTGAGCCAGTCAGGTGCCCCTCAAGGTATCACTTACGCATTACCAGTGGGAGTATAAATTCATCTAACCACAATGAAAAGCAATGTGGCATTTCATACTCATAAATCCTACAGTCCAGCAGTTCTAGTACTAGAGAAACAGCCCAAAGAAACTTTTGAATATATGCACTAAGAGACATGTACAAGAATAGTCAAAGCACTGTTCCCAAAATTAAAAAATGAGATACAGGGGCGCCTTGGTGGCTCAGTCAGTTAAGCGTCTGCCTTTGGTTCAGGTCATGATCCCAGGGTCCTGGGATCCAGCCCCAAATGGGGCTCCCTGCTCAGCTGAGAGCCTGCTTCTTCCTCTGCCTCTCCATCTGCCTCATGTGCTTTCTCTCCCTCTCTCTCTCATTCTCAAATAAATATATAAATAAAATCTTTAAATAAAAAATGAGATACAAATTAAGATCATGGGAGAGGGGATAAATTGAGGTATAATGACAATAAGATATTATTCAACAGAGAAAAATGGAAGAATGATAGTTATATGAAGCAAGGTAGATGGATTTTACTAACATAGTAATTGAATGATAAAAGCAAGTCATAGGGGGTACCTGGCTGGCTCAGCTCAAAGAGCACACAACTTTCTTTTTTTTTTTTTTAAAGATTTTATTTATTTATTTGAGAGAGACAAAGAGAGAATGAGAGAGAGAGCATGAGAGGAGAGAGGTCAGCAGGAGAAGCAGACTCCCTGCCCAGCAGGGAGCCTGATATGGGACTCCATCTAGAGACTCCAGGATCATGACCTGAGCCAAAGGCAGTCACTTAACCAACTGGGCCACCCAGGTGCCCCACACAACCTTTTTTAAAAAGATTTTTTTGGGGTTGCCTGGGTGGCTCAGTGGGTTAAGCCTCTGTCTTCCACTCAGGTCATGGTCTCAGGGTCCTGGGATCGAGCCCCACACTGGGCTCCCTGCTCAGCAGGAAGCCTGCTTCCCGCTCTCTCTCTGCCTGCTTGTGATCTCTGTCAAATAAACAAATAAAATCTTAAAAAAAAAAAAAGATTTTATTGGATCCCTGGATGGCTCAGTCAGTTAAGCATCTGCTTTCAGCTCAGGTCATGATCCCGGGGTCCTGGGGGCTGCTCTACAGGGACTCTGCTTCTCCCTCTGCCCCCACTCCTATTCATTCTCTCAATCTTTTTCTCTCTAAGTAATAAATAAATGGAATCTTAAAATATATTTATTTATTTATTTATTTATTTATTTATTTATATATTTATTTATTTGCAAGAGAAGGGATGAGCAGCCGGGGGTTGGGGGTGGGAAGGGGCAAAGGGAAAGGAACGGGAGAAGCAGACTCCCCACTGAGTGCAGAGCTTGATGCAGGGCTTGATCCCAGGACCTTGAGTTCATGACCTGAGCTGAAGTCAGACACTTAACTGACTAAGTCACCCAGATGCTCCAGAAGAGCATGCAACTGTTGATCACAGAGTCGTGAGTTCAAGCCCTATGCTGGGTGTGTAGATTATTGAAAATAAATAAACTTAAAAAGGGGGGACACCTGTGTGGTTTTTTTTTCAATTTTTATTTATTTTTTAATTTTTTAAAGATTTTTATTTATGTATTTGACAGACAGAGACCACAAGTAGGCAGAGAGGCAGGCAGAGAAAGAAGAAGCAGGCTCCCTGATGAGCAGAGAGCCCAATGCAGGCCTCGATCCCAGGACCCTGGAATCATGACCTGAGCCGAAGGCAGAGGCTTTAACCCACTGAGCCACCCAGGCGCCCCCTGTGTGGTTTTTTTAAAAAGTTCAAAAAAGAAGTAAATAATTATATTATTTAGTCATATACACACAGGATAAACATTTTTTAGAAAGCAAGAGAATAATAAACACAAAATTTAGAAGAATGACTGGGGTATAAGAATACGGATGTGCATAGCACCATTAAAATATTTACTAAATTAGTAAGAAAATGTAAATATATATTATTTTAAAAAGACCAAAAATGGAACTTCTTTTGATGCTTATGAGCCAAGGATAATATTTATTCTAATTCTGCGCATCTAAGGTCCAATTAAAATTAAAACAGACAATCAAATAGGAAAATGGATAAAAGGCTTAAAAAGGGACACAATAAAGAAACCTGGGGCACCTGGATGGCTCAGTGGGTTAAGCCTCTGCCTCTGGCTCAGGTAATGATCTCAGGGTCCTGGGATTGAGCCCTGCATCGGGCTCTCTGCTCAGCAGGGAGCCTGCTTCCCCCTCTCTCTCTGCCTGCCTCTCTGCCTACTTGTGATCTGTGTCAAATAAACAAATAAAATCTTAAAAAAGAAAAAAAAAGAATTCATACTGGTAAAATTATCTTTAAAAAGCAAAGAAATAAGCCCCAAATACAGGGTAGAGGTTAACTCTGGGGAAGAGAGCAAACAGGATTAGGGAAGGGCATATTGGGGCTTTAGCAGTCCTGGCAATGTTTGTTTTCTTAAACTAGGTGGTATTAATTGTATTGTGATTCTTTATACCTTCCACATATTTTATAAAAATTCTTTCATATCAACTCAATATTTTATAAAAACATTTTTTAAAAAAAGCACAAAAGAACAGAAGGCGATGAATAAGAAGCCTGGGAATATACAAAATTAGCATCCAAGGCAAGGAAGAGAGCAGAATTGTTGATTATGTAAATAGGAAGGTTCCTGGATGAAAAATGAGGATATAGATTCTGGGAGAGATTAATTAGATGTGTGGAGGCAGAAC
The DNA here is from genome assembly GCF_022355385.1 of Mustela nigripes. Classification (NCBI taxonomy): domain Eukaryota; kingdom Metazoa; phylum Chordata; class Mammalia; order Carnivora; family Mustelidae; genus Mustela; species Mustela nigripes. The sequence goes on along the minus strand of NC_081570.1, from coordinate 23,954,003 downwards.
TGGGGGAGGGACCACTGCGTGAAAGACTTCAAAATGTCTCTTTCAGGTATAGAGATAGAATATAGCAACTTCTTTTTTTAAGATTTTATTTTTAAGTAATCTTTACATCCAACATGGGGCTCAAACTTACACCCCAAGATCGAGAGATGCATGTTTTACCAACTGGGCCAGCCAGATACCCCAGCATACAGCAACTTCCATAAGAGTCTAAGGAGCTTCTTCTAGGACTGACTCTCAAAAGCCAGCAATTTCAGGACAGATATTAAAACGGCTATCTGTGTTTTGGGAAAGGAATACCAGGACCACAGCCCAGAGAGAGGAGAAGACAGAAGGGATGAATGCACAGAAACACCGTTGGGAGAAGAAGATGGAAGATTCATACTCAATGGAGAAGTAGGGCCAGAGAAGAAAATGGATCACATTAAACAGAACAAATCTAGAGATTTAAGAAAGAGATTATACTAGAATTTTGCTTTAAAAGTTTACAATAATACGTACAGATGAAGAAATTTCTAACAAGGCATTATTGTTTCTATGACAGCCACTATTAGATGCTTCCCAAAGAGCCATTCTCTCCTTTCTTGGTAACAGATCTCAGTTCGGTTGGGTGTTCATGGACTCAGCCAAAGGAACCGAATGTGATTAGTCTAAGCCAATGGCTGGTGAATCGTCTAAGGGCGGCAAATGACCCAGTGAGACTTATGGAGAAATCTGCTGGGAAACTTCTCAGAAGGGTTTTTCTCTTTAATAAAAAGGGAGTGTGGGGGCGCCTGGGTGGCTCAGTGAGTTGGGCCTCTGCCTTCAGCTCAGGTCATGGTCCCAGGATCCTGGGATGGAGCCCTGCATAGGGCTCTCTGCACAGCAGGGAGCCTGCATCCCTCTCTCCCTCTGCCTGCCTCTCTGCCTACTTGTGATCTCTTTCTCTGTCAAATAAATAAATAAAATCTTTAAAAAAAGAAAAAAAAAAGGAGTGTGGGATAGGGACAGTGGAGAATGATCTGTTTGCCTCTCGTTCCCTTCCTCTTTGTATTCTGTTGTACAAAGACATAATACTTGCAGCTGATTTCATGGGATTTCAAGGTAAAAATCAAAAGGATAAAATCAAATAAGCTGGGGCACCTGGGTAGCTCAGCTGGATAAGCATCCAGCTCTTGATTTTGGTTCAGGTCACGATTTCATGGGTCACAAGATCGGCCCTGCATTGGGTTCCACGGTACTCGGGGCATCTGCTTGAGATTCTCTCTCTTCCTCTCCCTTGCCTCTTCCCCCGACCACTTGCTCTCTCTCTCTAAAATAAATAAAATAAATCTTTTCTTTAAAAAAATCAATAATGGGGTGCCTGGGTGGCTCAGTGGGTTAAGCCTCTGTCTTAGGCTCTCCGGGTCCTGGTCTCTGGGTCCTGGGATGGAGCCCCACATCAGGCTCTCTGCTTGGCGGGAAGCCTGTTTCCCTCTCTGTCTCTGCCTGCCTCTCTGCCTACTTGTGAGCTCTGTCTGTCAAATAAATAAATAACTCTTTAAAAAAAAAAAATCAATAAGCTGAGATGCCTGAGCTGGCTCCCTTATGACATTACCAAAAAGTCCGGAAACCATCTACTTCTAGGTTTCTCCTTAAAATATTGCTTGTGGGGGCAACTGGGTGGCTCAACTGATTAAGTATCCAGCTCTTAATCTCAGCTCAGATCCTGATCTCAGGGTTGTGACTTAGGAAGAGGGATAAGGACAAATGACAAATGGACACATAAAAGACTCTGGAACCAGAGAGATCTGGGGTGGAGTCTTAGCTCATCTGTTAACAGCTATGTGACTTTGAACACATTAATTATCCTCTCTGACCTTGTCTTCTCATCTATGTATTAGGGTTGCTATAAGGATTACATGAACTAACAGTAGCTCTGGCCTACCACCTAAGCAGTCTTCAATAACTGTTAGTTTATCTTTCCTCTCACCTGAAGATAGGATCCATTTTTTAATATCTCAATATCACTCATGGAGGTTAATATAGTCCCTGGGGTATGATAAGTATTCAATAAAAATCTACCGAATGAAAGAAAGAAATAGGGCTTGATGTGACTTTTGAAGATGAGTAAAATATGACTGGGCAGAGTCAGTAATCCTCTCAGTCAGGACAGGGTGGAAAGAAGCAGAATCCCATCTGGCCGACTCAGAGGATTCTGAGAGGGGAGTGGCAGGAAAGGAGGCAGGCTGGAGCCAGATGAGCGTGGTAAAGATGCGGACGAGGCAGCTCCGCAAGGTCTTGGTGCTCGCTCTTCCACATTTAGGTATCCTCTCTGTATCTAGCTGCTACTCTGCTTCCTTGAGTCCCTCAAAACCTCTGTCTGCTACCTTTTATGTTTCTCATTCCCAGATGCCTCTCACACCCGAAAAAGCTCTCTGATCCCAATGTCTGTCTGCTCCTCTACCTTCCCTCCTCGCTTCCCCAGCTGCCTCCAGTGGCTCTAAGGACATCACAGAAGATTCATCTCCTTTCAGTCTCTGGAATGGTGAGGATGGATACTGCTGTTGCTAGGTTACTTAAGCTGCCGGCACAGACTTTAACCACTGACTCTTGGGCTCTAACCATAGGTAACATGGGCCCCCAGCCCTTCTTTATTTTCTCATTTGGATCTTTGCAACAGCCTCCTAATTGGCTTCCCTGCTTCTGAAATGCATGCCCGGGGGCCCCTGATTGGGTCAGTTGGTGGAACATGTGACTCTTGATCTCGGGCTTGTGAGTTTTAGCCCCACACTGGGTGTATAGATTACTTCTCCCTCTCCCTCCCTCTCTCTCTCCCCAACAAATAAATAAAATCTTTTAAGTAAATGAATAAATAAATAAAGATACAATGCATGCCTGTTTTTATCTCTCTTTGATTTAAAATCCATTACCCGATGATGCCTGGCTGGCTCAGGCAGTAGAGCATGTGACTCCTGATCTCGGGGTTGTGAGTTCCAGCCCCACAGTGCGTGTAGATCTTTGGGGCACCAGAGTGGCACAGTTAACTAAGAATCCAACTCTTGGTTTCAGCTAAGGGCATGATCTCAGGCTCTTGAGATCAGGTCCCATATTACATAATAAAGTGGATTTCTAGCTTCTCTCTAAAACCCAGTAGGTGGGGGCACCTGGATGGCTCAGTTAAGTTCAATGTATGCTTTTGGCTCAGGTCATGATCCTAGGGTCCCTGCTCAGTGAGGAGTCTACTTCTCCCTCTCCCCCTGCTCATGCTCTCTCTCTCTCTCAAATAAATAAGTGAAATCTCAATTAACTAATTAATTAAGTAAAAATGGGCAGGTGGCAAAAACCAGCTGGAACCAAGTTAAGCAGTTTGAGAGTCTATGTTCTCTAGTAATCAGAGTCTTGTCCGGTTCAAAACAGTCCTGATCACTCTTTTTTTTAGGCATTGGAATTTTTTGATCCTAATCCATTAGAATTGTTTATTACATAGTACAGCATATCTAATCCTTGCTGACCTCTCCAGCTCTAGGTACGCTCACACTATACACTTTACACTATAGCACTACCTAAACACCAAACTACTTGTAATTTCCCCAAATACACCACATTGTTCTCACCTCTTTGCCTTTTTGTCTACAGTCTTCCCTTGGTCTAGAACATCAGTCCCCTCCTAAACTCCAGGCTAAATTCTATTCAATATTTAAAATTCTGCTCATGGGAACCCTGGGTGGCCTAGTGCGTTAAAGCCTCTGCCTTCGGCTCAGGTCATAATCCCAGGGTCTTGGGATCAAGCCCCACATTAGACTCTCTGCTCGGCGGGGAGCCTGCTTCCTCCTCTCTCTCTCTGCCTGCCTCTCTGCCTACTCGTGATCTATCTGTCAAATAAATAAATAAATTAAATATTTTTTAAAAATCTGCTCAGATAGCACCTCCCGGAAACTTTCCAAGGCTCCCTTCCTCCTTCACTTCTCATTTTCTCTGCATCTTGTACGTTCTTTAATTGTTGCACTTACAGAATATAATATAATTTATTTGTGTACCTATCAGTTTCCAGCACTGGAGTGAAACCTTTAAAAACAGAAATCTCTATCATTTACAGTGTCTGCCATGTAACAGGCGAGCAGCACATTTGATGAATGAGTAGTTGAGAAAATGAGATGAGTAACATATGACCAGAGCTGATGGGGTTAGGGAGTGGTGGGGCTCCCAGTAACTCACATAGATTTCCATTTTTCGGTAGAGACCATAGTTAAGTAGCAAATTGTGAGTCATACGGATTCGGTGAGGCTTCATTGGATGGCCTTGTCCGTAATAGTAGTTTCCAACATCTCCTGAAGAAGAAAGAGAGGCAGTTTCAGTGACACAGTTAAATTAAACACACACTCCCAGGAGAATCCAGGAATTTTTATAACCATCTCCTAGTCAAATTCTTTCTCTTTCGTTCTAGTTTCCAAGATTCTCACCCACTTCAAGGAAGAGTAACTCCAAAACAAAAAACACAAAACAAAACAGTAACAAACAGGGGCATCTGCATGACTCAGATGGTTAACTGTCTGCCTTCGGCTCAGAGTTCTGGGATGGAGCCCCACGTCAGGGTTCTGGGATGGAGCCCCATGTCAGGGATTCCGGGATCGAGCCCCATATCAGGCTCCCAGCTCAGCAGCGAGTCTGCTTCTTCCTCTCCCTCTGCCTCTTCCCTGCTCATGTTCTCTCTCTCAGTACCTGTCTCAAATGAATAAATAAAATCTTTTTTTTTAAAGATTTTATTTATTTATTTGACAGAAAGAGATCACAAGCAGGCAGAGAGACAGATATAGAGAGACAGAAAGGAGGAAGCATGCTCCCTGCTGAGCAGAGAGCCCAATGCGGGGCTCAATCCCAGGACCCCGAGATCATGACCCAAGCCAAAGGCAGAGGCTTTAACCCACTGAGTCACCCAGGCGCCCCATGAATAAATAAAATCTTAAAAAAAAAAAAAAGAAAGAAACAAACAAAGCAGGGCACCCTGGGGAGGCCAGCACTTAAAGCCCACAGACACTAGACAGTGTGATGGATCCATTCCAAAGCTACAGGAGAATAGCAGCAGTGAGGTGACTCACCTCACTATATCTCCAAAGGAGTCACTCCCACAACAGAAGAATAACCATTACTATTCAAAATCACTATAAGTCAGAGTTCACCTCTTTCACTTTATAACATTTTATGGAGTTAAAGCACATTTACATTCATTTTCTTACTAGATCCTCACAATAACCTGGTAAAACAGTTAGGACACGAGCATTATTCCCACTTTATAGATAAGAAAACTAAACTCTGGGCGCCTGGGTGGCTCAGTGGGTTAAGCCACTACCTTCAGCTCAGGTCATGATCTCAGGGTCCTGGGATCGAGTCCCACATCAGGCTTTCTGCTCAGCAGGGGGGCTGCCTCTCTGCCTGCTTGTGATCTCTCTCTGTCAAATAAATAAATAAAATCTTTAAAAAAAAAAAAAAAGAAAACTAAACTCTTGGGGTACTGGGTGGCTCAGTCGGTAAGCATTCTACCTTTGGCTCAGGTCATGATCCCTGGGTCCTGGGATCCAGCCCCGCATCGAACACCCTGCTCAGTGGGAAGCCTGCTTCTCCCTCTCCTACTCCCTCTGCTTGTGTTCCCCCTCTCTCTGTCTCAAATAAATAAATAAATAAAATTTATTTATAGATAGATAAATAATTTTAATTTAATTAATTTGATTTAATTTTTAAATTTTAAAAATTAAAAATAAAAGCACTAAACTCATCATTTCTTGCTTTATTCATAACAATAGACTTCTAATTGGTTCCTCTGCTTTCAACTCAAACTATCTGCCCTATCTCTTTCCTGCTCTCTCCCTCTCCCAGCTCTCTGCTCTAAACAGGAGTAGGTAAACTATGGCCCTTGCGCCAAATACTACAGGCTGCCTGTTTTTTGTAAATAAAATTGTATTGGAACACAGCCATGCCCATTAATTTAAATATTGTCTATGGCTGCTTTCACATTATAATAGAATTGAATAAACAGTCGCCACAGAGACCCACCCACATGGCACACAGGCCAAAAATATTTACTATGGGGACATTTACAGAAAATTTGCCAGGCTCTGTCCTAAACACACTAGATGATTATCAGCATCCTGAACATGGCATTCACCTTCACACCCAAGTCGCCTTTGTTAAGACTATTCCTTTGACCTGGAATGTCCTTCCTTTTCTGACGATCCTCATACTACAAAGCCCAGCTTAAGCGCCAAACATATTCCTGATCAAAATAAAGAATCATGGGGCACCTGGGTGGCTCAGAGGGTTAAGCCTCTGCCTTTGGCTCAGGTCATGATCCCAGGGTCCTAGGATCAAGCCCTAGTCTGGCTCTCTGCTCGGCAGGGAGCCTGCTTCTCCCTCTCCTCTCTGTCTACCTCTCTGCCTACTTGTGATCTCTGTGAAATTAATAAATAAAATCTTTTAAAAAAATTTTAAAAAAAAGGGTCGTTTCCTCTCCATTTGTATATAGCACTTAATAAATTTGTTTTGAGGGGTGCCTGGGTGGGTCAGATGGTTAAGCATCTGCCTTTGGCTCAGGTCATGAACTCCAGGTCCTGGGATGGAGCCCCACATGAGCCCCGCATCCGGCTCCCTGCCCAGCAGGAAGTCTGCTTCTACCAGGGAGCCATGCACTGTGGGGAACGCCACCAAGAGCACCCAAACTATGCTCCAATCCTCTTCGTCATAGACATGGCCAGGGACAACGGGAAACTTCTGAACAGCTGGATGTTTGGGATCTCACCTTCTTCTCTGTCTTTTTAATAGACTTTACTTTTTAGAACGATTTTAGATTTATAGAAAATTTGCAAACATAGTACAGAGAGTTCTCAGATACCCAACAAGCAGTTTCCCCTATTACCAGCATTCTACGTGATAAAATAAGAAGTATTTGTTATAATTAATGAACCAACACTGACACAGTATCATTGACTAAAAGCCCATGCTTTATTCAAATTTCCTTAGTTTTCACTTCATGTCCTTCTACCCTCTTCTCTTAATCTTAGTGAAGCCTCTGAGGGCAAGAACCGTGCTCCCAGCCAGAGCCACGAGCCAGAATGCAGTATTGGGGGCATTCAATTGGGACCTTTGTCTCACTCAGACACAGACTTTTGAGATGCAGTAGCAGAGAAGGCAGGAGGAAATTTATTTCCAGAGACCCTCAGACCACCTTATTAGTCATGGGGATTTGGTAGGATAGGTTCTCAAGGCATTGGCTGAGACATCCTGATGCAGACCCAATCTGAAGGCAGACAGTAACATGACCATTACCATTACGTAACTGGATTCCTGGCTTACCCATGTCTCTCGCCTGGGCCTTAATCCCCAGCAACTCCCCTGCCTATCAAACCTGAACTCAGCCAAGGCTAAGACTGGGGGAACTAAGATAACTTATCTAGAAGGCTAGGGGTGCCCCTGGGGGTGGGGTACAGAGGCACCATCCTTTTCCTAACAGCTTTTAATCCAGTTGCTGACTTTTGAAAAGAAATCATCTTTTTTATTTAGATACTACCTTTATAATTTAGAAAGCTTTTCCCCACTCTTCTCAAAGTTTATCAGTTTTATAGGACAGTGACTTGAGGCCTACATAGGTTAAGTGACTTGCCCAATACTGCAAAGCTTCTGGGGGCAGAACTAAGTGTGGGTCCCAAGTTAGTGACCTCACTGCAAAACTCACAAGCAGTTTTTCAAAAAGTAAGCCGTCTTCTTTGTCTAAAGACTAAGGTCTTTTCACTTTTTGTTTTAAACTAAGGTGTAGAGATCACAAAACTGTGCAAACAGGGATGCCTGGGTGGCTCAGTTCGTTAAGCCGCTGCCTTCGGCTCAGTTCATGATCCCAGAGTCCTGGGATCGAGTCCCTCGTGTTCCATATCCAGCTCCTGGCTCAGCAGGGAGCCTGCTTCTCCCTCTCCATCTGCCTGCTGCTCTTCCTGCTTGTATTCTCCCTCTCTGTTAAATGAATAAAATCTTAAAACAACAACAACTGTGTAAACTGATACGGCCACAAAGTCATAGGCTCCAGCCTCAAATGTGCCCTAACCACTGTCCAGGAGTCCTTCCAAATTTATTTTCCTAGCTCCCTCTTTCACAACGGCTACTTAATAGCTATCTCTCTTTGAGATGACTACTCCTCCAACTGCCCTCCACCACTCACAGGAAAAAGAATACTCCAGTTCCTTCATTTTGAACACTCCCTCAACTTTCTCCCCATCCAACGTACCTCCACTTGAACTTTTCCTTGCCTCTCATCACGAAGAAACTTCCCCTGGAAAGTCTAGTGTCCCTCCCTGTGCTCTGGTTTCCATCTCACCTGGCCTCCTCAGGAACCTCCATCAATGCCAGCCCCTCTCTCCCGTATCTTCAACCACTCCCTCTGGTTATTTTACATTCGGATTTTGAATATGCTCGACTCTCAGCCACTACATCCCCTTTTATAAACAACCTTTTCTTTCTGCCCCAACCAAGCTTCCTTTGAAAAGGGTTCAATATGACGTCTTCTCTTCAGCCATCCATTCATTCTTCAATCTTCTGCAATCTAGCTTCACTCTGAAACTGCGCACATGAAACAGTTCTTGCCAACAAGTTGCCACTCCCACCTTCTTTTGGCTACTGTAACCCAAGACTTTCTGGGGTGCCTGGATGGCTCATCCGTTAAGCATCTGACTCCTGATCTCACTCTGGTCTTGATCTCATTCACAGTTGTCATGAGTTCAAGCCCCATGGTGGGCTCCATGCTGAGTGCGGAGCCTACTTAAAGAAAAAAACAACAACAAAGAAAAGACTTTCTGGTTCACTTACATTCCCCTTGTACAATTTAAGTATTTGAGAGCCCACTATGACCACGGCACTGTTCTGGGGGTTGAGCATACAGAGCTAGGTAAGACACGACCCCATTCCCTAAGGAGATTACTGTCTAAGAAGAATGAACAAGTCCACATGCAATTCCAATAGACAGCGACAAGCACTATGACAGGGGAGTACGGAGCACGAAAAGCACTAGACTTTTCCTCAGTCTGCTTCCTTAGAATTCCACCAAGGATCCTCTTCTCTTGCCACCCTGTACAACTTCTTGGCTGATCGCACCCTCTGTAACGAAAATGACCATCTGTATGCTGAAAACTACCAAAAATCTCTCTCTTCTCATTCCTACTAAACTGCAGACCTGAATGGCCAACAGTCTTCTGAATGCTTCTACTTGGATATCTCCCAAAAAGTATTTCTTAAAAGTATAAAACCCAGGGGCACCTGGGTGGCTCGGTCAGTTGGGCGTCTGCCTCTGGCTCAGGTCGTGGTCCCTGGGTCCTGGGATCAAGTCAGGCTCCCTGCTCAGCAGAAAGCCTGCTTCTCCTACTCCCTCTGCCTGCCATTCCCTCTGCTTATGCTCTCCCTCTGTCAAATAAATAAATATAATCTTAAGAAAAAAAAAATACAAAACCCAAAGTTACCAACTGATATAGCCTAACACATCAAACTACCCAACCCAAGAGTTTGGGATCCTTGCCTTCTTCCTTACCCCTACATTTATGTACTTAATTTCTGTCTCAGAGTGATAATTCTAAGGTATAAGTCTGATGATGTCACCAGGCTGCATAAAACTTCAATGATTCACAAGTGCACTCAGAATAAAGTTCAGCTTCCTTAAGACAGAGTGCCCAGCCCTTCATGATCTGGTCTCCATTTACTTTTCCAGCCTCATCACTTGCAACCTTTCCCTCCAGCCTGTTCCCTGACTTTCTACACTCTACACTCAAACCTATGTCTCAGCCATACTATACACATATCTGCTGTCTTTCAAAAATGCTGTCCTCTCCCTTACTTCTAAACTTAATGTCATCTTTGCCGTCCCTGGGCCTGGCTAGTAACTCCCGTTCTTCAGGTCCTAACTGAGATGGCACCTCCCACCCAGACTCCACAGAATCGGCTGGGTGCCTCTACTCTGCACTCCCAAAACACTTTGAGCTTTCCTTTATCCCAGCATGATACTGAAGAGCAATTCTGTCACTGCCCATCTCCCCCTCCAAACTGAGGGAAGATGAGAAGTGACCTGATCAGCCCCATGGCCCCAGCACCTAAACGTCCCTAGTACAGAGTAAGCTGCTCCACAGGCTTCTGTTGAATGAAAAAGTCTGTTTTAACAGGTTGCAGGTTGCATCTTTCTCCTTCCAAGCCCAGGGGCCCCATTTCCCAGCAGCAACTGCAGGCCCAGCTCAGAGACGGGGCCACTCACT
>NC_081570.1:23901534-23943371 GCF_022355385.1 Mustela nigripes | reverse complement strand
GGGGGGGGGGGGGGGGGGGGGGGGGGGGGGGGGGGGGGGGGAAGTGACTTGCACAAGGTCACTGAGCTGATGACACGGCTAAACATGGATTAGAACGTGGGTTTGGAAGAGGGAGAGATAAACTGATAAAGAAAATAGCTGTGGGCCAAGTACTGTGCAAGAGCTCCACCGACGTTTATCTCAACGATTGCTCACAGCAGCTTTGGAAGAGGCTTTTTATTCCCATTTTATGGATACGGACAATGAACTTCAGATCTCTGTGACCTGCTCAGAGTCACACAATGAGTAATTGGATCCAACTTTCAATAGTACAGATTTTGTGAATGCCCACTGTGCAGCAGAGACACTAACGAAGGTGCAGAACCCTGCCTTTTTTTCTTGTTTAAATTTTATTTATTTCATAGATAGCGAGAGAGGGAACACAAACAAGGGGAATGAGAGAGAGAAGCAGGCCTCCAGGTGAGCAGCTGGGGCTGGATCCCCAACCCTGGGATCAAGACCTGAGCCAAAGGCAGCCGCTTAATGACTGAGTCACCCCGGCACCCTGAACCCAGCCTTGCTTACGTCAAACCTCCCTGATGCCGTCACCCAGGAGGACTAAAGAGTGCCTTTACACAAGAGGAAACTGTCCCCTTGTGCTAGAGAAGGGTTTCTCAAACTATTGAAGCTATTAGGATTTGGAGCTGGATAATTCCACACTGCAGGGGGCTCTTGTGCATCGTAGGATGTTTAGCAACATCCTTAGCCTTTACCCATTAGAGGCCAATAGAACCTTCCACTCCCACCCCCAGCTGCAATAACAAAAATTGTCTCCAGACATTGCAAAACTGTCCCCAGGGCAAGGTGTGCATGTGCGTGTGTGTGTGTGTGTGTGTGTGTCTGTAAAATTATCCCTACTTTCCCCTTGAGAACCACTGCTCTAAATTGATCAAACAATCAACAACTTCATTGTTGAAAACTGAATGACTGAAAAGCACTGGGATGGGCTATTAAAATAATAAAATATAACAGTATTAATATTTAGTGGATACTTAACTATTTGTGTGCCAAGTAAGTTACAAACTCATGGTCCTATAGTTGATAAGATACATTTTTATGCCTCTTCATTTATTTGTTTATTTATTTATTTATTAAGTAGGCTCCACACCCAGCGTGGAGCCTTGAACTCATGACTCTGAAATTCATCAAGAGTTGGATGCCTAACCAGCTGAGCCATCCAGGTACCCCTATGCCTCCACAGTTAAAGACTGCTTGCGCACTTGTGTTCCTCACTTAGGAACTGCATTTGGGCCACTGATTATAAAAGTAACAGAAGATCTAAGACTGGGCAATTCTATCATAGAAACAGCTAAAGGGCCAGGGGATTAACCCCTGTTTCCAGCTCTGTGTTGCTGCTTTCTGGCTAATAACCTTTCTGTCTCCCACTTCCCTTTTTGTAAAATGGAGAGGATAAGAATACAAAGTTCACCAGCTCTATGGCTGCACACAGTATCCAGAAGAAGAGGAGGGTGGGGATCAGATGAGGTCATGGGTGTGGCAGCATTTTATAAAATGCAGAACAGGAGTCAGAAACTCAGATCCTTCCAGAGGTGAGGCAGGTGGTATAAAAATAAGTGGATTTATATTAGTTTGATTCAAGTGCTTTGCATATTTCTAAAATTGGATTCTTTTTCACTTTCCCCAGCAATATGCCTTTCCCCCATCTTTCCTCAAACACACTGCCATCTGCAGGTATCTTTCATACTCTCACTTTTTAATGGAAATAGAGGTGAAAAACATTTCATTTTCCTCTTCATTCTAAGAACAACAGTGCAAGCATGATGATATAACCACTCGTACTCAGTTTCATTGTCTGGCAAAGGGACTCCAGCAAAGAAAAAGCTCAAGTCCTACCCGAAGGGGGAGCCACTACCCAGCTCCCCGAGGACAGGAAACCAAATCTTCAAACTTTTTTTAAAAAATTTTATTTATTTGACAGAGAGAGAGAGAGATCACAAGCAGGCAGAGAGGCAGGCAGAGAGCAGGCTCCCTGCTGAGCCTGATGTGGGGCTCTATCCCAGGACCCTGAGATCATGACCTGAGCTGAAGGCAGAGGCTTAACCCAATGAGCCACCCAGGTGCCCCCAAGCTATTTTTTCAAGAGAAGGCAGAAATATGTAGTTTTAGGCAAAATCTTCCCAGTTTTATAAATTGATTGCTAGCTCAGTTAACAGTCAAGACAGAAGGAAGGGCCCTTCTTTTAAAATCTAAGTCAGATCGTGGGGTGCGAGGGTCCCTCACTTGTGTGTGTGTGTGTGAGTGTGTGTGTGTGTGTGTGTGTTGTATACATGAGCTCTCAGAAAAAAAAAAAAGTTAAAAAAATAATAATAAAGCATAAGTCAGGTCATGTCATGGCTATGCAAAAATCTACCCCTGAGGCCCCCTGTCTGGACTTTCTCTCTCTGTGCTGGCCAAGGGAGCTTCTGCCTCAGGCTGTTCCCTCATCCTGGCTTCTCCTCCCCCTAAAATGTGGCTTGCTCCCTCATCTCCTTTAAATATTTGCTCAAAAGTCACCTTCTCAATGAGGCTTCCCAGACCATCCTGTTTAGAATTGTACATTTCCCCCAAACACGACACTCCTCATTCCCCTTACCTTGCTTTATTTTCCCCTCAGCACTCAGCACCTTGTAACATACCATATCATTTACTTCTTTGTGAAGTTTATGGTGTCTTCCCTTACAAGGATGTAAGTTCCCTAAGGACAGAGATTTTGTTTGCTTTATCTGCCGTAACCCAGAACCCAGACCATGCCTAACACAGAGATGTTCAATAAACATTTGCCAAGTTGTGCCTGAGTGGCGCAGTTGGTTAAGCATCCGTCTCTTGGTTTCCACTCAGGTAGTGGTCTCAGGGTCTTCGGATTGAGCCCCATGGGGGCTCCGCACTCAGTGCTGAGTCAGCTTGAGAATCTCTCTCCCTCTCCCTGCCCCTCCCACTTGTGCTGTCTCTCTCTCTCAAATAAATAAATAAATTATAAATAAGTAAATATTTGCCAAATGAGTGAATTAATTCAATGTTTAAAAACATCTTGGGGTGGGAGGTAGTGCCCGGCTGTCTCAATCAGTAGACTGGGTGACTCTTGACCTCAGGGTTGTGAGTTCCAGCCCCATGTGGGGTGTAGAGACCATTTAAAAATAAAATATTTGGGGCGTCTGGGTGGCTCAGTGGGTTAAGCCTCTGCCTTCAGCTCAGGTCATGATCTCAGGGCCCCAGGAATGAGCCCTGCATCAGGCTCTCTGCTCAGCAGGGAGCCTGCTTCCCCCTCTCTCTCTGCCTACTTGTGTTCTCTCTCTCTCTCTGTCAAATAAATAAATAAAATCTTTTTAAAAAAATAAAATAAAATCTTTAAAAACATCGTGAAGGGGAGCACCTAGGTGGCTCAGTCGTTGGGCGTCTGCCGTCAGCTCGGGTCATGATCCCATGATCCTGGTATCGAGCCCCAATCAGGCTCCCTGCTCAGCAGGAAGCCTGCTTCTCCCTCTCCCACTCCCCCTGCTTGTGTTCTCGCTCTCGCTGTGTCACTGTCAAATAAATGAATAGAATTAAAAAAAAAAAAAAGTCTTGAAAGTGAATCCAAATATATCTGAAGGGTTGCCTGGGTGGCTCAGGTGGTTAAGGGTCTGTCTGTAACTCAGGTGATGATCCCAAAGTCCTGGGACTGAGCTCCCTGCTCAGCAGGGAGCCTGCTTCTTCCTCTGCCAGCTGCTTCCCTTGCCTGTGCTCCCATTCTGTCAAACAAATAAACAAAGTCTTAAAAAAAAAAAAAAAAAAAAAGATTCCAGGAGCCTGGGTGGCTCAGTGGGTTAAGCCTCTGCCTTCGACTCCAGTCACAATCTCAGGGTCCTGCTATAGAGCCCCACATGGGCTCTCTGCTCAGCAGGGAGCCTGCTTCTCTCCCTCTCTCTACTTGTGATCTCTGTCTGTCAAATAAGTAAGATCTAAACAAAATAAAACATATCTGAGTACCAACAGCCCCAGAATCAGTAGCTGTAAAAAGTGGTATTACCCTTAAGTAATGGGAGGGGAGGGTGTCCTGGGACACACCCACGCCCCACAAGGCTCTACATAGGGGTCACCCTTAATCCTTTGGGGTGGGAGTTTGAAGGAGTTCACAGAGCCCATCCAACAACATGTAGGAACTTCCTCTTGGCCCCCCAAATCAGCAGAGCTGGGAAAAGTTCAGACATCCCCTCATCGCATCTTTCACCCCAATTCAGGGTGACTTATTTTCCATCTTCTGAACCCCCTCTTCCCCCTCCCAAAGAAGTGTAGATGGGAGTGAATGGGGAGCTGAGAGATATGTAATCTTCATCAACAGAGAGTCATTTATTGAGCTCCTAATGTGTGCCAGGCTCCAAGGAGAGCACACAGAGCTATCAGATAAGGTCCCAGCCTTCAAGAAGCTTCTTGATGGGAGGGGTAAGGAAAAGGGGGTGGGCAGAAGCCAGTGTCAATCACAGGCGTCCCTCTTCTCTCTGGTCGCCTTGGGAAGTAGAAGGGCCCACAAAGGGACAACTTGAACAGGTGCCCAAGACATAATATACCCATGCCACACATGTACAAGACACCTGCGCAGAACCCACACAGCTACAGAAGCCTGTATAAGACAACAGGAAGTGGCCTTGCCACGCGTGGGCGGGATTCACACGCAGAGTCCGTAGGTGCATAGGCGACACGGGTATGACGAGTATGACACAAGAACTGCATCTCCCCCAGCCAGGTGGGCTAGATGGAGGGAGGGCTCTGGGCCCAGCCCACTAGGGGTGTCAGGGCTGAGGCTGGTACTGGCCCTCTGTGGCCGTGAAGAAGTCCTCCAGCACACTGCGCAGGTAGTCAAAGGTGGGCCGGTCCTCTGGGCGCTCCTTCCAGCAAAGCATCATGAGGTGGTACAGCTCCTCGGGACAGTTGTCAGGTCGCACCATACGGTAGCCTCGCTCTAGGTTCTGAATCACCTCAGGATTGGTCATCCCTAGAGATTGATGGGAGAGATGATATCAAGGCTCCAGGCTTCCGACCTCCACGGCAGGGGTGACTTTCAGAATATTTAATTGGCACGGTGTGAGCACCAATCCGAAAGGATCTCAGTGGGCATCAACACTAAGGCCTTGTACTTCGGGTACCAGCCACGCATCAGCCAGGCCACTTGGAGTGTCGGCTGTGGCTTAAGCACTTAATAACACGTATGTGATGACTGTGAGGCAGTGGGTGAGCCATCTCCCCTCTTCGGGCCTCAGTTTCCTCATCTGGGAAATGGACCTAAGAGTAGCTCCTACCTCATACAGCTGTTATGAAAATTGAAGGAGACAGTGCTTATAAAACAGCAAGTATAGAGCCTGGAGAGGAGATGCTACAAGAAGAATATCTGTGATTATTATGATTTGGTGGTGGAATATGGGGTGGTCAGGCTCCAGGGCAGGACAGGAGCCTACAGACGGCACAGGGGTGAGGCTTGTCTGGTTTGGGGAACAGGCACATGAGATGCCAAGTAGGCAGAGAGGCAGGCAGAAAGTGAGGGGGAAGCAGGCTCTGTGCTGAGCAGAGCACCCGATGCGGGGCTCAATCTCAGGACCCTGAGACCATGACCTGAGCTGAAAGCAGAGGCTTAACCCACTGAGCCACCCAGGAGCCCCTGCTTTTCTTTTTTCTTCTAACAGAGAAATTCTCTGTGGGTTCACCTCTGTGGGCACAGTGGAGGAGCTGTAAGGACACTTGGCTGGATGACTGGAGTGTGGTTCTCGCCCCCATGCTGCCCTTGGACTCTGATAGGGCCAGTCCTGGGAAGAGAAGTCCTTCAGGCTCTCACCTGATTCTAAGGTGCCTTTACCTTTCTAGGAGCAAAATTCTGTACATAGTGCTCTGGGGGTGTGGGAAACTTCTGCATTTCTGGCCATTGTGCTCTGTGACCTCTCTCCCCTGTCTTTGTGTTCCATTTCCTTTCCCCAGAACTTCCTAGCAAGTTCCTTTCAAAAAATTCCATCTGTCTTGGCTGAATTCGGGGGTAAAGGACTGTGTCCAGAGGCTAGAGGAAGGGATGGGAGAGGGTAGGAATTAGTCATTTATATATCTCTCTCATTTGTTATGTGGAAAGTTCCAGAAGGCAGGGAAGTCACTGCTTAGTGAGCACCTGCTGGGAGTCAAGCTCTTTCACAAATAGTCTCTTTTGTTCATATCAGGAAACTGAGGCTCAGAGAGGTAAAGTCACTTGCCCAAAGTGATGATTAATAATAAAATCTAGGGGCTCCTGGGTGGCTCAGTCGGCTAAGTGTCTGACTTGCTCAGGTCTTGACCTCAGGGTTATGAGATCAAACCCCATGTTGGCTCTGTGTTCAGTGAGGAGTCTGTTTGAGATTCCCCCTCTCCCTTGCCCCTCCCCCTGCACTCTTGCTCTCTCAAATAAATAAATAAATCTTTAAAAAATAATAATAATAATAAAACCTAACACTCTTGAGTGCTTAGTATGGGCCAGATACTGTTCTAACCTCATAATTTACAGGTGGGGAAAGAAAGAATGATCTGACTGGGGGCATCTGGGTGGCTCAGTGGGTTAAACCCTCCGCCTTCAGCTCAGGCCATGATCCCAGGCTCCTGGGATCAAGCCCCGCATCACATTGGGCTCTCTGCTCAGCAGGGAGCCTACTTCCCTTCCTCTTTCTCTCTGCCTGCCTCTCTGCCTACCTGTGATCTCTGTCTGTCAAATAAATAAATAAAATCTTTAAAAAAAAAAAAAAAAAAGAATGATCTGATCAAACCCAAACAAAAAGTTAGCATCAGTGGCAGACCTGGTAGTAAAGGCAGGCCTTTTCCTTCCCAAGTCAGATCCTCTTCTACCACCCTAGGCTGCCTGTGTCAGAACTTAAGAGCTGGGATTATTGAAGGAGGAAAGAGATCGAGACAGACACAGAAGCCAGCCCTAGGAGATGTGGCACCTGACTGGGGATTCTGGAGTCCTGAGTGAATACAGGAAAAGCAGCTAGGAAGATTCAGAATCTGAACCAGGGACAGATGAAGTGAGTAGACAGACATGCATGGGCTACTCTTCCCTATCACCCTTTCAGTTCCGACCCTTGGCCCTGACCTGGGTAAGGAATGCGGCCATGGGTGACAATCTCCGTCAGCAGGATCCCAAAAGACCACACATCCGACTTGATGGTGAATGTCCCATAGTTAATGGCTTCCGGTGCTGTCCACTTAATGGGAAACTTGGCTCCTGGAGAGGGGCAGAGAGAGGTCACCTGGGTCTGCTTGGTCAGACCCTACAGGCCCCAGAATTCCCTTATATCCCACACCTACCCTCCCTGGCTGTGTACTCATTGTCCACAATGAGGCGTGCTAGGCCAAAGTCTGCAATCTTGCAGCTCAGGGTGTCAGAAACGAGGATGTTGGCAGCCCTCAGGTCACGGTGGATATAATTCCGCTCTTCAATGAATGCCATGCCCTCTGCAATCTGAAGACCAGGTAGGAGGTCAGCAGCCCTGGGCTGAACATCCTTACCTCACTGGGCTGTGCACCTGCCCAGCCCCTCCCCAGTCTCCTTACTTGGGCTGCCATGTCCAGGAGTTTGTTGATGGTCAGCTTGATGCCTGGGGGGGTCTTGAGGAAATCTACCAGGCTCCCTGTGAGCAGAAGCAAAAGTTGCTGACTCAAGATGTCCCAGCAGATAGCCCCCAGACAGGTTGCCTGGATGGCTCAGTCAGTTAAACGTCTGCCTTCAGCTCAGGTCAGGATCCCAGGGTCCTGGGATTGAGCCCTACATCGGGCTCTCTGCTCAGTGGGGAGCCTGTTTCTACCTTTCCCTCTGTCTACTGCTCTGCCTACTTGTGCTCTCTCTCTCTGTCAAATAAAATCTTTTAAAAAAAGGAAAATTTGTTATTAAAAAAAAGAAAGAAAGAAAGCTCCCAGAGCCTTCTCCTCTAACTGGCTATCTAGAAGCAGTGTCTGACACGTGGAAAGAAGAGTAAGGGGTGAGAATAGAGAAGTGTGCGTTCAGGGTGAAGATACCCAGGATATATGAAGGCTTTTCCGGGGGACTAGGATGGAACATGCTTGGAAAAGTCGGTAAACTTCTTGTCACCAATGGGGTAAAATCCAAACTCCTTAGCCGGGTGTCCAAATTCCAGCACAGTCCATACTGTAGTTTCGTCTTTCCCCCATTCCTGCTTCTTTCACTTCACCCACCCTAGAAAATTTTGAAATTTTTCATATAGACCACTGGGGTCTCACCCCAAAGTCTCTTTGTTCCCATCTTTGCCTTCTAAAAATTCTACTTTTCTTTCATGGCCCAGCTAGACTATTCCTCTAGGAAGCCTCTCTAGATCCTACCAGGCCTAATAAATTGCATTATCATCTACATTCCCATGACGTGCTGGAACTCTCCTGTGGCAAAACTGGTTTTCCTAGAGTTTGTGCCACATAACTAAAATGCAGTTCCTCTGAAAGCAGGAGCCTTGTTTTGTCCATCCATTCTCTTGGTGTTCCTCCCAAAATAAGCAGTGATAAATGTGTGCCAAAGATATTGAATGGAGCATAGTAAGAGCTGCCTGGGGGGCTGAGGGACCACATCTGGAAGCAGAGGGTAACTAGGAGAAGACCAGGGATGAGAGTTGCTGGAACAGAGCTAGTGACTTCTCAAGAGATTAAAACCCTGTGTAAAGGTGGCAACAATCTAAATGTCCCTACTACGAGGGCTGAATTAGTCACCAAAGATAAAAGGCTCCCCCAGACACAGCAAATACATGGGCATGTACTGCCACTCCCACATCAAATCCATGGTAGATGCTGCTAATCAATCCCAACACTCATTTCCAGTGAACCTCAGAATCCTCCTCAACACAGCACTCCAAGCAGCTACCACTTGAACTTGGTCCACATGGTAAAACCTATTTGCTACTTCCAGAATCTAATATCCAATTAGGAGCCTTTTTCCCTTCCTGGAAGAGGGACAGCTCTTAAACTCCCAAAGAATCAGAGTCAGATAACAACAAACTTGCTAAGCAGTAAATATACTGCAGACACTATTCTAACACCTCTGTGTACACTGACTCTGTCATCCTCACAAAGTCCCCATGAGAAAGTTCCTATAGAATTATTATCACCATATTACAGATGAGGACACCACAGCAGAGAGCTGTGAAGGCCCCACAATCGTGAAGGCAAGATTCTAACATAGGCAGTCAGATTCTAGAGCTCATAATGACTACTCTAAATTATTTCTGGGTGAGCCCGTTCAGATTTCTGATGTTAAACTTGGGGAAAATGAGCACCAGAGATGGGACAAGGACTTGGCCTGTCACAGCAAATTGATGACAAAGCTGGGCCTAAAATCTTTTGGTGGGGGTGGGGGGGCTAGAAACTTCTATCCACCTTCCTGGGTACTCTCAATCAGTCCAAGGGAGGACAAGAGGCTCACTTAGACCTGAAAAAGAGAGATTTGAGGCAGATCTGCCCTCTCAAGGGTCAGGGTCAAAAGGAAAAGAGAAATAAGGCTAGAGACCCACACATTTGAAATCAAGCATCCCGGGGGTTGGCGGGGAGGGGGCACCTGGATGGCTCATGGGTTAAACATCTGCTTTCAGCCCAGGTCAGGATCCTAGGGTCCTGGGATCAAGCCAGCCCCCGGCTCCCTGCTGGGTGGGGAACCTGCTTCTGTCTCTTCCCCTGCTTCTACTCTCTGCCAAATAAGTAAATAAAATCTTAAACACACACACACACGAATCCCGAGATCTTGATCTTAAGCCTTTGAAAAAGGCCGGGGAAAATGAGAAGTGAAAGCTCTTTCGGAGCCTTCCACCTTAGGCTGGACTCCCAGACAGGCTCGAACATCACACCCTCTTCCCATCCCTGGTGGTGAGTCTTTAGGTTCCCAGGAAAACTAGAAACTCTGAGCCGGGCGAAAAGGCAGATCTCCTTCATCTCCTATCAGGGGCGGGGGAGGGGTGGCAGCGGCCCCCAGCGGCCTATCGTAGTGGCGGCACCCACCGTTCTCCATGTATTCCGTGATGATGTAGATGGGCTCCTGGGTGACCACCGCGTAGAGCCGGACCAGTCTCTGGTGTTGCAGCTGCTTCATGAGGTTGGCCTCGGCCAGGAAGGCGTCGGGGGACATGCTTCCCTGCTTCAGGCTCTTGACTGCCACCTTTGTGTGCCCGTTGTAGTACCCTGGGGCGCGGAGGATCGGGGAATCACTGGGAGCGCGAACACCCGGAGCGAGGTAGCTGCCGGGACGCGGTCTCGGGACTCTCGCGGCCTCAGCGGACGCCTCTCCTCTCCCCCTTCCTGCAGTCGCAGAGGGCCTCACTCACCCATCCACACTTCCCCGAACTGGCCAGCCCCCAGCCGCTCCACCAGCTTCAGCGTCTCCCTGGGAACCTCCCACTCGTCCTCCCACCAAGGCTTCTGGGGCTTCTGGGTCTGGCAGGGGCGACTCAACCGCGTGCACAGCCCGTCCGAAGCATCTGCGAGCACAAGGGAGAGGATTAGGGCCGTGAATACGGCGGATTCTGGTGTCCCCACTGAGTCCCCGCCGGGCCAAGTCCCCGTCCAGGGGAAATGGACTGGCGGGGGAGGTGTGGGGCTGTCACCCTACACCTGGGCTGTCGGATACCGCACCTCGCCCACTGCGGGGAATGAAGGAGCATACTGAGATGGGTGGAGGGTACCCCTGAGAGGGACTTAGGGGAGGCAGGCTGGTAGGGCACAGGTGAAGGAGCCCCGCGCGCACGTCTGAGGGGCTCCTGCTAGGGCTCACTGGTGTAATGGCGGACCAGCTCGTGCAGGCCAGGAAAAGTGATGCGGGGCGAGATGTAGAAGCCGCCTTGGTCCAGGTTACGGATTTTGTAATGTTTCACCACCTCTCCCTGGTTCTGGTCGAAGTCCCGCACGGACAGTGAAAACGATCCTAGAGGAAAGAGTGGGTGAACTCCAGCAAATCCCCGTCCCCGCGCCCCGCTTTCCCCGGATCTCGAGGGTCAGGCCTCGGAGCTGCGGCCCCGCCCACGGCCCCGCCCACGGCCCCGCCCAGCCGCTCACCGGCGGTGCTCTCGCTCTCCCGGATCAGGAAGGAGCCGTGCGTGTTCCCGGGCGCCAGGAGCTGCCGCTCAGCGTCCTTGCGGCTCAGGTTCTTGAAGAACCAGCTGCGCAAGGCACAAGGGAAGGCCGTCGTCTGTTGCTGGTCAGTTCCGCCTCCGTCGCCCTCAAGCACTCGCCACCAGCCCTAGCACCCCGCCTTTGCACCCACCCTTCGTAACGGGGGGTCCCTACTCACGGTTCGGGCTCCAGGCTGTTCGCTTTGGCCACGAAGTTGAAGGGAATGAAACCTTCCTGGCCGGTGGTCAGGGACTGTGCCTTCCACCATTCGCCGTTCCTGTGCGACAGAGCCAGTCGGTGGGGTCTCCTTGGCCTTGGATTGGGCTGGAAACCTTCAGAGCCCCCGTTACACCCTGCCACCCCACCCTCTAGCCCAGCACCTTAGAGCCTCCCATTTTGTCCTAAGGGCGGCCGCTGCAAGCCCGTCGGGGACTGCGATACGGGGCGCGGGGGGGGGGGGTGGCATCCCTGCTCCCTCCCATGCTGTGGTAGGGCAAGGATGGGTGGCGAGGAGGGGGCACTCACCGCTCCAGGATACGGAGCTGTTCACCCTTCTCGAAGCCCAAGTCTCCATCGTGAGAGGGCTCGTAGCTGTGCAGAGCGATAACCAGGTTGTCTGGAAAGACAGAGGGCGTCAGGGAGAACCTACCTGGATTAGGCTGAGAACACAGAATTCAGGAATTACAGGGCAGCGGAGAAGACCGGGGCAAGAGAGGCAAGACAAGGCAGAGTGAATGGGAGATGGAGGCCAACAGCCCAGGATCCAGGCCCCTTAACTTTCAGGCCCTGCTGATTGTGAGGTCACCTTGCAATGGTGAGGCTGGGGGGTTGGAGCCTTCATAGATGACCAGTGGATCCCGCACCTCAGAGCCATTGCGGATGGGCAGCTGTGGGATGAAGGGGTGAAAGTGGGGTCAGAGAGTGAGAGACTGAGTCCAATCCTGGCTCCTCTCCCCACTGCCCCGTTTCTGCTTCTCCAGCTTGGCTGGGTCTTATCTCTGCATCTGGACCTCCTTTCCCTTCTGTTTTCCAAGGGGAAAGGGCCACTCTGTTATTTCGGTGGTGGTCCATTTCCTTCTCCTGACTTGTATACTCCAGCCGACTCCCTCACCAAGTCCCCCATCTTGCCTCTTACCGTGGCCTTGCCATCCAGTGGGACTATGGGGTAATGGCAGTTCTCACATACATCGATGTTTTCCATCCAGTCTTCTTCAGAGTTTGAGCTGCAGCTACAGCCCATGGTCCCTGGGGCAATGGAGAGGGGGCTGAAGGGGCTCCCCCAAAATCTACTTCCCCAACATCAGACATCCTAGGGCCTTGCCCTGGGAATTTCCAGAAGTACCTGAGATTGTCAGGCCCCCATCCCCCATCCACCAGCCACAGAAAAGCTGAAATGGGTCCAGCTGGTCTGGTGAGGAGCTCCCTACTGGTGCTCACTCTGAGACCCCCTGGCCACAAGTAGAGTCACACATGGGCCCCGACTGAGCCCTAGGCCCCGCCCTCCCACCTGGAATGGGCAAACCGCCACAGATACCTTTGTTAGCCTAGTTGCCCACTTCCTGCCTCTCCACCAACCCTTTCTTTCCTCCCATCCCCCATGCTGGAGGACTACCTACTAAAGATCACACAACACTTCCCCAGGCCCTGGGGGAGCCCTAAATTTTGTTCCTTCCCTACCAAAGAGGTGTGTGTGCCCCTCTCTGGCCAAGGAAGCTGAATAAGAGGGCCCTGCTCTCTAATGTCAGAGGTCAGGCCCCAACTTTTCCCAGAGCAAATCTCCTTTAGAGGATTCTGATTCTCACCAGCAGAAAAACCTTCAGTGTTGCTATTGGCCATAACTTTTTTGTTTGTTTGCTTAAGCAATGGAAACATTTTGTCAGTTGGAAATCAAGCAGAACCTAATAGATAAAGCAAGTAAACGTGGGGCTGTTCTGCCTGAAACAGAGTGGAGACATCATTGTGAAGCCCCTAGGAAGCCTGAGAAACCCCCTTCCCTAGGGCTGCTCCTCAGAATCGCTTAGAAAGCACTAGTCCTCAGATAAAACTCAACTTACCATTCAAGACCTCTTTTTTTAAGTAGGCTCCACTCGGGGCTCAAACTCACAATTTTGCCATCAAGACCTGAGCCAAGATCAAGTCGGATGCTTAACCGACAGAACCACTCCGGCACCCCATGACCCTTTAAAAAACTTGCTGGGGCACCTGGGTGGCTCCGTGGTTAAGCGTCTGCCTTCGGCTCAGGTCACGATCTCAGGGTCCTTGGGTCAAACCCCCGTTGGACTCTCTGCTCTGTGAGGAGTCTGCTTCTCCCTCTGCCCCTCCACCCCCACTTGTGCTCTCTCATGCACAAGTGGCAGAGAGAGAGAGGAGGAGAGAGAGAGAATCCCAAGTAGATCTTTGTGCCAGGCTCAGAGCCCAAGAGGGTTCAATGCCACGACCTTGAGATCACCACTGGAGCCAAAAATGAGAGCCGGACACTTAACTGATGGAGCCATCTAGGTGCTCCCCTATGATGTTTTAATATCAAGATCAAATCCACCTCCACACTATCCTACACACACACACACACACACACACACACACACACACACCTTCATTCTGAGCTACCTCTGCCTTTCCCAAACACCTCATACTATTTTCTTACTCCATGCCTTTGCACATGGGACTCCCCTACCATGAATGCTTTCTTGTCTGCCTACTGAACTAATTGAGCCTTTTTTTTTTTTTAAGATTTTATTTACTTGACAGACAGAGATCACAAGTAGGCAGAGAGGCAGAGAGAGAGGAGGAAGCAGGCTCCCTGCTGAGCAGAGAGCCCGATGTGGGGCTTGATCCCAGGACCCTGGGATCATGACCTGAGCTGAAAGCAGAGGCTTTAACCCACTGAGCCACCCAGGCGCCCCAAGAACTAATTGAACCTTTAAGGCTCAGCTCAAATATCACCTCCCCAGTGAAGCCCTCCCAATATCCTGCTCTGTCAACACTCTACTCAGACACAGTTGTCAGCACTGAATGCCATGACTAGATGGATTTATGGGTCAGTCCCACTGTCTTTCCCTCCCCTTGATGAGATGGGGGGCTCATTCAGAGCAGAAGCTGTGGGTTATTTTCCTGAATACCCCAGCACCCAGAACTACTTGTCATTAATAAATGTTGGTATGTGGAGGGTTCATACACAGAGGCTCCCATCTACCAGGGTCTTAGAGGTCACCAAGTCTGGGATGCCTGGGTGGCTCAGTCGTTAAGCATCTGTCTTTTGCTCAGGTCATGATCCCAGGGTCCTACTCGACGGGAAGCCTGCTTCTCCCTCTCCCACTCCCCCTGCTTGTGTTCCCTCTCTCCCTGTGTCTCTTTCTGTCAAATAAATAAATAAAATCTTTTAAAAGGGAGGAGGGGCTACTTAAAAAAAAAAAAAAAAGAAAGGAAGAAAAAGAAAAGAGAGAAAGACATCACCAAGTCTAACTTCTGATTTTAGAGGAGCAAACAGAAGCCCAAAAAGACCTGCTTAAAACTAACTCATGCAGGGACATCTGAGTGGTACAATTGGTTGTGTGTCCAACTCTTGGTTTCAGCTCAGGTCTGATCTTGGGGTTGTGGGGCTCCCCACTCAGCTCAGAGACTGCTTGAGTTTCTCTCTCCCTCTCCCTTGTGCCCTCCCACCCCCTCAAATAAATAAATCTTTAAAAAATATTAAGCTCACAGGAGACACCTGGGTGGCTCCGGTGGTTGAGCGTCTGACTGTTCGTTTCAGCTCAGGTCTCAGGGTTGTGAGATAGAGCCCACCCCCCCCGCCCCCAACATCAGGTTCTGAACTCAGTGGGGAGTCTGCTTAGAATACTCTCTCTCTCTCCCTCTGCTTCTCCCCTGGCTCAGGCACACTCTCCCTAAAAATAAATAAATAAATCTTTTAAAAAGATTAAACTCACACAACCTATTTGGGACAGAACAAAGCTAGAGATGCTGATCCATGCTGGGACCGAGTGGAAGTAGGAAGTACTGGGGATTGTGGGGTTTGCAAGACAGAAGGACACATGTCAATTACATCTCAGTTCAAAAAGGAAAAAAGAGGGACGCCCGGGTGGCTCAGTTGGTTAAGCGGCTGCCTTCTGCTCAGGTCATGATCCCAGCGTCCTGCAATCGAGTTCCATATCAGGCTCCTTGCTTGGCAGGGAGCCTGCTTCTCCCTCTACCTCTGCTACCACTCTGCCTGCCTGTGCTCTCTCTTTCTCTCTCTGACAAATAAATAAAACCTTAAAAAAAAAAAAAAAGTCTCAAGGACAGGCCTCAGAGTCAGAGAGACCTAAGTTCAAACCCCGGTTCTGACGTTTACTGTATGACTTTGCTGAAACTGTTCTTCCCAAGCTTCACTTTCCTTTCTTGCCCAGTGAGGACTGTCACCCCTTTCTCATAAGCTTACACAAATGTTAGCTTAGTTTAGAGCTTAGAAAGACTTCAGCACTGCTCATTCTGCCCCTCCCAGCACCTGCTTTGGAGGGTGGGAGAATGAAATCAATAAATAATTCTCCTTATTAGAAATTCGTGTTTCTTAAAAAAAAAAAAGAAAGAAAGAAAGAAAGAAAGAAAGAAAGAAAGAAAGAAAGAAATTAATTCATGTTTCTTAAACTGAGATACTGAGAACCCATCATGGGTACCAGAAGTCATGGGTGTACATCTTCCTAGAACATGAGTGTCATCTGACCTTAGTCATATAGTTAAACAAACACAGATCTATTATAGAGGAAAATGCAAGGAATGGAATACATGGAATTTTAAGCCAAATTAAGAGACTTTCAAGGAAAAGGGTACACATTCACTCTCCCCTCTACTGCTAAGAGTCCTGGAGTATGTGGGGCGCCTGGGTGGTTTAGTGGGTTGAGGCCTTTGCCTTTGGCTCCGGTCATGACCCCAGGGTCCTGGGATGGAGCCCCACATCGGGCTCTCTGCTCAGCGGGGAGCCTGCTTCCTCCTCTCTCTCTGCCTGCCTCTCTGACTACTTGTGCTCTCTATCAAATAAATAAATAAATAAATAAATAATCTTAAAAAAAAAAAAAAAAAGACTCCTGGAGTGTGGGGGAGAGACATTTGAGAAAACCAGTTCAAACACTCATCTGTGGATGCAAATGGCTTAAAAAAAAATTTTTTTTTTTTAATTTATGGGGTGCCTGGGTGGTCCCATCGGGTAATAAGCATCTGACTCTTGATTTTGGTTCATGTCATGATCTCACAGACCTGGGATCAAACCCTGTATTGGGCTCCTTGCTCAGTGGGGAGCCTGTTTCTCCCTCTGCCTGCCACTCCCCCTGTTTGTGCTATCTCTTTCTCTCTCACACACACAAATAAATTTAAAAAATAAATAAAATCCTTTTTAAAAAAGATTTTATTTATTTATTTATTTGACAGAGATAACAAGTAGGCAGAGAGTCAGGCAGAGAGAGAGAGAAGGAAGCAGGCTCCCTGCTGAGCAGAGAGCCTGATGGGCTTGATCCCAGGACCCTGAGATCAGGACCTGAGCTGAAAACAAGAGTCAGACACTTAACTGCCTGAACCACCCAGGCATCCCTGCAAATGGCTTTTCTGACACCTGATTTTATTATGGCTAGGAACTATGAGCAGAAAAGCCTCCAGAGAAGCACTGAGAACTATCTGGAAACAGTCTAAGATGAGCTGAGCTATTGGGTGCGGCTGTGAGCATCCTGTTGTTTGTGACCCTCAGATGGGCCTATGAAGATCACAGTTTGGTGACGGCCAGGGTCCAGGACAGCATGCATACAAGACCTATGTCTTGGACTAAATCTGTGCCTCCCAGAGAGGACCTGACATTCCTAAAGACTGGGGCCAAGAATGAGGAAAAAGTCAAGCTGTATCTTGATTAAGCCAAAAGGAACTCTAACTCTTCTGGGAGTCTGACCCTTAGTGTTTTCTAGTGGCTGGCTGTGTGCTCCTGGAGCCCTCCAGATACCAGGAGCAGATCCTGCCCTCTACAGAAGTGTGAGCTGTGGTGCGTAGGGTCTGGCAGCCATCATGACACCCTAGGATCCAGGAATGCCAGAGAAGATTTTGGTGTGTGGTTCCCAGCTACCAGGGCTCCATGCTTCTGGGAGGCCCCAGGATAACATGGGAGGCCTGCAGGTTTTTTCAGTATTTTTTAAAAACCTGAGAGGAATGGGGCTCCTGGGTAGCTCAGTGGGTTAAGCCCCTGCCTTCAGCTCAGGCCAAGATCTCAGGGTCCTGGGATCAAGCCCCTCATCGTGCTCTCTGCTCAGCGGCAAACCTGCTCCCCCCCCCCACTCTGCCTGCCTCTCTGCCTACTTGTGATCTCTCTCTCTGTCAAATTAATAAATAAAATCTTTTAGGAAAAAAAACCTGAAAGGAAATTGAACTATAATTTGTTTCTTCAATGCATACTGATTGTCTCTGATTAAAATTTGAATTAGATAACATGAAAGTGAGTACTTAAACAAAGTAGTTTAGTAGGACGAAACTTCAAAATCATGAGATCCATGACCCAGGAGGGTGGGGAGTACAACAGCGGAAGGGGCCAAGGAGTCTGGGAGACAAGAGTTTAGAAACACCAGTATAATTTACCAGCTTTGTTTTAAAGATGGAGAAGCTGGGGGATCAGAGAGGTTATGTGAATTTCCCAAGAGCACATGAGGGCTCTAGGCAGAGGTGAAACTCAGATCAGTTTCCTACTCCTTTATCAAGGTATCCTCCTCTGTTCGTCACTCCCTGGGAAATCCAAAGGAAGTGGAGGATCCTAAGAAGTCATGAGGAAACAGGGGCAGAGAGGCAGGTCTGACAGGCAGGGGTATGGGGGTTTGGGGGAGTAGGGGGTGGTGGGGGGGAGAGGTGGGGGCAGCACTCTTCATCAAAAATTTGATCATGGGTCGCCTGGGTGGCTCAGCTGGTTAAGCTGCCTTTGGCTCAGGTCATGAGCTCAAGGTCCTGGAATTGAGCCTGGCATCAGGTTCTTGGCTCAGCAGCAAGTCGGCTTCTCCCTCTCTCTCTGTGATCTCTCCACTCTCGTTCTTTCTCAAATAAATAAACAAAATCCTCAAAAAAAATTTTGTGATCATTGTGCTGTTAACAGAGGCCTTTCCCTCCAAGACAATGCTCCTTCTATCTAGACTACATGCTTCTGAATGTAATTTACCGGACAGGTGAATGCAAGTCTGTATATATGAAGGCATATGATTAAGCAAGCATCGTGCTTTTGTGCGCATGCCCGTGAGTTTGTCTGAGGTTGTATATGCAGATGGCTGTGTAACAGAATGAGGGGATTTACAGTTTGTGCCTGTCCCTGTGTAATTGTGAGGTCATAGACGGATATATCTATTTATATAAAATGTGTGTCCCATCCCTCTCGTCTTAGTGTGACAAAGATTACTGGTAGCCAAAACAATCTAACCAGGTTGACAAATGAGGTCCGTAAAAAGAAAATCAAAATTAAAGCTTACTATAAATGTCACGTTGTCATGGGTGTCTGGGTGGCTTAGTTGGTTAGTCCTCTGACTCAGTCAGCTCAGGCAGGTCATGATCCCGGGGTCCTGGGATGGAGCCCTGAAGGTGAGTTCCCTACTCAGCGGGGGGTCTGCTTCTCCCTTTCCCTCTGCCCCTCCTCCCTACTCATTCTCTCTCCCTCTCCCTCTCTCAAACATAAATATATAAATGTCTCTTTAAGAAATATATAAATGTTTCATTGTCTAAAAGGAAGAAAAAGAAGAAAAAAACAGATCCAGAGAATCCCCAGGGTTCTCAGAATAAGCAGCGAAGGCAGATTCTGGGGTGAATGAAACAGGACATTTTCTTCTTCTAACTCAGGAATTCAAGGTCAATAGCAAGAATGTTAGAGATCTAGACCTCCTCTGACCAAGGTCTGTACTGTTCTCGGTAAAATTCAGAGCTGCCCGTGGTCCACAGAGCACTTTGTGCCAATTATAAAGAGCCACCCCTCTCTGGGGTTTCAAACTCGCAGAGTAGAGTGAAGGTTAGACCTCAACCCCCTAGGTGCCCTTCACCACAGCGCCCAACACATGCAGTGGCCTTGCTCACTTGGTAGAACCGATCAAAAATCCCAAGCTACCCAAAGCTCCTGCCTTGGATCATCTGAGCCCAGACCTGTTTAGCGTTGATATCATCGTGAGTTCCAACTCTTGCCAACTCATTCACTTCTATCAACTCCAGACTTTCTCTTGCCTAGCTGGGCCTAGGATGTGTTTTGTCCCCTTTAAAAACAACAACAAGGGTGCCTGGGTGGCTCAGTGGGTTAAAGCCTCTGCCTTCAGCTCAGGTCATGATCCCAGAGTTCTGGGATCGAGTCCCACATCAGGCTCTCTGCTCAGCGGGGAGCCTGCTTCCTCCTCTCTCACTCTCTCTCTCTGCCTGGCTCTCTGCCTACTTGTGGTCTCTGCCCATCAAATAAATAAAATCTTTAAAAAACAACAACAACAACAACACTTTTCCTCCCTTCAACTGTAAAGCTACTCATTTGTCGAACATTCTGTCCATAATGTGTGCCATGTTCTTGCCAAGAACCTGGGTTTCTTAGCCAAGAGCAGGCAGGCTATCATGAGGCAGAACCACTGTGGTACCCTGGGCCACTTTGTGGCAAAATCTGCCGAGAATCATTTAAAACATTTTCTTGGCCTTTGGGCGCCTGGGTGGCTCAGTGGGTTAAGCCGCTGCCTTTGGCTCAGGTCATGATCTCAGGGTCCTGGGATCGAGTCCCGCATCGGGCTCTCTGCTTGGCAGGGAGCCTGCTTCCTCCTCTCTCTGCCTGCCTCTCTGCCTACTTGTGATCTCTCTCTGTCAAATAAATAAATAAAATCTTTAAAAAAAAACAAAAACATTTTCTTGGCCTTTTACTTGGGCCAAGATTTGGTTGTCAGCAAAGCTGTATATGTTCAATGAAGAGCCTTGGCTATGAAGGCGGTCTACACAGATCCCTCATCATGGTACTCAAGAATCAGGGTTGGCGGGCATGATAAATAATTTCTAATGAGTAAAGGAGGGATGTGTCCCGAGTTCTCTCCTTTTTCACGTATAATCCCCCCGCCTTTTTAACCATAGAAAACAAAAAAGGTAAGCTTTCTCTTCAATGCAAACAAGGTAGATTTATTCTCACAAAACTGAGTGTCTTAACCATAAAACTGATTGTCAGTTAATTATTGCCGGAAGTGTGGGTTACAGAGCAAAGATGTTAAAGCTAGAGGCCCTCCAACCAGTAACTTGTATGTACCTCTAATCCTTTTAGTGAGTTCGATCCCTGTGTGCCTCTGTGCGCATTTTGTGACATGATGGTTTTATCAGGATGGACAGAGCCTTATTTACAGTTTGGCGAGCCATGAAGCTTTCTTTATTCAAGTTTCTAGGAGTCTGCCAGTCATGGGGTCTCAGCTCACCATATCCTTGTCAATCCCTAGGCACTCACTGGCAGAGGGCCTCAGGGCAGGTTACTAAACCTCTCTAGGGGACTGGGGGTGCGCAGACAGCCTGGGTGGCTCAGTCAGTTAAGCGTCTGCCTTCAGATCAGGTCATGATCTCAGGGTCCTGGGTTTGAGCCCCACATTGGGTTCCCTGCTCAGCAGGGAGCCTGCTTCTCCCTCTCCCTCTGCCTCCTGCTCCCCCCGCTGTGCTCACTCTCTCCTTCTCTTTCTGTCTCTCTGATAAATAAGTAAATAAAATTTTAAATAAATAAATAAATAAAGTGGGACCTATGGGTAGGGCAGCTGTAAGCATTACCTGGGAGATACAGATGATCCCGTAAACTGCTTATCATGTGCTTAGTACCTGCCAAGAGCTAAATAAATGAGAACATTGTTGACCCTTGAACAACATGGGTTTGTGCCTTGTGGTTCCATTCACATGTGGATATTTTACAGTAGAGTATTATAAATGTATTTTCTCTTCCTCATGATTTTCTTTTTCTTTCTTTCTTTTTTAAGATCTTCTTTTTTTTTTTTTTTTAAAGATTTATTTATTTATTTATTTATTTGACAGAGAGAGATCACAAGTGGGCAGAGAGGCAGGCAGAGAGAGAGAGAGGAGGAAGCAGGCTCCCTGCTGAGCAGAGAGCCCGATGCGGGACTCGATCCCAGGACCCTGAGATCATGACCTGAGCCGAAGGCAGCGGCTTAACCCACTGAGCCACCCAGGCGCCCCTAAGATCTTCTTTTTAAGTAATCTCTGTACCTAACCTGAGGTTCAAATCTATATAACCCTGAGATCAAGAAGCACATGCTTTACTGACTGAGTTAGCCAGGTGTTCCATCTTCCTTATGATTTTTTTTTTCAGTTTAAATATTTTTAAAAAGATTTAGTTTATTCATTTAAAGAGGGCAAGAGAAAGAAAGAACAAGTCAGGAGGAAGAGCAGAGGGAGAGGGAGAAGCAGACTCCCCACCGTGCAGAGAGCCCAATGCGGGACTCAATCCCAGGATGCTGGGATCATGACCTGAGCCTAAGGCTGGTGCCTAACCAACTGAGCCACCCAGTCGCCCCCTCCTTATGACTTTCTTTCTTTCTTTCTTTCTTTCTTTCTTTCGACAGAGAAAGAGAGAGAGATCACAAGCAGGCAGAGACAGAGAGGGAAGCAGGCTCCCCGCCGAGCAGAGAGCCTGATATGGGGCTCAATCCCAGGACCCTGAAATCATGACCTGAGCCGAAAGCAGAGGCTTAACCCACTGAGCCACCCAGGTGCCCCACTTACGATTTTCTTAATAGCATTTCTTTTCTTTTCTCTAGCTTACTTTAAGAATACAGTACACAAGACATATAATATACAAATTATCTGTTAATCAACTATTTACATTATCAGTAAGGCTCTGGTCAACAGTACCCTATTAGTAAAGCTTTTTTGGGAATCAAAGTTACACATGGATTTTTGCCTGCGCTGGTAGTCAGCACCCCTACACCCTCACAGTATTCAAGGGTCAACTGTCGTTAAGTTTTTGGGCGGTCAAAGGTTTTATGTGGATTTTCGACTACGTGTGGTCAGAGCGCAAACTCACTGTTGTTTAAAGGTCAAGTCTAATTGCTATTTGAGGCTAGCGTGAGCATATCCCCGCACCAGCCTTAAACATTTTTCCAGTCTAAATGTTAACATTAGCCGTTATCAATCATTTTCATTTTCCTTTGTGATTTTGGGCACTTTCACAGACCACCCTTTCGCCTTTAATACATTTACCTAAAATGGAAACTTCGCTACCCTAAATGGAAAACCAGTATCACCAGCCAGAGATAGAAATCAGGATCCATTAAACCAAGCGCATAATGTCATATGTAAATTCACATTTGTTACCTCCTAAAATCACTCCACGGTAGAGGTGCACAGGCCGTATTTTGGGACTTGCTGCAATGTGAGTTGGAAGGACCTTTGGATTTAGACCTCTGTTGGAGAGTTAGAGGAGACACCATTTTCCTAACTGGCCAGACTACTGACAAAAATTTAACGGGTACCTCTATGTGCCAGGCTCTGATCTAGGGTGGGGGACACAGAGGTTGAGGAGAGAGGTTCCTGTCCATTTGGTCCTAACCTCTTTTTACATTTTTTTAAGATTTAATTTATTTGACAGAGAGGGACAGAACACAAGCCTGGGGAGTGGGAGAGGAAAAAGCAGGCTTCCCGACAAGCAGAGAACAGAGCCTGATTCAGGGCTCGATCCCAGGATCCTAGGATCATGACCTGAGCTGAAGGCAGACGCTTAACAACTGAGCCACCCTGCCAAAGACCCTGACCTCTTTTGGCAGGTCCCTCCATTTTCACCAGGGGCCATGGGTCTGTCTTCAGCTCAGTGACTGGTAATGTCTGTGACTCACAATACTGGGAACACAAAACAGCAGTACTTGTCAGGAAGTAGTATTGCAAAATCGCTGCCCCTGCCCATTTACCAAGTTGATGTTAAGCTAAAATCACTAAAAATGAGGTCCATCTCCATGTACTGACATGGAAAGACATCCTGGATATAAGATGGCAAGCAAAAAAACCCCAAAAAACAAAAAACATGGCAAGAAAGCTACAGAACAGAATGTAGCATAGAAACCTATTTGCATTCAAATGTGTATATTTGGGGATTCTTTGCAGCCAGGTTCTGGGCTAAGCTTTTATTTGCATGTTTGCATGTCGTTCTCATAATAATCCTATGATGTAAAAGCTATTATTATCCCCATTTTACACATGCAAAAACTGAGGCACAAACAGGGTGAATTGATTTGTCTGAGGCCTCATAACAAACAAATAAGTCGTGGAGTGGCGAGCTGAACCTCTGTCTCTCTGCCCCCAGACACGGGGCTCCTAACTCCTACTATTTGCAGCCACCGTCCATAGGAAAATCTGGAAGGACGCTCGCAAATTGTTCGCAGTGAACACCTCCCAGAAGTGAGACCGGAGGGGGCTGTAGTTTCTTATATTTCTTTTTATGCCTCCGTACTGTTTGAATTATTAACGACAGTCATGTGCTAATTTTGTAGTTGAAAAACAAAAAACAACAAACCGCCAACAACGCAGAAACTCTGCCAAGAGACAGGACGGTTTGTGGAGGAGTCACTGCGTGGCTTACCCTTCCCTTCCTCACCTTGTCTCGGGAAAGGCAGGCGTGCAATGAATGGGTCATGCCGGAAAAAGGCTTCTGTGACCAAAGAAGTTTGGGAAATGCCAATGTCGATGAGACAGAATCGATCAGGCCCGTTCTCTGGGGGAATTTTCAGAGGGCTAACCAGCTGAGACATTGACCAGGAAATTAATATGGCCCAGTCTGGAGCGGAGGCCATGTTGGTTTGGCCCCAGAACCATTCTCTTTCCAGATGCCTCACGGAACTGGTGTTCCCTAGAACAAGCATCGGAAATGAAGCACCAGCTATGTTCAGGCCAACATCGAAGTTTGCTCTTGGAGGCCACGTCCCCTGATGGTATCTTGGTCCTGCCTTCCCCCAAACCACCCCCACCCCCAGCTCCCCTCAGCATTGCTTTAATTGAACTGAGCTTGGTCTTGAAGTCACCGACTTGAAGTTGGTGACTTCAAGGCCAAGTTGAAGATGTATGTGAATCCATACACACCCCCAGGCTCTGGATTTGTAAGATACAGTGTGTGTTGTGTATGTAGACCCTGTCTCTGCCTCCGTCCATACCTACACACAGACATTTTCTGATGATAAGTCTGGTGTTTGGGATAGTGTATGTGTGTATGGGTGTGTGTGTGTGTGTGTGTGTGTGTGTGTGTGTGTTACTCGCCTGTAAGGCAGACCCTGTGGCTCAGCCTAGAATTCTCACACCCACTATATACAGGAAACAAGCTCATTTGCAAAACCACACCACAAGTGTGAGGGGATGAGCGGTATGCTGGCCGGCCAGGGTGCTGAGTACGGGTCATTCTGGGTGTAAACAGCCTTCCCTTTGGTGCACCATTTACAGGAGAGGGGCTGCCTAACCTCTGTTAGGGACCTACTATGCATCAGGTATGACCCAGTGCACAACCCAAGTCCCCAAATGCAATCTGCAAGAGAGAGATTTATGACTGCCTCTTCACAGAGTTTGGAGTCTGGGGAGGTGAAGTCAATACTGTTCAAGGAAATGGCAGAACCGGAATTGTACCTGGGTCAGCCTGACCCTGAAACCCGTGTTCTCTGCACTGCACAATACCCATTCACTCTCTGGCCTTTGGTCGTGTTCTGTCTTCATGGTACCCAAGAAACAGAAACCAGGGACAGTGACCTTGGCTCATGTTGTAGATGCTTTCCAAAATGGGCCTTTGTCCTTCTCAGAACTGTGTTGACTTCCAGTCAGATCTGTGAGCCTTCTGGATCACCACAGGGAAGTCCTCTGTTCCCTGAGAACCTCGCCTCATTCTCTTGCCCCAACACTGGGCCCTTTACCCTTTCAGGAGAACCTCCGTCCCTGAGCCATAAGGGCAAAGGACTCTGAGTCATCTGTCAGCACATGCTGGAGGAGAGGGGTGCAGGCCGAGGAGCCCCCCGCCCCGAAACACATGGAAAGTCAATGTGTTCTCTGGCCCCTACAAAAGGCTGCAGACATTGGACCTGGGGACAAGAGAAAGGCTGGGGCATGCTGACTGGGTGGAAACTGCGTGTCAAGAAAAACTCCAATGGTGGAGGGTAAGATACGGGAAACCTGGAAAGTCCGGCTCACATGGGGATGCCCCTCCCCGTAAATGGATGTCTCAGAAGAAGGTGAGGAGTGGGCAGCTAGCTGACTATGCCTTCCTGGGCCTCTGCCTTCCTAGGATTTGAAGCAGCGATCAGAGAGACCAGCTGGCCTGACACATACAGTTTGGGGGGGTGTAGGGGGCGGGCGGTGAAGCCAGAGGAACCAAGTGGCCTCTTCTGATACTCAGCAGGGGCAGGAATGGCAACTTTCCAGATGGAAGTGCTGGCGTCCCTCTCCCAGGGCCAACTGCACCCCTGTCTCGGTTAAAAATAGCCCTTCCTCTGCCCTGCCCTTTCCATTCTCCGTTCTTCAACTTTCCAGCCTCCGGTCAGATACTTCCGCTCTGGAGGCCCCATCCCAGATAACAAACACGCCCTCCCATATCCATCCACTTGCAACAGAAGACACTTCTGCTTCTCCAGCGCCGCTGGTCACCAAGGCTAAAATCACGTCTCACGTGTCCCTCCGGATGTTCTGGGTGATCACTCTCTCTCTCAATCTCTCTCAATCTCTCTCTCTCTCTCAGACGATTCTTGTTCACTGGGGTCTGCCCCAGCAACCACTAGGATTCCTGGGTCCCCGACTCAAGCCTGACCATCATCCTGCCCCACGGATAGGGGCGGGGGAGGCCAAGCTTAGACCATCACCTTCTCCCAGGGCCTAGCTCTGCCACTGCCTTGCTGAGCGACTGCAGGGAGGGAGGGATCCACCTCTCTGGGCCTCAGAGGTTCATCCATCATGGGATCAGGGACTGGACCTGGTGATTCTTTTTTAAAGGTTTTATTTGTGTATTTATTTGAGAGCGGGAGAGAGCAAGAGAGCACAAGTGGGGTTAGGACAGAGGGCAGAAGCAGAGGGAGAGGGAAAAGCAGACTCTCCACTGAGCAGGGAGCCCGATGTGGAGCTTGATCCCAGGACCCTGAGATAATGACCTGAGCTGAAGGCAGCGCCCCTGGACTTGGAGATTTCTGAAGGCCTTTTTCATATGTAATAGTCCACGTGTTGGATCTCCCAGAAAAGGCTCCCAGTGAGGTAGGGACCAGTGGCAGACAGCGTGGCAGGGTTGAGAGACAACGGCTACGCAGGTAAGGCTACTTCTTACCAGCTGCACCGCCTGCCACCTACCTGGCCTCCAGCAAGACTTTTCTCTCCCCCAGCCTGTAGGGCTGCTGAATACCCAGGGGCCCAGCCCCATGTCTGGATGCAGCCCCCGCTGTCAGGCACACACCCCCAGTCCTAGACCCCTGTTCCCAGGACTCCTTACCTGCCCAGCCCAGGAGCCCCTGGCCCCATTCACATGGTCCTCCTGGCCTAGCCTGGCAGCTCACACACAGCTTCAGCTCCCTTCGTTGAGGTAGCCACCGCCTGTCTTAGCCCGCCCACATCCCACCCTGACTTCCTGCCTCCTCCTGAGGGCTCCGCAGCCAACTGGGCCCCAGCAACCCAACCACAAGCCTCCAGCACCCCAAGCTTCCTGCTGCCATAGCCCCCCACTCATCAGCCCCTGGGGGGGTCCTAGACATCTCCAGGCCACCCTCAGGGTGGCACTTGGAGCTGAAGAGAAGATCTTTTTTTTGAGAGGATCTTTGATGTTGATGGAACCTCCCTCCTGTCCCCCCACGGTGCACCTGGAGAAGAGATTCAAGGGCAGCCTTTATACCCCAGGGAGCAAGGGGTAAGGGGCAAGCAGGCAAGTGGCACTGCTGTCACAGTCTGAAAGCGGAGTGACCCTCTCATCACAGTCTAGAGGGGGCAAAGTTAACCCCACTCCAGAGTTAGAGGAGAGAACACTATCTCTGCTAATCAGCGGAGGAGCTGAACACCCCATGGTAGAGTCAGAGGTCAGGCTAGGAGGGCTGCCCAGCGATTGTCATGTCGTCTCAGGGCAAGAGTCAGAGGGTAGCTAACACCCTTCTGAGAGACAGAATGCTGGACAGCAAGCTGTTTAAGGAAGCAGGCAGGACAACCCTATGGCTTCAAGACTGAGTAACAGGGACGCCTGGGTGGCTCAGTTGGTTAAGCAGCTGCCTTCGGCTCAGGTCATGATCCCAGCGTCCTGGGATCGAGTCCCACGTTGGGCTCCTTGCTCCGCGGGGAGCCTGCTTCTCCCTCTGACTCTGCCTTCCACTCTGTCTGCCTGTGCTCGCTCTCACTCGCTCTCTCTCTGACAAATAAGTAAATAAAATCTTTAAAAAAAAAAAAAAAAAAAGACTGAGTAACAGCCCCTGTTGGGGGCAGGAGACAGGTAACACCCACTCATCAGGGCGAGATTTCTCATTCAAGGAGAGGCAAGCCACAGCCCCTGCTAGAAATGTCGGGCCTGCCATCATCTCCTGCAACAGGTGGGAGACAGACAAACACTCCTGCCCGGGCACCCAGGCGCAGGCAGCTGACTGGCAGGACTTTCTGTCAGAGACAGGAGACAGGAGACAGGAACCTTGTCACAAGCAGTGAGCAGGCCAAGAATCTTCCCTTTGCCTGGGACCCTGGCTGACGGAGTGGGGCCATCACAGGCCGGGTGCCAGGTCACCGGTGTTATGAGGAACCCTGCATGGCTCTATGAGGCACCAGAGCTGGGCCTGCCCCCACCCCCCACCTCCTCCCCACCCCAGGAAAGTATAAATGTGTCACAGTCCCCACCGCTGGAGCTTACACTTAGTGTGCAGGCTGGGGGAGGGGAGCCCACAGAGCATTGTTGGGGTTTGTGAGGGGGAAGCTGATGCTCTGTGTACCTCAGCTGCAGAGGGAAGGGGGAGACAGGAAGTGGGTGGAGGGAAGAGGAAGCCCGAGCTGGAAAGTCAGACAAAGCCGGTACTACCGAAACAAAGGCTGAGGAGGTGCAGTGTTTAAAAACCTATAGAGTGATCCTGAGCCCTAGCAAGGTCCATCTCTGGGCCTCCACACAACAGTACTAATACCACTGGTGATGGCAAGGATAAGCAAGAAAGAGTTCATGAGTTTTGAGTGTTTGTTTTTAAGATTTTATTTATGTATTTGTCAGAGAGAGAACATGAGAGAGAGCACAAGCAGGGGGAGCAGCAGGCAGAGGGAGAAGCAGACTCCCCACTGAGCAGGGAGCCCGATGCAGGGCTCGTGACCAGAGCTGAAGGCAGACGCTTAACCAACTAAGCCACCCAGGCTGCCCAGTTTTGAGTGTCGTCTTATTTAAGACATCCCCAACTACTGTGGAGTAGAAGTAGCATTGCAGCATTTTCAGTTGAGAGGTAAACAAACAGCTTCAGGCTTAAGGGGCCTTCTCAAGGTCTGGTGGAAATGCGTAATGGAGAGGTGCCTGGGTGGCTCAGTGAACCTAGCTGCCTTCAGCTCGGGTCGTGATCCCAGCGTCCTGGGATCGAACCCCACAGCCAGCTCCCTGCTCAGAGGGCATCTGCTTCTCCCTTGGCCTCTCCCCCGCTCATGCTTTCTATTTCTCTCTCTCTCTCTCTCTGACTCTCAAATAAGAAAAAAGAAAAGAAATGCACAGTGGAGCTGGTTTGGAACCCCGGTTTCCGGGTCCTGCATTCTTCAGCTGCCCGTGGACCTGTCACCTTCCGTAGGGGTTATTCAGGACTTCAAGTTCTTTATTTTATTTATTTTTTTAAAGATTTTATTGATTTATTTGACAGAGATCACAAGTAGGCAGAGAGGCAGACAGACAGAGAGAAGGAAGCAGGCTCCCTGCTGAGCAGAGAACCCAATATGGGGCTTGATCCCAGAACCCTGGGATCATGACCTGAGCCGAAGGCAGAGGCTTTAACCCATTGAGCCGCCCAGGCACCCCATGGGACTTCAAGTTCTTGCCCAGTTCTGAACTTGCTAAGAGAGGGAGACAGAGCTGGAGCTGGGATAGAGATGGGATCCATCTGTTCGCCTCTGCCCCCAGCCCAGGCCTTCTCTCCTGTAGTGGAAGCCCTGGCCCCAGCTACAGACAACAAACACACAGTGACCTTGGGCCGAGTAAATGACTGTGGAGACCTTGATGGGAAGCACAGAGGGCCTTTATTGAAGAGCCTGGGGGTGCATGAGCTTCTCCCCTTCCTCCAAACACCCCTCCCCAAGATAGGGCAGCAGGGGTGACAGGATGCTGGGGTTTTATGCTCCCAAAAGAGTGACAGCCCCTCAACCCTCCCACCACCCCTTGCCAGGTGCTAGGGCCTTTGAGGTCTCAGGAGGCCCGCAGGTGCCCCTCAGCAGAGGGTGAAGCGCCGGGCACTGATGTTCATGCGCGTGAGGCCGAGGTGCCGCAGCGGCGGGGCCAAGGCGAGGCCGGCCCCCGGCTCCAGCTCCAGCTCCAGCTCCGCCTCGTCCAGCAGCTCTCGGTGCAGGTGACAGGCTTGGTCCACCTTCAGCCGGTGCAGCTGGGCCCGCAGCCTAAGCAGCTGCCCCGCCAGCTGCTGGTCCTGAGCCCGCATCTCCCGCTGCGGCCGAGAGGGGGCGTGAGACCGCTGTACCGGTCCACAGCTGCTCGCGTCAGTCTTCCCTTCCTGTCAACACCCTGGGTCTTTGCACAGGCTGTGTCCTCCCCACCCGCTCTCGCCCCAGCTTGATCCCTCCCCGTCGGTCAGATCCTTCTCTAAAACTAAGGGGCGATTGTTACACAAATATAGGTGCCTGGGGGCCTCACCCAGGCAATTTAGGGCCTCACCCAGGAATTTAGAGGCTAGACATCTTTTTGTTGGCACATATGGGGTTAAGAGCCACCTGCATAATGCTGGCCTCCTCAGCTTCTGCCTACTGTGTGGTCAGTGCCTCATTTTGTCCTTCACTGCGTCTTGGAGGTATAGCAATTCTCAGGGTAGGGGAGACCATGCCCCCCCAAAGGGCAGGGATCTGTCCCCGCAGCCTACAGAGCCAGCTACAAGAGTAGTCGGCAGTAGGTAGATTGGAAGGAACCCTGCTTCAGCAAGTCTCCCTGAATAAATGACTGGACAAGTCCTTTCATGGCTCCTTAGCTTGCAGAGCCACAGGAGTGGGGCGGTTGCTGGAGGTGAGGCCTGTCCTTGTCCCTTCCCCACGCCCACGGTTCCTGGGTCCCAATGATGACTGCCCACCCAACCCGACTCACCAGCTCCCGTCGGAGCCACTCAAGGGCAGAATCCATTGAGTCGAAGCCGCAGAGGGCACCAGGACCCCCCAGCCCAGGTCTGGTTTGGGCCCTGCGCCACGCCTGGCTCTGGACCCGGGCCGTCCACTCCAGGTATGAGGGCCGCCGCGTCTGCAGCCGCAGCTTGGCCGTCAGAGCCTTGACAGAGTCCAGGCTCTCTTCCTCCTCGTCCTCTTCAGTTTCTTCACCTACTGCCTGGAATTTCAGTGGCCCCAGGGACATGCTGGGCTTGGGGTGAGTGACGGGGCAAGGCTACAGCTCTGGGAAAGGCTGGCAGTATGGCTGGGGGGGGGTGGCGGGAGCTGAGGGGGACACAACTGTGCCAGGGAGTATGTGATGGGGACTGTCCAAGGTGGGTCAGGGAAGCCGAGTGTGTCAGGGTGGGTGAAGAGAGAGGTATATGAGGCTGACTGTGCAAGGGCTGGGATTTTCCTGGCCTGCTAACCCGGGAGCCACGTGATGCCATCCGGATGGGGGCAGGAGGAGTCCTGCTTCTCCTGCCCCTTGGTTGAATTTTATTGTCTTTGCCCAAAAGGAGACACCCAGTTCCCAGAAAGGAAGTTGCTCCAGGATGAGAAAGGCATCATCTACACTAGAGTCTTGGCCTTCTTCCCAAGACCCAAGTTAAGCGGGGGTGGGGAGTGGATAGAAGTTTGATGAGCTGCCCCCTCTGTCCTCATGACATTTGGACAAGTCCCTGACTCTCTGTTGGGACAGATCAGTGATCTCGAGCTGTACTCTAAGGACCTTAGGTTCCCTTGGAAATCCCTCAAGGACTGTGTGTGGGTTAAAGGCAGAGCTGTAGATGGGCTCCTAGACCCTCCCTCTCCCTGCCCTTCCCAGGGCTTCAACCAGAGCTCTTCCCTTTTTTAAACTTTGTATTGAAATATAACAGATACACAGAAAACTTCGCACATCATAAATAATGACATGCCTTGTTGAATTCCCCCGAACTAAGCCCACTTGCTTACCCAGCACTCAGATGGAACAACGGAACATTCCTGGCGTCCAGGAGGTGCCCCTGGCCTGTCACTGCTCTCCCAATCTCTGACAGCAGTGATTAGTTTTGCCTTTTTGTGTACTTTCCAATGGTTCTCAAACTTTAGTGTGCATGGGCATCTCCTGAAAATGTATTTAAGGCGATACATGGGGGTGGGGCTGATAATTTGCATTTCTAACGAATTCCCATTCCAGCTGGTCTGGAATTTTACAATTAGTACTCCTTTATGTGTGGCTACTTTCACAGCTCATTCCGATTTTATGTTTGTGTTATGGGTATCCACCTATGATTTCTTTTCTGTGTGTGTGTGTGTGTGTGTGTGTGTGTGTGTGTGTGTGTGTTTTAAAAGAAGGGCTTTGGGGCGCCTGGGTGGCTCAGTGGGTTAAGCCGCTGCCTTCGGCTCAGGTCATGATCTCAGGGTCCTGGGATTGAGTCCCGCATTGGGCTCTCTGCTCAGCAGGGAGTCTGCTTCCTCCTCTCCTCTCTCTGCCTGCCTCTCTGCCTACTTGTGATCTCTCTCTGTCAAATAAATAAATAAATAATCTTTAAAAAACAAATAAATAAATAAATAAAAGAAGGGCTTTGCATACATGCATGTGCACACACACGCAAGCAAGCCTGCAACCTAGTGGACCAAACAGCCCTTTGAAAGCAGGTGTCGGTCTTATTCTTCTTAGTAATCACTGCTTAACACAGTGTAGGCATCAGTATTTAAGGAATGAAAGATGGATGCATGGATGCATAGATGGATGGATGGATGGGTCCTCCAGTAAATCCTTTCACCTCTTGTGGTTTACCAGCTTAGGTGTGTCTCTTGCCAGCCTGAAAATCCTAATGAACAGAACCTTCCTCAGCCATCCTTGGGTCCCCTCACCAAATACTGGGCCCAGCTCCGTGTGTGGGCAATTCATATTTGATTGAAGGGTGGAGTGGTAGAAGACGGGGCTTTGGAGGGCTGGACTAAGCCAGAAGCAGCCCCCATAGAGGGCGCCCTCAGGCAGGGACTTCCAGCTGTGGTGGGGGAGGGGCGCCAGCCACACAGCTGCTTGCATTTAAGGTGGACTAAGGGATTTCCCCCACCCAGTCTCCGCGGTAGAGGGAGGAAGCAGACAGTTCCCAGTTTCACGCCCACCCTTTCCACCCTTTCCACCAGGGTACAAAAGAAGAAATGGTAATATTTCTTTAAGTCAGCGAGAGTGAAGGCACCTAAAAAAAAAAATGTTGAGTGCCACCTGAGACCAAAGCACGAGATAAAGGGCCTTAAGCAAGATCATTCTCCCCATTTCACAGATGGATGAAATTGAGTTTTCCTCAACAGGGTCTGGCTGGGGTTCTCGCTCAGAGGTGCTGGCAGTAGGATGGGGAAATTCCTGTGAAACTGTTCGATCGCTTCTTCCAAGGGGCCTCCTTAACAGCTGTCCTGCCGGCGTCGCCAGCTGCCCCGCCAGTTCCTGTCCCTTTCCGAGCGCGCGCTCGCCCCGCCTGACGCTCCTGGAGTCCGTCCTTCTGCTGGGCCCCAGGCCCACCACAGGCGGAATGGAGTTCTTGGAACTGATCCGCACCGGCCGGGCCCAAGTCAAGCTGCTGCGAGGTCCGGAGGCGCCCCCACTGCGTGGCACGCTATGCGTCACCGGCCACCACCTGCTGCTGTCGCCAGGGCCTCAGGGGACTTCAGACCTGTGGCTTCTGCTGTTGCGTAGTGTAGACTCCATCGAGAAGCGGTGAGACGTGGCGGGGGCGTCCCCGTAGTTGCGAAGCTCGAAGCTCTGCAGAGGAGGGGGAAGGGCAAGCGCAGTTTGAACTGGTGCCCCCTTGCATTACGTCCAATCCTGATAAACTCGTTTCTCCTCCCCTCGTGGGGGGCGGGGGATTCTAAGCCGAAGCCCGTCCATCCCCAGGGTCTCCGGTGACTCCGGCACCATCACGCTGCGCTGTAAGGACCTGCGAGTGTTGCAGCTGGACATAGAGGGCGTGGAAGCCACGCTGGACATCGCCCGTTCCATCGAGGTGCGCCAACGGTGCTCCTGAAGCCCTTAAGCGATCCCTATTTCGTAATGACGGGAGTAAACGGGCTCCTGCGCGAGGAAACTCAGCATCCGGTGTTATCCTGGCACACAGCTAACAGCGAGGGATGCAGGGTGGTCTGGAGTACGCGCAGAGGAGGGAGCTGCGGAGGGGAGGGGCTGGGAGGGCGCGCGAGAGACGATTCCGACTTTGCCCAGATCCTCCGACTTCCTCCCCCAGGCGCTGTCGTCCTTGGAATCGGTCATCACTTCCTTTCCGTTCTTCTACCGTCCCAGGGGCTTGAGATTGGGCGACGCCTGGCACTTCCACCCACCCGAACGCTACTACAAGCGAGTAGCTCGCGAGGTGGGTGCGGTCGTGGGGGCCAGCGGTTGTGCGAGCGCCACACCTGGAAGGGGCGTGAGGTCCGGGCGCTCACGGAGTGCCCTAACCCGGCCTTCCCCTCTGCCTGTACCGCAGACCAACGCCTGGAGGCTGAGCGAGGTGAACGAGGACTTCAGCTTGTGCCCCAGTTACCCCCGCGCCGTGATAGTGCCTCGCGCTGTGGACGACGATGCCCTGGCGCGTTGTGCCCGCTTCCGCCAGGGAGGCCGCTTCCCTGTGCTCAGCTACCACCACGCTCCCAGCGGAACCGTGAGCCCGCCCCTCCCCAGAGTCCGCCACTAGGAACAACTGCGGCCCTTCTTGGCCCTTTTCTGCACCGGCCGGGCCAGTTCGCCGCGCGCCTGCAGACCAGGCTCCTGCCCTTTGTGGCCGCGCTCCATCCATCCTCAGCCCCAACGGGCCCCGCCCCCTCCGTTCCGCCCGCCCTCCCCGGACTCAGACCCCGCCCCTCTCCCCGGCAGAGGAGTTTCGCCAATCTGGGCCCCGCCCCCGGCCATTCGGGTCCCTGGAAGCTAGTCGGGTCTTTGTCAACCCTGGACCTGCCCAAGGTCTACTCTTAGGGTCCCTTTCCCCTTCGGCTACACCCCACCCAAGCCCGGGCCCGCACCTTGTGAGTTCCGCCACTAGGGGACCCTGCCCTCCAGCCCGCCCCTGCCAGCTCGAGACCCTCCTTAGTGTGTAGACCTTCCCTAGGGGCTCCCTGAGGGAAGTCCCCCGCCGGGGCGGGTGTCTATGGCTTCTGGAGTGGGGTGCCCATCCGCAGGTGCTGCTACGTTCCAGCCAGCCCCTGACTGGTCCCCAGAAAAGGCGCTGCGCTGAGGACGAGGAGCTGCTGCGAGCCGTGCTGGC
The DNA here is from genome assembly GCF_022355385.1 of Mustela nigripes. Lineage (NCBI taxonomy): Eukaryota > Metazoa > Chordata > Mammalia > Carnivora > Mustelidae > Mustela > Mustela nigripes. Next base: position 23,908,728 of record NC_081570.1, on the reverse strand, counting down.
GGGAGCTCGCCCTGGAGCCCCGGGCTTCATCCTGGACACGCGCTCCGCTCAGGCCGCCAAACAGGCCGGTGTGACTGGGGGTGGCACCGAGGCCAAAGCCGCCTATCCTGGCTGGAAACGGCTGCACCGGCCCCTGGAGAAGTGAGAGGTCTTTCAGTCCTCTACTGGGCGCTCTCCTACCGGACTCTTCAGGGATACGTGTGTGTAGGGGGTGGTGAGGAGGCAGGAGGAGTAGGGGGGATGTCTTCCAGGAACCTTGGGGACTGTTAGGCATTTCTGGGTAGCTGTCCTGTCCGGTAAGCATCCCCACTTGCACACCCCCCACTGACAGAGCTAATTCCTCTCTAGGCACCCGAACTCTGCCTGGAAAGAAAAAGTATCTCTTTATATTAAACTGATACTTGTCTTTGTCTTCCAGGAACAGCCTCACCACACACACACACACACACACACACACACCCCTCAGCTCTGCATGGGTCCCAGCCCTCCCCTGCATCTCTACCTGCACAGCTGTGTCTGTCTAAGCGATGGTAGTACCAAGAGCAGGTCCTCAGGGAGTTTCTGTGCTTTGAGGAGAGTGGAATACAAAACTGTTTATTCCTTTATTCAACCAACATTGACTGAGCCGGGAGGCGGAGACCGTGGGCAGCCCAGACCTGGTTGCGGGATCATCAGTACGAGGGCAGTTAGGGTTCGGTGTGACAAAGCTGGTGCCCCTCTCCTGTGTGTAGGGAGTGCAAAAAAAGTTTCCCTGAGAACTGGAGGCCTTAGCTGACACCTGGAAGAGGAAGAAGGGCCAGAGAGCAGGACATTCCAGGTGGAAGGAACGGCCAGTGCACAGAAGCTGAGGATCGAGTCATTTGCCCTGTTCGGGGAGCTGCAGGCACTTCAGAATGGTGGATGTATAGGGTGTGGGGTAGAGGCAGAGAGAGCTGGGGCTAAAGGGGAATAGGGACCAGAGCAAAGGTCTTGAATGCCATGATTATGAGCTTAGACTTTATCCTAAAGGTGGGGGTTGGAGGGGGTGCATGGCAGGCTTTTACACAAGGCTGGAAAAATCTCCATGAGGTTTTGGGGCAGGAGGTCACATTGGTGATCTTGAGCTGAGCAGTTCCTGAGAAGCAGGAAGAGGGACCAGAATTCTAAGAGGGCTGTGTTTCTATTGTCGGACTGGGACTCCCCAGGGACACCGTGTTGCTCCTATCAGACTGGGCTACAACAGTACTGGGATGCGTCCATCAGAATGGGGGTTTCTCAGGGCATTGTTTCCCAGGAGGGTTGTGTGACCACTCCCCAGGTACCCCCCAACAGACCAGGTCTCCCCCAAGGGGTCTTCTCCATCAGATTGGGGAGTCCTCCAAGATACAGACTCATTTCCATGAGATTAGGTGGGCTCCCCAAAGGGTCCTGTGTCCCTCTTGTCAGATGGGTTCCTCTTTGTCTGCCTTGTTGGTCTGGAGCACTTGCTCCCGGGCTGTGCTCACTAGAGTTTGGTTGGGGATGGAATGACCAGATTTCCATTTGTACAGGGGACGGCCCCTACAGGAGAGTTTCGTGCGGCTGGTGGAAGCCTGTGGGGACCTGGAGAAGAGCATGGACGGCTGGCTCAGTCAACTAGAGGCCTGCCGCTGGCTGGCACATGTGAAAGAGGCCCTGAGCACCGCCTGCCTAGCAGCCTGGGGCATGGAGAGGTAAGCCCCCTGCTACAAGGCAGAGAACAGGGCAGACAGCAAGGCCCTCAACCCCTGGGCACAGTAAGCATGGACAACCTGGAAATGGGTCCATTTGACTCCTGGCCCGGCCACCCCAGGCTGGGAAGGACTGGCCATTGTTAACAGCCCTGGCCCATAGGGAAGAGGCCTGCATCCTGGTGCACGGGGCTGAAGGCATGGACAACACCCTGCTGGTGACTTCGCTGGCCCAGATCATCCTGGACCCCTTGAGCCGGACCATGACTGGATTCCAGGAGCTGGTGGAACGCGAGTGGATCCAGGTAAGTGACCGCTCAGCCCCAGCCCTGCCCCTTCATCCAGAGACCCTGCTTCCTTGTGCCCATCGCTCTGCCCCCTCCCCAGGCCGGCCACCCCTTCCAGCTGCGCTGTGCCCACTCGGCCTTCTCCCATGCCCGCCCCAAGCACGAGGCACCCACCTTCCTCCTCTTCCTGGACTGCGTGTGGCAGCTGGGCCGCCAGTTCCCGCTGTCGCTGGAGTTTGGGGAGGGGCTGTTGTTGGCCCTGTTTGAGCACGCCTATGCCTCCCCTTTTGGCACCTTCCTCTGCAGCAGCGAAAAGGAGAGGTGAGCGAAGGGGCTGTCATGGTGGGTCAGGGGCCAGGTGCAGGCCAGGCTGTGTCAGCGCTGAGGTCCCTAGAGGACATCTTTCCCTTTTGGTTGAGTTTCTCTTTGGGGAAAACTCTTGCATGTTCTCTCCTCCCCTGCCTCTAAATCTCACCCTTCCCCCTAACTTCTGCAAACCCAGATTTGAATGGGCCCAAGGCCCATTCTTCAGACCTACCCACTCTCTTCAGAGCCAAGAGCCAGTGCACCCCTAGCTTAAAAACAAGGACTGAGGGGCGCCTGGGTGGCTCCGTGGGTTAAAGCCTCTGCCTTCGGCTCGGGTCATGATCCCAGAGTCCTGGGATTGAGCCCCGCGTCGGGCTCTCTGCTCAGCAGGGGAACTGCTTCCCTTCCTCTCTCTCTCTGCCTGCCTTTCTGCCTACTTGGGATCTCTGTCTTTCAAATAAATAAATAAATATCTTAAAAAATAAATAAATAAATACTTTAAAAACAAAAACAAACAAACAAAAAAACAAGGACTGAAGGGGAAAGTTACTGCCAAAGAAATCACTTCTGGGGCTCTCTACCACTTTGTAGGGTTGATTCTAGTGAAGCAAGAGTAGAGGTTGGAAATGGAATCGAATTGTTTGGGCTTAACTTCTGGCTCCCATCACTCACCTGCTGGGTGATCATGGAAAACATGTTTCCTGTCAGTAGCACGGAGTCTTCTAGCAGCCGGCATGGGAGTGGGGGGGACGTGTGGATTAGCCAGGTTAAAGCATGGGAAGTGTTCAGCGCAGTTTCCAGCACGGTGGGCACCCCAGCAGTAGTGGTTCTTACAATCTGGTTCACCTGTTGCATATGCTCCCAAGCCCCCAAAGCCGTCTTTCTCTCATCAATGTGATGTGAGGGAAGGGAGGGCCCAGTCCTCTCCTCACTTTTGTTGCCACCCCCACACCTACCCCGCCCCACACCCTACAAGGTTGTTTTCACTGACTCCACAACTGGGTCACCCAGCTGAGAAACCGTTATCTTTATGTACCTTCCTCTCCCATCCTCCATATATAGCCTTTCTCCTAAAACTTTCTTTTTTTTTTTTTTTAAAGATTTTATTTATTTATTTGACAGAGAGAAATCATAAGTAGATGGAGAGGCAGGCAGAGAGAGAGAGGGAAGCAGGCTCCCTGCTGAGCAGAGAGCCCGATACGGGCCTCGATCCCAGGACCCTGAGATCATGACCTGAGCCGAAGGCAGCGGCTTAACCCACTGAGCCACTCAGGCGCCCAGTCTCCTAAAACTTTCTTATCTTGGCCTTTCCAAATGTCAAAGGGCCCTCCTATTAACCCTACTCCAGACCCTTCTTCCCATGTCGGCTGTGGGAACAGCCGCCACACTGTTCTCTGTCACCAGTTTAAAAAATTCACTAACAGGGGCACCTGGGTGGCTCAGTGGGTTAAAGCCTCTGCCTTCGGCTCAGGTCATGATCCCAGGATCCTGGGATCGAGCCCCGCATAGGGCTCTCTGCTCAGCGGGCAGCCTGCTTCCTCCTCTCTCTCTCTCTCTCTCTCTGCCTGCCTCTCTGCCTACTTGTGATCTCTATCTGTCAAAATAAATAAATAAATAAAATCTTTAAAAAAAAAATTTTTTTCACTAACAAACAGGAGAGCCCAGGCAGCTCAGTTGGTTAAGCATCTGACTCTTGATTTCGGTTCAGGTCTTGATCTTGGGGTCGTGAGATTGAGCCCCATGTTGGGCTCCTCAGTGGGCTCCGTTCTGGACGTGAAGTCTGCTTTATTTTCTCTCCCTCTCCCTCTGTCCTCCACCCCCTGCTCACGCTTTTTCCTCTCTCAAAAAGAAAAAAAACAGAAACCCAACAATACTCACTTGGGCCCATTCCCACTTTCTTGCTCTTGGCCCTGGATTTCCACGCTTTTGGACACCTGGTGACTTTCTGCAGACAGAACCAGCCATGGGGCCCATTCTTAGTTACCTGCCCCGATGCTTCCAGGCAAAGCTAAATGGATCTCCTGAACAACTAGGACTTTGTCTTGTTCTACTTTATTCCAGTGCCCAGTGCAGGATCTGACTGGCAAGAACATTTGCAGGAAAAAAGAGAGGTTGTCACTGCCCCCAGGGTGGCAGTCACCCTAACCAGGGTCCCCAGTCCAGAATCCCAGAAGGCATAGCTTGAGTCTGGAAACTCACTCCCTACAGATGCCTGTGTGAAGTGAGGACTCGAACCCACTCCTTGTGGTCTGGGCTCAACCAGCCAAAAGTGCGACGGAAACTCCGGAACCCACTCTACATCCCCAATCCCTTGGCCATCTGGCCCTCTGTGGAGCCCCAGAGCCTGCAACTTTGGCAAGGTGACCCCCCCCTCTCCCACCCCCTCCCCTGGGCAGCTAGCTCCTCTGCTGAGCTTCCTTATCTGTCCTCCTCCTCCTCAGGCCTATTTCTGCGCTGGATCCGCCCGCCTGAACCTTCCCAGGTGGCTTGGGAGAAGGTGTGGCAAAGACTGGCATCTAAGGAGAAGACAGAGGATTGTGAGTCAACCTCTAAGCCCCAATCTTAATTGGTGACTCCTGGGATAGTGGCTGAGATATTCAAGACCTCTCCAGGTCCCTCAGCACCTCTGGACCTTGGATGAAGGCACCTGCTACCCAGCCTAGTCCAAAACATACCGAGACTCCAGGTTTCAAGTGTCTGTAGTGTAGGGAGGTCTAACTAATAAAGATGTCCGCGAATGGTACCAGCTTGCTGGGGTGTCACTGAGAAGGGAAAAGGATGACACAGTCCCCACAAAATTTCTGACCAGAAACCACTTATTTCCAAACTAATTTATTTCTCAGAGTCCAAAACTTTCTGTGAGCCCTGGCCCAGAAACTTCTCCAGGTCCCGATGGCGATCCAAGCTTCTTAAGCCTCAAACTCAAATTCAAAGTACTGTGGGTCAAAGTAGTGGATGCGGACGTAACCATCTTCGCCTCCGCTGCTGTAGCTGGAGAGAGACAGAGCCAGGGACCAGTCAGATGTCCCCTATGAGGGGAGGCAGGCACGGCAGGGGACGGGAAGCAGGACACAGGAAAGGGCCAGAGACCAGACCCAGGGTGAGCTCAGTTCCCTGCACAGGACCCTACCTCTTGCCATCAGGATGGAAGGCAACACTATTGATGGGTCCGAAGTGACCCTTGACTCTTCCAAATTCTTCTTCAAAGGCCAAGTGGAAGAACCTGGAGGAGGGGGGGAGGGAAGGGAAAGGTCACTCTCCATCTTCCAAGGCCTGTTGGGCGTACCACTCCCCAGAGGCAAAGCAGAAAGTGGGGAACCAGGATGAGGGAGAATGAATGTGAACAGAACAAGAGGAAGGTAAGACTGGACCCCGCCCACAGGCCTGGCTAACACTTCCTTACTATGTGCCAGACAGCGAGTAGGAACTCATGCACTAAATGTGCACGATTTTAAAAGAGAAGCCTACTACTGCTGTCCCCAATACAGAGTGGAGGAAACCAGGAAACCAGAAATACGAGGATGGATCCAGGGCCTCAGAGGGAGCCCCAGTTCCTGCTCATAGCGGCTGTATCACACACTTGTCACAGAAGGCCACAAATCTGGCTGTAACTCCTAGTGGGCGATGAAATAAGGAAGTCTCCTCAGGTATGTGGTTTGTGTCCATCACGAAAGATACTCCGTGGGGTTTCAATCTGGAAAAGCCCCTCCTTTTAAATATTTTATTTATTTGACAGAGAGAGAGGGAGAGCACAAGCAAGGGGAGCAGCAGGCAGAGGGAGAGGGAGAAGCGGGCTCCCTGCTCAGAGCCCGATGCGGGACTCGATCCCAAGACTCTGGGATCATGACCTAAGCTGAAGGCAGACACTTCACCCACTGAGCCACCCAGGTGCCCCATCCTCTCTCTTTACCTGGCTTCAAACTTGCCAATCCTAGTGGAGGTGGTTGTTACGTCCATGGCTTCCTGACCACCGCCCAGCACCACCTGAGGAGAAGAAGAAACTCTACCCGGGCCCAAAGGGCAGGCAAGTCCATTTTCCATTTTTTACCCCCAGTCCATGAGATTTTAGTACCTCCGACATCAGACCAAGAGGATGCGAAGGGCAGGGCCCACACAGACCCTTCAGCTACCTCCTGCCCTGCCCTCTGTGGCTTCCCTATCTTCCAGCCTTCTCATTGCTTTGGCAATCTCCCCTCTACCTGACACTATTTCCCAAAGAGTTCATATCTCAATCACCAGATGAACACCTAGATCCTAGAAGCCTGGGTGGGGTCCCCTTACATGGTCATAGTTGGGAGAGAGGGCAGCTGAGTTGACTGGACGTTCTGTCCGGAAAGTCTTCTGGTGTTCAAGAGTTGTGGAGTCAAAGAGCTAGAGAGAGAAAATGGGGGAAGAGGTCTGTAACAGGAGTCTTTCTGAGGCAAAGCCGGGCAAGAGGAAAGCTTTGTAGGGGGTGGGAGCAGCACCCCCAGACTCCTCGCCCAGGCTCACCTTGGCCGTGTTGTCCTTGGAGGCAGTGACAAACATGGTCATGTCCCTGGATAACTGGATGTCATTGATCTGCCGGGAGTGCTCCTTGACATTCACCAAGACTTCTCCAGACTGGGGAAGGCGGAAGAATGAGGCTCCAGGCGTCCCAAGCTCTGCCAGCCCCACTGCTCCGCTGGGGTTTCTATACAGTTCCCTGTCCCGGCTAGGGGTGGCAGGGCAGGGGTGTCTGGGTCGGGTTGGCCTAAGTATCCCCTGAACAACATTCACCCCCACTCCCAAGCCCCCATCCCAACCTGGCCCATGTGTACACACTTCATCAACACAGTTAGTCAGGCTAGGAAAACACGGGCTGATGGCAACAAATCTACAGGCCCAGGAACTAATCAGCATGTTACGCTGGTAGAGCAGTTTTCCCTTCCTCC
>NC_081570.1:23717843-23901434 GCF_022355385.1 Mustela nigripes | reverse complement strand
ATCCTCACAATGACCCTATGAAGTGGGTCTTTTAAAGGCCATTTTCAAAGGCAGAAAGTAAGGTTCAGAGGGGTGATGTGACTTGTCGGAGGTCCTGCAACCTGCAAGACGCAGAAAGCCTGTGCTCACCCCCTGCCCGGCCAGGGTCGGGGTCACAGTCCACCAGGACTGCTGCCTGTCCAGCTTTTTCTAGATCGTCTCAAAGGGCTACTTCATCTCCTGACTTCCCTTCCGACTCAGCCACCCGCTAGCCTGTGCAGCACAAAGAGCAGAGTCTGCGAGTCTGCCCTCAGAAGCACCTCTTGCTACCTCAATTTCTCTCTCTGGAAAACAATAGGACTAAAAGCCCACCACCCAGGGTCACCGTAGGGATACTGGGACTGTGTCTCATTTGACTTTGTTGTGACCGGAACCTGGCCTATATCCTGCAGACATTGGTTAGATGATTAAAAGGCCTTGTGGGCACTGCGCCACGCACACAGGAGACCTTCAGAGAAGTTTTTTTCCCCTTTCCTCAGTTATTTTTTGTTGTTTTCAAGTAAGCTCTATGCCCATCGCAGGGCTTGAACTCACGGCCCCAGGACCAAAAGTCGCATGTTCTACTGACTGAGTCAGCCAGGCGCCCCTTTCCTGAATTATTTTTACTGACTTGTGAGAAGGATGTATTTTTGTCTCCTCCATCAGTGTGGACATGGTAGGGACTATCTGGCTTCTATCTATCTATCTGGGGAGTAAGCACTAGCTTTGCAGCCACAAAACTGCAAAAACTGCATCTGAAGGCACAGAACAGCTCCACTATGTGCTAGCACCCAGCATTATGTATGCCTTTCACCTTGGTTCCCATTCCCTTCCTGCGGGTGGGTCTGGGGCGGGTCTGGGGCCTAGTGGACTATATTTTGTGTTTGCTGAGTGACTGACTAACCCTTATGGTAGTACATGCCAGCACTGGCCAGGAACCCACGCACCCAGATGCAAATCCAAGACAGCCCGCGCTTGACCCTTTCCTTACCCCCACCTTATCAGTCACCCCTAAATGTCTCTTGACTCTGTCCGGGGCTCCACATCCCCAGGGCTACTGCCTCATTCAGGTCCATTCTCCGAACTAAGCCCGCAAAAGCTTTCTAAAGAGAAAAATCTGATTGCCAATCGCCATTTTTTTTTAAAGGTTTTATTTATTTATTTGACAGAGAGAGATCACAAGTAGGCAGAGAGGCAGGCAGAGAGAGGAGGAAGCAGGCTCCCCGCTGAGCAGAGAGCCCGATTCGGGACTCAATCCCAGGACCCTGAGATCATGACCCGAGCCGAAGGCAGCGGCTTAACCCACTGAGCCACCCAGGCGCTCCTGCCAATCGCCATTTAAAGATTCCCTCCTGGGAGCACCTGGGTGGCTCAGTTGGTTAAGCCTACTGAGCCACCTTCTGCCTTCAGCCCAGGTCATGATCTCAGGTTCCTGGGATCAAGTCCCGCATCGGGCTCCCTGCTCAGTGGGGAGTCTCCTTCTCCTTCTGCCTCTCCACTCATTCTCTCAATCCCTCTCTCCCTCTCTCAAATAAATAAAATCTTTTATAAAAAATAAAGATTCCCTATTGCCTAAGGAAAATCATGGTTCTTTACCTTCTAGCACTCAAAAAAAAAAAAAATTTAGTCACTATCCACTTCCCCCAATACTATGTCCCAACAACGCCAGACTCTCTTCTCTTCCTGCCTGAAGCTCCATTTATTCTCCAGCGTTGATGTCCGGGCCACCGTCTCTGTGACCGAGGGCACTCTCTGTACTTGGCTGAGACCTCTACGGTGGCAGAACTCACAGCCCGGCTCCCGTGCCAGCTGTCTGCCAGTCTGTCCCCCGGGGGCAGGGCCCACGTCTGAGTCAGGTCTTTGTCCTCAGAGCCCAGCGCCAGGCTTGGCACCCAGTGGTGGCAGGGAAAAGGCTTCCTTGTGATCACTCTGAGCATATCCCAAGTACTCTGTGACAAGGTTTTTGAACGCCTGATGTCACTGAATCCTTGCAACGTTTTACAGAGAAATGGGCTCAGGGGAGTAACTTGTCTGAGTTCAAGTAACTAAAAAGTGGTGACCTCTATATTTGAACCCAGTCCTCGCTCTGCACTACTGTGCTATCCTGTCTTGTGAAGGGACTCATTCTGCTGGGCTCGGCCCACAGCATCCTCCTCACCTTGGCACTATACTGGTTGAGCTCCCCGCCTTCGTGGCCTGCGATGATGCACTCCCCCAGGGGTCCCCAAACAGCACTGGTGATCTTGGAGTCGTTGCAAGGGATCTTCATGTAGGGCTCATTGTTGTCTGCGGCGGGGGGAGAAGATGTCAGGCCCTGGGCTCGGGAGCCGCACCCCTTACCCCAGCCACAGTCCCAACCCCCCCAGCGCAGGCTCACCGATCTGGCTCGGATCCCGCAAATCAAAGAAGCTCACGAAGCACTGGTAGCCCATCTGCTTGTCCGTGGAGAACATGATGATGTTGCCGCCAAAGTCAAAGCCGCACGTGCGGACAGCCGAATTGGTCTTGAGGAGGGCCAGCTGCTTCCCTGGGGACAGGCAGAGTCTGGGCTACCCCTTGCCCGACAGCATCGAGGGGAGGACACTCTCTATCTTCCTACCCGCTGTGTCTCCAGCTCTAGGGACTGTAACCCACCACTGCCCCCTCCTCACTATGCTTCAGCTCAAGATTTTTAACTACCGCCCCACCATCTTTCCTCAGACATCCGGTTGCTCGGGCATTGCTCCTAGTGCCTGTAATACCTCTGTCTTCTCCTCAGAATGCGTTTCTCCAACACAAGGATCTGCTCTCCTTTCTCTGTGTGTCCCCAGAACCCAGCAGCAACCCAGCACAGAACTGGGTGCCCAGTAAATATTTGCTAGATGGGGCAGCTTAATAGGCTCCCGTGTCTTTGGTCTGTTCTTCCAATATTCCCCACTGCTACCTGAGCTCACCAAAATGAAACACACTCTTCCCTGCTCAGGGACCTCCACAGCATGCCTAGTCCTACGGAACAAAGCCAAGCCCTTGAGACTGAAATTTGAGGCCTATTCGGACCCTAGCCTGCCTCATCTTCTCTCCTGACTGTCTATTTCATCCCCCAAGAAGCAAGAGCTCCCATCAGATCAGATGACTTGGACAGGACACTTTGCCATGCGTTCATTCCAGAATGTGCCAAAGTGGTGCCTCTTTCTCATCCTTTAAGCCTCAGCTCGTATGACATTTACCTTGGGAAACTTTGCCGGGTTGTTCCTGTCCTGTTCCAGTCAGTCAGCTGCCTCCTTCTAGCCTTCCACAGAGCTCCGTGCTTTCTCTCATGGGCCTTCTAGCTTACTGTACTGCCTCTTTTCTGGTCTTTTCCTCTCCTTGTCTCTTTCTCATTCCTTACAACAGGAGGCATCTCTGGATTTATCTTTGTTTCCCCAAAACCTGTTCGCCTAAACAGGTATACTGTGGGTCCTCACTGTCTGGTGAAAAAGCAAATGTTCCAGAAGACTTACCTGTTTCACAGTCCCAGAGACGACAGCTGTTATCAGCTGAGCCGGTGAGAACATGTTTGGTGTCCCCTGAAGAGGGTGTTAAGAAACATGACCGAGTTCACCTGAGCCCTTGTCCTCCTGGAAAACCAACGGACTCACCTCCTCATTCAGCCCCAGACAGCCTTTCTTCCTCCTCACCTCAGAGCATTCTAATCTCCTCATCTAGAACTGGCACTTGTCCTGAATGCTCCCCCAAGCAGTGAATGAACCAGGGATTAGGAGGTAGGCATCATTCCCAAGACCCACAATAGCATCCCAAATTCCCAACTCCAAGTTGGCAGCCTCTCCGTTGCTGGCAGACCCGGGGAGCCCAGACTCGGAGCAAAGACAAGGATACAGTCAGCATCTACACACCACACAGCTCCAGTATGGCCCATGTAAGTGCCCAGCCTCTCACCGTTCACAGAGTACCACACATTGACAATCTGGAGGAGTCAAAGACAGTGTGACAGGTGGTAAACATCCCAGGCAGAGCAATAGCCTCCTCCTTGGAGGTTCCCCAGGAACCCTCAGCAGCCTCTAGCCCGGCTAGATTTTGCCCTCTCCTACTCATCTCTTGGGAAGCAGCAGCTTGCTGATAAAAAGAACAACTTCTGGATTTTCCTCTTTCCTGCAGTTAAGTGGCAGGGGAGTCAGGAGGCTTGCAAAAACTTCTCCATGCCATTGTCCTGGTCCTTCCCGAAACCCTCAACTACACTGCTTCTCTCCTCTGAACTTATTTTCCTGTCTGTAAAATGGACACAACAATAATGCCTTCTTCAAAGGGTATCTGTGAAGCTTCAATAAAATGAGGTCTAAGGAATTTAAAATATAAGTGACTAACAACTCTCCATTAATATGCACGCGGTACTTACTATGCTCAGCTCCTTAGTTGAATAATCTCATTTAACCCTGAAGACAACCCCACGAGGGAGGTACTATTAGTACCCATAATTTACAAAAAAGGAAACCACGTTTAGAAAGGTTAAATGACATGCTCAAAGTCACACTGCTACTCAGATGCAGGGGTCAGGATTCAAGTCGCGTCTGCTGGCTTCCAAACCCCCACTTTTAGCTACTAAAGTTAATGTCTTCCATAGGGAAGTGTCTCAACAGGCAGCACTGTGAGGGACTGTTGGCACTCTGTGAAAAGCAGGACGGGGCCCAGAACGGCCTACTGAAATGAGACCAGGGACACCTCCAGTAAAGCAGTCCTCTGTTGCCCCTCACAGCCCACGGATCAGCCTTCCCCTTCTAGAGGTGGTCTGTTCCCCGACCCTGGAAGAACAGTCACTCTCGTCCCCGTTCCCCTTCCTTAATGGTCTCCTGCTTTTTTCCTCCAGGCCATTCCTATCAACAACAGCGTCTTTCCCGATAGAATGCTCTCGCCCACCTACTCCCGGCAAAACGGGCTTGTGCACCTGTTGCCCTGGCAGAATGAACTCGCCCCCTCCCGTCGCCCCCCCACCCCCGCCAAGGTCCCGCCGGCCCGCCCTCTGCCAACGCTCACAGGGTCTTTGGCCACGGTGAAGAGGAGGTCTCCCTCGCGGTTGTACTTAATCTGCGTAATGGATCGCTCATGGCCCTGCAGCAGGATCGGCTTCTGTGGGGATAGGACAGGTGTGTCAGGGCCAAGGATCGGCCCCCACCTCAGTCCCAGACCCCCAAGTTAACAACCCAACTTAGGGGAACTCACCATCCCGGCGCTGAAGAGAAGAAAGAAGCAACGTGAGAAGGACCGGAAGAGGCTTTGGCGCCACTTCCGGATTGTGGGTCTCCGCCCCTTCGTTTCCGGAAGTGGACGGGGACCGGCGTTGCCATGGCGGCGTCTCTAGGTGGGTAGCCGGCCCCGCCCCTCTAGGGGCTTCCCAAACCTTGCCAGGAGTACATTTCCCGCTCCCTCTCCACCACCTGACCTTGACCCCTGCCCGAACCCCAAACTCCGGCCTCCCGGGGTCTGTCCTACCCGCCAGTCCCACCCGGGGCGTCGAAAAGCGGGGGAGGGATGTGGGGGCGGCTGGCTGGGGAGGGGAGGGGAGGCTCGAGCAGGACCAGGCCCGGCGAGCGGCCGTTTTTTTTTGGAGGTGAGGGTTACTCGCTTCTCCATCCAGGACAGGTGCTGGCTCTGGTGCTGGTGGCCGCCTTGTGGGGTGGCACACAGCCGCTGCTGAAGCGGGCCTCCTCTCGCCTGCAGCAGGTTCGTGAGCGGACCTGGGCTCGGCAGTTGCTGCAGGAGATGAAGACCCTCTTCTTGAATACTGAGGTGTGTCGTGTATGACCCCTTTCTCGAACATAGCTGCTAAAAATTTGGTCTCTGGAGTCAAACAAGTCTGGGTCAGAATCTGCTCCCCACCAGCTTACTCGCTGGAAGCTCTTGGAAGAGTCAGTTTTCCTCCTTGAGCCTCAGTTTCATCATTTGCAAAAGGGGAATGTTAATGGTAACCACCTCATAGGGCAGTTGTGAAGATTCAGTGAGGTGAGGCATCTAGAGCACTTAACATTGGGTCCAGTACATAATTAGTGTTCTATCTATGGCTGGTATTACTAATATTTTATTATGGTGACCCCTCCAACAGACCTTCCTAGCGAGGACTTGGGGCTTAAATTGACCCTGGAGTGGGAGGTTAAGGAAGGATATGGAGAACTACCTCTGACCCCAGTGCTGCCAGTCTAAGCTAGTGGGAAAGACAAGACAGAGACACAACCACCTCTCAGGGCTAAAGGCTGTGAGAGATGTACAGATTAAGTGCTTCCTGAGTTCACAGGAGAGAGGCTGGACCTAGAAGCCTATGGGAATGCTTCTTAGAGGGAGTAACATTGGCATTCAGAGTCTTGCAGGATTGGGGGGGATGGGAACTAGCAGGGCAGAGGGAGAAGCATTCAAGGCGGAGACATGGAGTTCAGTCAGTAACTTGCTGCCCTCTCTGGAAGGGTCCTTTTTAGAAGGTTAACCACTCTCTGGACCCTTATAGCTGTAAGGATGCTTCCTTGGAGCTTCCTCCAAGGAAGTGTGTATCTAGAAGCTCAAAGAAGTCAGTGCTTCTCACTCAAGCATCATACTGATGCGTATTTCTTCTGTTTCCAGTACTTGATGCCCTTTTTCCTAAACCAGTGTGGCTCCCTTCTCTACTACCTCACCTTGGCGTCAACAGGTGGGTCTCTGACTTAGAACTACTGTGCTCAGTGGTGGAGGCCACCTGCAAGAGTCACTTGGGGAGGGGGCCTGAAACACCCTGTTCCCACAAGTGAAGGAGACCCCACCATCTGTGATTCCCTCTTTGCACCCTCTTTTCTGAGCAGCTGGGGGCTGTTTATAAGTATGCTGCCAGGCACTGGGGTTGGTTTGAAGCCTGGCGGTACTGTGCAGCAGCGGAGGAAGAGGGATGGTTCATTTGCTGTGCCGGCAGCTGGCCTTGACCCTTGCTTCCACGGTGTGCCACCTGCCTGACCTTGAACGAGTCTCTTGTTTGAGTGTTGGTTTTACAGGATGGTTTTTGTAGCACTGTGAAATTACATTCAGTGTATGGGAAGCGTCTAGCCGAGTAGCTGGTGTACCCTATAGGAGCTCAGCAAGCATATGTTTCCTTCCTCCATGATTGTTGACTGTCCTCTGCTGTGTCAGATACTGTGGGAGTTTTACACACTTTGTAGCTGTACCACGGAGATACTACAGGTTTGGTTCCACACTACTGCAGAACAACAAATGTTGCAGAGCAGATCAAATGAATTTTTTTTGGCTTCCCAGTGCATATAAAATTTATGTTTAGTAGGGCCCAGCTGGCTCATTTGGTAGACATTGCGACTGTTGATCTCAGGAGCATAAGTTCGAGCACAGGGTTTACTTAGAAATAAAATAAAAACAAAGGGGCACCAGGGTGGCTCAGTCGGTTAAGCAGCTGTCTTTGGCTCAGGTCATGATCCCAAGGTCCCAGATGAAGCCCCACATGGGGCTCGCTGCTCAGAGGGGAGCCTCCTTCTCCCTTTCCACCTGCCTGCCGCTCCTCCTGCTTGTGCTCTCTCTCTTTCTGTCAAATAAATGAATAAAACCTTAAAATAAAAATAAAAAAAGCAAGTGGGTGTGTTTGTTGTGTAGTTGGTTAAGCATCTAAACCCTTGGTTTTGGCTCAGGTCGTGATCTCAGGGTTGTGAGATTGAGCCCCGCATTAGGCTCGTGCTCAGCGCAGTCTGCCTGGGACTCTCTCCCTCTCCTTCTGCCCCTTCCCCCCTACGTTCTAAAATAAATAAACCAATTGATCTTTAAAAAAGAGAGAGAGAGAGAGAAGTGGAATAAAATGAGGCAGGCCTGTATTTGATTCTCATCATGGCACTACAGAGCAGACCTGATGATCTCCATGTAGGAGATGAAGTTAAAGAATTTGGGGCAACTTACTTCCCTTCTCCAAGGTCCCAAGCATGTCAATGCAAAAGGATTTGAAGCCATATATTACTTAAAGTTAATGCTCTTGAGGTTTACTATGAGAAGTCTCCCTTCTGTGGTTTCATCTCTCCTGGAATCTCAGCCAAGCATCCCGGGAACTTGAGGGGAGTCTGGGTCCCTGAGAGCTCTGGGGGCACCCCTTGGAGGCCATGGGAGGGTGAAGAGACAGGCCAACCTCCAGAGCTGCCCCCTTAGCTTCAACTAGAGGCACTCCACTTTTCTCTCTTTTGCATTTGGGGTTTCTCATAACGCATCATTTAAAAGAAAGTTTTGGGGGCAGCTGGCTGGCTTGATCAGTAGAGCACACGACTCTTGATCTCAGGGTCATGAGTTCAGACCTCATGTTGGATGTGGAGATTACTTAAATAAAACTTAAAATAAAGCTTGGAAAAAGAAAAGAAAGTTTGAAAGCTGCTGCCCAAGAATGCTGAATGCTCTGGCCAGCTGACTACACTTAGCCCTTTACCAAATGGCAAGATTCGGGTCCTGTTATGTCATCGTCTGCCCCACCTCCATCCTTTAGCATCTGCCTGTGACAATAATCAGCTACAGTGGCCACTTTATCAAGGATGTATATACTCAGCCAGGGACTAGACATAATGACGGTTTCACTGTACAGCAGCCCTGTGGTACGGAGATGCTCTCACCTTGCTAGCACTGGTGTAGGGTACAGTGAATGAAGACCTCACCAAGGTCACATGGGGACCCCTGCTCTTCCACTGCCCCCGCTACTTCCTTTCCCCATCTGCTGTCATGGACCAGTCTTTAGCAGTCATGCCATGGAAGGAGTGTAAGCCCAAGGGAGCAGCTCTGAGTAGGTAGGAGTTGTGGTCAGTTTCTTGGACGCGAAGTCCCAGCTGTGGTGGAGACTCTTCAGGGGATGAGAAGTAGGACAGTTCTTCCTCTTAGTCTTGTCATATTCAAGTAATTCAGTGTCTGATTGGTACTTCTCTTTTTTTGGTATGTGTGTGTGGTAAGAACACTTAATATGAGGTATATCTTCTTAGAAGGTTTTTGTTTTTTTTTTTTTTTTTTTAAAGCAAGCTTTACAGCCAATGTGGAACCTGAACTCATAACTCTGAGATCAAGAGTCACATGCTCTACTGACTGAGCCAGCCAGGCGCCCCTATCTTCTTAAAAAGTTTTTTTTTTTAAGACTTTATTTATTTATTTGACAGACAGAGATCACAAGTAGGCAGGGAGGCAGGCAGAGAGAGAGAGAGAGAGAGGAGGAAGCAGGCTCCTCACTAAGCAGAGAGCCCGATGTGGGGCTTGATCCCAAAACCCTGGGATCTTGACCTGAGCCGAAGGCAGAGGTTTTACCCACTGAGCCACCCAGGTACCCCTCCCCTATCTTCTTAAAAAGTTAAAAAGGTGGGGGCACCTCTGGGTGCCTCTGCCTTCAGCTCGGGTCATGATCCTGGGGTCCTGGGATTGAGCCCCAAGTCAGGCTCCCTGCTCAGCAGCACGTCTGCTTCTCCCTCTGCCATTCCACCACCTGCTCTTGGTCTCTGGCTCTATCTCTCTTTTTATTTTTTTTAAGATTTTTATTCATTTGTCAGAGAGCGAGAGTGTGTGTGCACAAGCAAGGGGAGCAGCAGATGGAGAGAGAAGCAGGCTCCCCACTGAGCAAGGAGCTGGACATGGGACTCGATCCCAGGATTCTGGGATTATGACCCAAGCTGAAGGAAGATGCTTAACTGACTGAGCCACGCAGGTGTCCCTGCCCCCCCAAAAAAATTTTTAAGTGTACAGAATTTAAGCATAACACATTTTAAGCTAACCCTGTTAACTAGATTAGTCTTTCAGGTTTGTTTATTGGGAATCAGTCCCTTAGAACTTCAAAAGTAAGGGACCGATCCTGGGCTGTCCCCTACCTAAGGCCCAACCCTGTGGGGCCTATCCTGAAAATGTACCTGACTTCCCTCAGGCTCCGTGTTTCGAGCCCAAGCTGAAACAGAATCAGATGTGCTTCACGGGCTGTTTTGTTTGTCCATCTCCGCTTAGTTCAATCAGGATATAGGCTTTGGAGTCAAGCAGCCCTTGGTTTAAGTCCTTGATTTGCCTCAAGGTACGTGTCTTCTTGGAGCTTTTGTTTCCTTTACACACAGTGATAATGCTCTTTTCACAGTGCTGTTGTGAACACTGAAGATGTGTACACAGGTGGCACTTAATAAATGGTGGCTGCGCTGTTGCACTCATCTACTGCATCCTCTTGGCTTTGGGGCCTATCTGCCCCAATATTCTTGCGATCTCAGGAGCTCTTTGAGTGCAAAGACCTCATCCTTAGCCACAAACCAGGGTGGTCCCAGACCACTTTATAGTTTGGGTCTTTGTGCAGGAGTGGAGGGAGCATAGAATTGAGAGTCAGGAAACATGGTTGGAATCCTGAGCTTTGCTGCAGTTTCATCAGGAAAATGAGATACCTTTTTTTTTCTTTTTTTAACAGGCTGTCTTGATAAAATGTGTTTTGTGCCTAGAAAGATAATTTTTGGGGGCACCTGGGTGGCTAAGTCATTAAGCATCTGCCTTCGGCTCAGGTCATGGTCCCAGGGTCCTGGGATCAAGCCCCTCATTTGGGCTCCCTACTCACCGGGAAGCCTGCTTCTCCCTCTCCCACTCCCCCTGCTTGCACTCCCTCTCTCAGTGTATCTCTCTCTGTCAAATAAATAAAATCTTAAAGAAAGAAAGAAAGAAAACAAAGAAAGATAGTTTTGCGGCATCTCAGAGATTTTTTTTATTCTGATCATTCAGATCTGACCCTAGCCGTGCCCATCAGTAACTCTCTGGCCATTGTCTTCACACTGATTGTCGGGAAGTTCCTTGGAGAGGATATCGGTGGAAAAGGTAAGTCAGGCCACTGCAAGTGTGGGTAGGCACTCCTTGGGCCTCCCTACCCCAATTAGTCCTTCCCCAGAGCCAGCTCCTATGGGCAGGAGAGAGGAGGATCTTTCCCCATCCATCCCCTTTCCTCGGCAGCTCTCCTGCTTCCTTATGGCCATCCAAGTTTCCTTCACCTGGGCATTCCGGGGATAGACTCCCTCTGCACTGGTCCCTCAGCCCTGCACCAGCTCCTCCTAGCATGGCTGGGCTCAGTCCCTTGATTTCTGCCTGTCCCCGCAGGAGCATTCACAGGCATGGTGCTCACCGTGGTGGGGATTGCACTCTGCATCACGAGCTCTGTGAGCAAGACCCAGGAGCAGCTGTCTGCCCTTTGAGGGGACCCACGCCACCCTCCAGCCCTGTTGTGTCCAGGAAGCCCCTGAGCCGGGAGGTGCAGCCAGGGAAGCAGACGGACCCAGCACCTCTCACTCTGAGCCTCGACGCCTCACCTCTTACGGGGCTGGTAGCTACCTCGAGGTGGCTCTCGCAGGAGAACTGCAGTGAAAGAGCTGTTCGGCTGCTTGGATTTGCCACCAGAGACCTCATAACCTCCCCAGCAACCCCTCTGCCACAGCAGCTCTCCCGGTGCTGTCGTGTCAGGCCCCCAGCCCAGTCACTGTCACTACAGCCTGATCCAGACTGTTCCAGCAGCAGGGTCCACGGACAGTGTGGAGACAGCCACCGGCTGAGCGAGATGCAAACAGGAGGCGTCAGGGCTGTCAGCGGCCTTGGCTGGCTGAGGCGGGGACCCAAGGGGAAGAAGGGACTACAGAATGGCAGGTGTAGAGGACACGAGCAGCCTGTGGCCTGGCTTGGCCCACCTAGGAGGTGGGTGGGAGCCCTCAACCGCCTGCCCCCCTCAGACAGACAGCCTGGGGCCCCCGCCCGGCATCACTTCTGCCATGTGTCATGGTGACTGGTGAGGGGTAGCCCCAAATAAATCTGCACGGAATGGATGGAGGACAGCGAGTACTCTCCTAGCACAGCACACCTGCTCCCATGGTTGTAGCCTCTCCCCCAAGCTCAGCGCGTTCCTCCTGTCTCTGGCTGGAGAACCCCTTGGGAACATGGCCTCCATGGCTAGGGCTGCCCAGCTCAGAAGGAAGAGAAGACCGGGCTATAGATTTAGGAGCAGAAGAGTGGGGTGGAGCCGAGGGGGCTGCCAGGTGTCCTGTGAGCCCAGGGGCGGTGCTGGGTCCCCTGGAACAGGCTGCAGAGTGGCCGCCCCAGTTCCTGGCCGGAGCTGCTGACTCCCAGGATGGCAGAGACGGGGTTGAGGCTGAGACTGCTGCCCCAGCCCCAGGCTGCTTTTCCAGGCCCAGGGCCTCATCCACCATCTGTGCTGTCCTCTGGAGGAGGCAAAAAACCAAACGGACCAGAGCATTAGCACCCCTTGTTGCCTCCACCCTCGGCTGAAGTTTCTGACCCGTGGAAAGGAAGAGACTTTACAACTTCAGATCTGCCCTCTCGCTTAACCAGGTAGGAGGTTGGGCTTGGAGAGTTAGATCGGCTCACAGTCCCAAGGGGAAGCTCTCCTGGGACCCCGGGCTGCCATTCCAGCTCTTAGCCCCTGAACCAACATACTGCTTCCGGCCCCTGCCCACCTGATCCAAGGGTTCCTCCGTGCAGGTGTCTTCATCATCTGCCACTTCCTGGGCCCCTGCGGCCTCCTTCCTCGGGTGGGGAGCCTCATACACTCCCTTGCCTCCTGTTGGAGGAGGCAGTGTCAGCGGACGCCCGGCCCGAGGAGCCCTTGCTCTTCTCTCCCAGCCCCTTCCCCTCCCCTGAGCCTTGCTCCACAGTCCAGACTACCTTGGAGGCTAGCAAGGTAGCTCCGAGGCAGGCCTTTGGCTCCCATCCCTTCCAAATCCCACCATCAAGTCTCCCTGGGCCTTGTTTCATATTGCCAGCTCCTTCCGCGGCAGTCAGGGATGATGTGTGCCCATGGGGCAGCAGGAAGGATCTATGCTGAAGTCAAGGCCAGCTCTGCCCCTGGGCATTCTGCCCCCATAGACCTCTCCACAACAGCAAGGGCCATTCTTTGTCACCGTCAGAGGGTGGGTGAGAAGGGCCCAGGGTCCCCTTACCTGATGGAAACGAGAGCGTGGGGAGCCTGCTGCTTGGCTGAATGGCCTGCTGGGGTCTGGCATAGAAGGCAGATGGCTCAGTGGGGCTTGGCTCTTTTGGAGAGGGCTGGGGCATCTGTGCCCTGTGGCCCTGGGCCTGTAGAGGGCATACTGGGCTTGGACTATGGGTGATGATTGTTCTTGTCTTCTCTCCTGCCAGGCCAAGCTTGAATGCCCCGGGTGCTTGTGGGAGCTTGGGAGAGATGCCATCTGTCTTCACAGCCTGTGTCCTCCCTCCCGGCTCCCTCTTCCCATCAGGCTGCCTCATCCAGGGACAGAGCCGCTGGTGCCTGGCACCCAAGAAGCCCAGTGAAGCCAGGCCGTGTCCCCCAACCCCCGCCCAGTGGTCAGTGGCTCATTTCTCGGAGGGCTCAGGCCTGGGATCAGCTGGGGAGCTGGGCCCCACTATGCCAGAGGCCAGTTTGCTCTCCCAGTGGCCTGCCTGGCCAGCAGAGTCCACAGGTCTTTGTCGAGCCGAGTTGAGCTGTCTCTTACACCAGCTTCTGGTTTGGCCCTTGCCACTCAAGACCTGTGTCACCCTGAGCAGCTGACTTCACGCCTGTGAACCTGTCTCCTCCAGGAAATAGGAATGTAACCTCTGTTCCACAAGGCGTGTGGTGAGAGCCTGAGCTGGAGGAGAGGCCAGCCAGTCACCCCTCTCCTGTCCTGCCTTGCATGGCCTCCCCCATCACCTACCTGTGGCTTGTGGAGCTTAGACTTTGGGTCTGGGGGTTGCCTGCAATGAAGAAAAAGGGCTTGTAAGCAGAGCAGGCATGGGATCTGGGTGGCTTCCTCTGCTTTACCCTGCTGCCCACCACCCCCCACCTCCAGCACCTCACATGGCCATACCAGCAGCCCCTGGGCAGAGAGGGGCTGGGCACCAGCAGCTCCAGATAGGGGAGGGCCTTGAATTCCTCCTCTCCAACCGCCACATAATAATGGCCATGCATCAGAGCATCTCTTGCTGACACTGCGAGCCCCTCCAGGGTGTAGAGTCTGGGGGAGACGTAGTGGGTAAAGACTGGTGGACAAGATGCCTCTGCATACTAGGCAGACTACAACGGGCTGGGCGCGGCTACTCCAAAGTACCCATTGGCTGCTGACCCTCCGGGCACCTGGGCCAGTCACCTCGGCTCTACCCTGCTCCAAAGGCTCAGTGGAGGGACCCCTCCCTGTGGCACAGAAGGAAGTACCATTTGGGGAAGCACAAGGACAGCCAAAATCAGCAGGGAGCCTCCCTCCATGCCCCCCCCCCCCCCCCCGTGGACCTCCCCAGGGGTCTCCCTGGGGCTCGCACTCACTTGCACACAGCCCCGGCCCGCAGTTTGGCCTTCTCAGTCAGGAGCTTCAACACGGCTTCCCAGTCCTCGCCAGCAGCCTGGGGCAACTTAAGGCTAAATGGGGGACTTACCAGGTCCCCATTCCTGAACACACTGAGACAAAGAGCAGTCTGGTAAGGAGAAGAGACCCCAGAACGCCCCACACGTGAGAGGAAGAAGAGCAGCACAGGCCCAGAGATGGTCTAAGAAAAGGGGCATTGGTCTGTTTTCACCGATCAAGCCTGCTGGTACTTTTTCTATCCCCACCAGTGACCAGGGGCTCCTGGAACAAACCCACCCACATTTTCTTGGTCTTACTGAAACAAAATCTGTTTCTGCTCCCCAACACTGGCACTCACCGAATATAGCAGGGGGAACGTGCAAGTGGTCGCGGTCCAAGGGTCCCATCCCCTGGGTGGTGAGTCACGGGAGGACCCTGAAACCGAAGTCAGGCCCTCAGATCAGGAGAGAGTTGAGGCCTTTGGCTATGGTTGGGGCAGTCCAAGCGGTAGGATGAGTGAAGGAGGGGGCGAGGAGGGACGGGATGAATCCCACCTTTCACCAAAGGAAACTTCTACCTCTCCAAAGTCACATTCTGCCCATCCCTTTGCCCCCATATGTTTTACAGCTTCTTTCCTTTGGGGGACCACAACCTGGAGATAAAGTAACAGGCTGGGTGAGGAGCAAGGGGTAGTCTTGAAACCCTGTTCCCCAGGGAGGGTAGCAGCTGGCTCCAGAGTGGATGTGGAGAGTGTCCCCCCTCATGGACCTGACAGATCCTGTTGTTTCCAGAACCCTTGGCTTCCCAGGGGAGCAAATTGGGGGGCAATCCCAAGAGGGTTAAGAAGACAGGGGGCTGGAGCCCAGCCTCCCCCAGACTCACTGGTAGTCTGCTGCTCTTCCCACCTGGATCCTTCTGTCCGGGGGGTAAATAGCTATAAGGACAGAAGGGTTACAGGTCATCTGGGGGAGCCTGGGACCGTACCCCGCTGGTAGCTGCTAGAGTGAGGGTCTAGGGTGCAGCTTACCAGGTATTCCTTCCCACCTGGATAGTCTCAAGACATCTGTCCAGAAACAGATGCTGGCGCTTGAACCTGCCTGAGGGCCTGGCGTCCGGCAGACTATCTGGACTCGGGGCTCAGACACAAGCCATTAAGGTTAAGGGTCAAGAGAAACTAATTCACTCAGCATCATATTGTAGCTCAGAAATTCTCTCATTCATGAGGTTTTATCTCATTTTCTGTGAGATGGAGAAAGTTACGAGCCTACAATAACACGGAAGTAAGTGACAGAGCCCGGATTCTAAGTCTCTCTGGCTTCCCACCCCTTGCTCCTTACGCTATCACAAGGAATGCCAGGGGACAGCTGAGTAGCACCTGGAAGCCAGATCTGAGTTGGAAGCTCAGATACTCAAAATTCTTCTCCCATCTTGGAAGGCATGACTGCACCCCACAGAGGAGGATGACCCCGGCCCGGGAGAGCACAGGATGCTTGATCACAGCAGGGAGGAAGTGAGGGATGGAGTTAGCGTTTGGTGATGGTGGTGGTAGAGGAACCAATCAAGAAGAGCCTTTGGAAAAAAGGGGCTCCACCTGCAGAACATTCTTGCAGGCTGGTCCTGACTGTGATGGGCATAAACATCGATGTCCTGCTTCGCCCAGAGCTGTGGCTCCGCTATTTGTGACCTGCGGACTCTGAGGCAGGTTACTCAGCCTGTCTTGATTTCCCCTTCTAAAGAGTGGGGATAAGACCGCGCCCTGCATGGGGCTGCTGCCTTCCAGAAGGGAACATGCGTGATGCCTGCACATGCAGCAACCACTGAGCACGAAAACGACCGAATACGACCTGCCTTGGGCCACTCACCTCAGCTTGCGGAATCTTTCAAAGCCAGCAGCCACATACTGCCCTCCGTTCTGCAGGTCGGCCAGGTCTGTGATAGGGTGGCCACCCCGAGGCGTATAGAGGGCCCGCACAGCCACCGGGGCCTGCACAGTCGAGGTCACCTCGCGGAGGAAGGTCTCCAGGGTGGGGAAGCGGCGTTGGCTCACCACCAGCTGGCGACCTGGGGAGAAGGGGTCCCCGTTCCGGTATATCACCACCCTCTTGGCTGTTGGATTGCTACCACCCGCCATCGTGTGTCCTCAGCAGGAGACGCGGAGCCGTTACCAGGCAACTGAGGCAGGCTGGGAGCAGTGCCAGTCAGAAGTGGCGTCCTGCCCAAACCTTCACCAAGAAAGGAAGAGAGACTGCAGGAGCACGTGTTGGCCTTCAGGGTCTCATACAGCCGGCCCTCGGCCCTTGGTGGGGCCTCCCTGGGAGCTGGGGGGGCTCTGATCACTACACTGGAAGACCGCGGGCCTCAGTGAGAAAGTGGTGGAGAAAGCACCGAAGCACAGATGTTCTAATCCTGGATAGAGGGAAGAGCCTCAGAAGCTCCCTGCCACTCCGCAGCCCAAGGGCTGAGCTCAAAGGATGATCAGCTTTGGGGACTGTTCTCAAGGATGGCCCATCTGCCTCCTGGACTGTGGCTCCCAGCCTACCCCGGGGAAGATGCTGCATGCCAGCAGAAAAGGAACAGGAGGGCCCCGTTCTATGCTGAACAGAGGCAGAAGATGAATGCAACCAGGTGCAGAATCCATGAAAAAACCTTTATTCTCCATCAGGCTCCCTACTTAATTTACCCCAGGAAATTCCCTGTCCCCAAAACTGGATTCAGCCACAGGCAAGGATGAACGAATGTCCTTCTTCCTCCCTTCCCTATACTGGAGCGGCTCTTTGCTCCAGCTTCTCTTGGCCCCATTAGCCGCCAACAGCCAAGGGCAAAAGGAAGTCCTGGTACCAGGGAGCAAGGATGAGGCCCTGCCTCCCTCAGCGCCCTTCCATAGCACACCCGCTTTGGAACCTGGTCTTTCCCTGGCTGCCCAGGGCCTAGGCTGGTGGTCCTGTTTTCCACGGCCTGCCACTCCAGTGGTCCTCTCCCATGTGGGATGACCCTGTCAGAGATGGTTTCTCAGGCGACCTTCATCGCCATGGTACAGTTCTCTGGTTTTTCCCTTCCTCGTGGCTAGGTTCATTGGAGGTTCTATCCCTAGAGAATTCTCTCTAGGGAGCTGGCCCTTAGGTGGTTTAGTCTTCCAGAGACCCTGGCCACCACATTCTGTCGAGGTCTCCTCCCAGATGCCACGGTCCTCTGAGAAGTCCAACTTCCGTGGCCTAGCTCTTTGGCAATCAGGCTCTCTGTGTTCTGACCTCCTGGGAGACTTGTCCTCAATATCTGGGTCTTCACAGAGTGTGGGCACCGGGGACCTGGCCTTTTCAGAACAGTAGCCCCTAGGTTTGAGGCCTTTGGGGATGTGGTCATCCAGAACAGTCGTCAGCTGTGTGCAGGTCCGTCCAAACATCTGCTCCCCATGGTCTGGCTCCTTGGTGAGCCTGTTCTCTAAGGCCTGGTTATCTGATGGTGTGAGCAGCTGTGGCCCAGCCTTCCTGCAACATGGGTCCCTGTACTTGACCCCATCAGCAGTTTTATCTGTAGTGGCCAGTCTTTCTGGGCACTTGTGTGGTGGGGATCTGAGCCTCCAACAGTCATCCACATGGTCTGGCTCACTAGCGGTCCTGTCTCGGTAGGACTGGCTTTTCAGTGGCGGGCTTGTTTGTGACCTGGCCCTCTCACAGGTCTGTGCCCTGTGGTCTGAGCACACGCTGGTCTTGTCTCTGGGCTGGCTGGTCTCTGGGGATGTCAGTGTTTGTTTGAGAATTAGATACTGTTGGGGAAGAGAATAGACACTGTACCAGGCAGGACTGCTTGAGCACAGAGCAGGAGGCTTTTCCCTAACCCCCACTCTTGGCAGGGTTCCAAGGGAGTGCCTACCTCCTTACGGCTATTGATGGCCTGTTGTAGCCACAGCAGTTCCATGGCCAAGTGGCTGTGGTGGTACTGGAGCTCCTGGAGCTCAGTCTGGCTGTGGGGCAGTCCTGGACCCGCAGCTTCTGCGAAGGAGGGAAGAAAAAGGGGAGAGGGCTTCAGGGGTACCCACTAGGCCTGGCTACCCTTAAGCCCTGGCACCCTTCCTCTGCCCACCCCTGAGTTGCCCTTAACCAGGCACTGGGAAAAAAGAGAGGGATGCAGCTTATGGAGCACAAGCCTTTCACTTTTCAGATGGGAAAGCTGAGGCCCAGAGCAAGTCAGGGGCTTGCCCTGAATCGAGGCACAGAGGTACCTGGGTTCTCCATCCTTGACACATCTCTGATCTCCCTTGGGCTGGGATTCCTGGCTTTCCTTCTGTGCTCCTCCTGAGGCCAGGGGCTGTCACCTCTGCAGAGAAGGCTCCCCGAGTTTGTGGAGCGCTCTCCTGATTTCTTCAGCATCACTTCCCCCAAGACAGCTTCTCTCTCGGGTTCTGTGCATGAGAAGCTTCTCCGCAGTTCCTGCTCTGGATTTGGTGCCCTCCCTTGGGGTTTCTGGGTCCGATGGGATTTTGCTTTCTGAGAAATCATAAGTATGAAACCTCGCAGCTAAACTCTCCAAATATGTGGGTGCCAAGATTTAGCATACAAGGTGGTAAGGATTAAGGATTGGAATGTTGGGAGTGGAGTCTTTCACTGAGAAAAGCTTGTCAACAGGAAGGGTGGATTCTACCATTTCCTTGAAGCCCCTCCCCAGGTCCCTCCTATCCCTCCCTTCTTCCACTGGGTGTGTACTACCTCTGGGAGGAACTGGGGCCTGGGAATCCAGCCCTCTGTCCATTGAAGCGTGCCCAGATCACCCTCGATTTCTCGTACAACAGCCTCATACTCCGCTCGCAGACTCTGGAAGTGGCGTCGGACCAAGAAGCCCCGGACGCAGGCCTGGCGTGGAGAATAAAGGAGAAAGAAAATGCTCATCACTGCAGAAATGGGGCATTTTGAGGATTTTCCTGGAGAGGTCGTCTCAGTGACTACGAGGGGTTCTGGACACGGGAAAAGGAGAGGTGACGCTGTACGTCAGGACAGTCCCCAGGAGTTCAAGGAAGGATGCCGGACTAGCTCCCCCTCTTGAATTTAAGGCCCTTCCCGCCACTTCCTGGATCCCGCAGGAGCGTATGGTGGGAGTGGAAGGCCTGTGGGGGTCCGTGGGTCCCACCATTCTTCAGGGTGGTGGGGGTGGTTCGGTAACTCCAGAGGCGGGCACGAGGGTAGGTGACTGAACGTAGTAGCCTTCTCTCGTTCGAAGGTCCCAATCCGAGATCCCGTGCTGCGACGCGTGCGCCCCGGGCCCGCTCCGCACCTGCAGCACCGACACCCTCCGAATCAACCGTTCCCGCTCCATCCCGGCGCCAACAGACCAGCAGCTGACCAGCGCCTGCCAGTTGCGTCACTAGTTCGCGCCGTGCGCGGCCCCGCCCCCTGCCGTCTCCAAGGCAACCATCCTCCTCTCGCGGCTACCTGGTCGCGGGTTCCCAATTCCCACTCCCAGAGCCGCGTTGGGAATTCCAGCCCCACCTCCCGCCACGCCGATCGGGACCGTCCAAACCGGTGTGTCGCGCAGGGGTGACTCCGGGTTCTTCTCCGAGTGAAGGCGCAAAGAGGGGAGGAAGCACACGGAGCCGGTGTCTTTCTTTCTGGTTTAATTCCATCTAGTGCCCCCCACCCCCGTAGCACCTGGGGGGCCGTGGAATACCCGATCGAGTCCGTAAAAAGTCACAGTTTGAAGGGGATGGGAGGAGCAGTCTGGGCCTGGGTCCGACACCTATACAGCTGACTGCTCCTCGGGTTCGGCGTTCTCGGCCAGGTGCAGCTTCTGTCTGTGCCAGTCAGTCAAGGATTGCGATGCTTTGGACCCCAGTCTTTCCAGCCCTGTCTGCCCATCCTACATTGGCTTAGTTTTCCGAACCGCACAAAGGGGCAGACAAAGGTGATTCGCGGTTCAGGTGGCAGTCCACACCCACCCTTCTTGCTAGATGGCTTACTCCCTTCTCTTTGGGTCTAGATCGTGCAGGTACGTGCACTCGCACTATTTCTGGCTGAGACTAGCTGGGGAGATAATCTAAATCAGTGAAAAGAATTACTCAATGTCAAGAAGAGTAAGACAGCTTTGCCATGGATTGGTGTCAGCTAAAGTACTGGCAAAGATTTTCTTTTGAAGATTTTATTTTGGGGGTGCCTGGGTGGCTCAGTCAGTGAAGGGTGGGACTCTTT
Organism: Mustela nigripes; assembly: GCF_022355385.1. Taxonomy (NCBI): domain Eukaryota; kingdom Metazoa; phylum Chordata; class Mammalia; order Carnivora; family Mustelidae; genus Mustela; species Mustela nigripes. The sequence continues at coordinate 23,880,976 of NC_081570.1, read as the reverse complement.
ATTTCTGCTCAGGTCATGATCTCAGGGTTGTGAGATGGAGCCCTGCAGGGAGCTCTGCCCTAGGCATGGAGCTTGCTTAAGATTCTTTGCCTCTCCCTCTGTCACCCCTCTCTCTTTTAAAAAATTTTTTCAGTAGTGTAACCACAAAGGTTTTATTTTTAAGTAATCCCTGCCCCCAACATGGGGATCAAATTCACAGCGCTAGAGATCAAGAGTCTGAAGCTCTACCGACTAAGCCATCCAGGGGCCTCGCTTGCAAGGATCTTCATAAGTAGATAAATCACATTCCCTATAACTATCTTTCTCCTGATAGTCGGGAGAAGTCTGCGTGGGAGGCAGCTTGTGGCTAATTCTGCTTTGGTAGGACAGGAAGGGCGAGATGTTGGTTTTATTGTAAATACTCCTAGAGGGTGGTGGGGACAAGGAAACTGATTTTATCTGTGGGAGGTGTGACACACACACACACACACACAGCAGGGTCCCCCGGAAAGGATACATAGAATTACTAAGATCTTCCAGCTGTCAACAGAGAGGAAAAAAGGTTTCTGTCAGGAGATGCACCAGGCCAAACCTCAGATGCTCTGTGAGGCATCTTCTGGTGGGGGTTGGCGCTCCATGCACCCCCAGTTTTTCACCGAGGGGCCAGAAATAGCCTTAGGATCATGTACCTCCCCCACCCTCTTGTGTCCCCAGGAACAGAAGCCCCCAGCCCTGACCCACATTGCTAAGCAGCTGGTCCAGGTTGCGGTCAGCCATCGTCTTCTTCTGCTCCTCAGGCAGCCCCTCAGTGACCCCGTCCTCTTCTTCCTCCTCCTCCTCCTCCTCCCCACACACGTCCAGGCTGAAGTGCAACCGGGCCAGCTTCTCCTGCATCTCCCGCACGTGCTCCAGCTGCTCAAAGGAGCATTCCTTCCCTGGACAACACCTGTCTGAGCCCTGGGAGCAGCTTGGGACCCTGGCCCCAGCCGCGGCCCAGGGACCAGGCCCTCCTGCCCCACCCACACACCCTCTCAGTCCAGCCCCTGGGACTCACCAAAGGCCTGCAGCCGGCCTGAGTGAAAATCATTGAGCAGGTTCAGCAGTCCCCCCTCCATCTCATAGACGTCGGTCACCTCGGTCAGAAAGGAGTGCTGCAGGGGCGTGCCTGCAGAGCCACCCCCACTTCCGGCCAGCACTGGGCGACATTTCTCCTTGCCTACCCTGGGTGGGGTGGGCATGACCAAGGTCACAGGATGGGGGCAGCCAGGAACCGAAGGTTTTCATGCCATCGGACTATGCACTAATTCACCTTCCTATCTACTCCCAAACAGAAATGGATGTTTGCTCTTCTGACCCTGCCCTGGGCTCCAGGACTGGGAAGTGGGTGAGGAGGGGTAGGGAGAAGAGTCAAAGGAAGTCTTTTTCTTCAGGTGAAACTCAGCCAGAACCGGGGCTGGAAGGGGCGCTCTGGGGCTTCTGTCCGAGCCCTGCACTCATTCCTCCCATGACCCTGGGGAATCACTCATCCTCCCTGGGGACAGTTACTCCTTATTGCCATGACAGCCATCTTACCTCTCCCCAAAATATCTTTCCGCTCCTATTTCAAAACGGTTTTGAATTTTCCACTGTCCTCAGGATAACCCTGAAGGATCTTTCTCAGCCCGCACCCCCCCCCCTTCCTGTTGCATTTCCTACTAGTCTTGCTTCAGCCCTGGGCTTCAGTGACAGCCCCCTGCAGCCATCCCCAGACGCATCTGTCGGGCAGACAGTGTGCAAAACCACAGGGAGGCACAGTCATGGGAGAAAGAACACCTTGTTTCGTGGGAAACAAACATGGAGACCTTGTACGGTCGAATTCAGATCCCCAATCATTTAGAAAAATTAAGCAAAAATTCAGATCGTACATCTGGGTCTCCCTTTACCATCTCCTGCTCCATGACACTCGAGGGCAACAGCCACCTGTGGTTCTGGGAACCTCCCAGCCAATATTTTTCTTCCATACTTCTGTTCTGTCAGGCAATTCCTTCAGCTTAGACATTCTCTCTCTCTCTCCAGTGCCCTACAGCCTCTCTTTCTGGCATCGTTCACTGCCTGTTCTGAGGAGATCCCAGTCACCATCTGGCCTTTCCCCACACCTGAGGACAGAGACTGGGGCAGAGGCAACTCTGAGTTTTCTCTCAATGACCCGTGGGGGCAGCCCCAGGGAAGGCATCAACTGTTGCTAAGGCTAAGGCTTAGGCTAAGGCTGTCTTTACCTTCCCACAGGGCTGAGCCCAGAGTTGGGGTCCCTCCCTCCTTGCCCTGCTTTCCTTCTGTACCCACCTCTTGAACTTGGCCCGCTGCTTGGGGGACGGCAGATGAGGGAGTCCCAGGGCCAAGGAGCCGCTGTGGCTGGTGGGCACGGGGACCCTTCGTAATGTGCCAGGGGCCTGGGCTGGCTGGGTCAGGCAGGGCTTGGGACTCCTTTTCTTCTTCTTGTCCTCCATTGGATCCCGGCTGGACCTCAGGTCCCACTGAGATAGTGAGAGGCAAAGCCATCACTTCACCTGGCCACCCTGGCAAAGGAAGGACCCTGGGACCTTCCCACCTTCCCCCTCATAACTGCCAGGGTCTTGGTCCTTTCCTCTGTCCAGGATGGGCAGGGCCCGGATGCCAGTGCCTTCCTGCTAGGGTCTTGGATTTGTATTTGAAGGAGCTTCCAGGGCCCACCCCAGGTCCCCCACCTGCCCTCCAGCCCTGGCCTGAAAACCTGGCCCCTGCCTGGAAGGGCTGGACCAGACACCATTGTCCTGCTGCTGCTGGGATTTCCTGTCCCAGGAGCTGACGGGGCAGAGCTGGCAGGGGAAACGGAGAGGGAGGCAGAGTGGATGTGAGCCGGCAGGAGGCCAGTGGACGATTAGGGGTGTCTTAACTAGGTTCTCTTGTGTTTAATCAGCTGTCCAGGCAGGTGCTGACAAATCCCATCGGCAAGGGAGGTGACCGAGGTGTGGGTGGGGGCGCCTGGGAAGACTTCAGTGTCAGACATTCACCACCAGAGGATGGGTAATGGGGCTCACTGTGGGTACCCTGCCACTCAGACGCCATCATCCCTCCTCTTCAGCCAACCCCAATCTCAAACATCAGGCAGTTCCCAGAAGTTCTCTGGGACGGGCTTCCTGCCTCTTCTCCCTCCCTGGTCAGAAAGGCCCTGCTCCGCTTCAGCTGCAGCCAGGGGTGGGGGGCTGGGGGGTCCAGCAGCTGGCTGCCTCAGCCTCCCACAATGGCTGCGCCTGTGGCTGGCACTGCTCGGCCTCCAGGCCAGCTCCACCCCCCAAGCCTCAGGTCGGCTGAGGTCCTCCCGGAGGAGGCCCTCGCAGGGGCTTTCCCAAGCTGCTTGCTTCCAGGCTGCCGCCACCAAGCCTCGGTCTGTGCTCTGGGATGGTGGGGCCACTGGGGGCAAACTGGCAGCTGGCTGGCCAGCCCCAAGGGGGTGTGGTGGAGGGGAGACCAGAGCACGTCCTCTAACTTGCATTGCAGTGGCTTGGCCCAATTAGGGAATTGATAGAAGAAATGCAGCAGGAGCCCCTGTTCCCCAGGAATGGCTGGGGACCACCGGGGATCTATTTCCCAAGCTGTCTTCAAAACCGCGTGCCAAATGGATCGCTCAACTGGGGAGCCAGGATCCGAAACGCAGCCTCAGACCCGGGATGTTCCGCACCCCCGACACACACCGTGGAAGGGGACAACTGACCTGGAGGTGTGGGGTCTGGAGTGGCGTTTCCGTGCCGTTCCCTCCGCCCTCAGCGCTCTCCTCCTAGGGAACTGAGCAGATGGCTGTAGAGCTAGCAGGAGGTAATTTGCATTTAAAGAGAAAGTGACCTCCTTTAGCAGTGGGGATACGGGAAAATGGGAGGAGTCTACGACAGTTCCTCGGCTGTCCCTCTGACTTGACGTTATTTTCCCAGCTGAGCTAAAGTGACTAACGTTCTTTGTGTGATGGCAATCTTAAAACCTCACTTTCCCATCAGTTTGGGGAGAAGCTACAGTCCCTTACAAAATGGTAGTGGTTTTGTCAGAAAGCCAGGGTGGGGAGATAGGGATGCGGGGCAGAAAATGTAAATAAGCATGTAAGACATATAGATGCATATGCATATATATATATGCAGCAGCAGCAGAAAGAAACTGCAAGAGAAGACAACCGTCTATTGAGTTGAGGTCCCCTATTAAGCACTTTATGTACATTTAATCCTCATAACAATCCTGCAGGAACTTACTGTCACCATCCCATTTGCTGAAAGTAAACTATATTTTGAGGGTAATATCACTCATCCCACGATACCCAGACACTGGTAAGCAGTGAGGGCTATGTTCAGCCCCTGACTGAAGTGATGGGACCAAACCTCCTCCCCCCGCCCCACTCCCAGGTCAAAGAGACACGTGTGGGGAGCATCAGGTCAGAGGGACATCAGTGAGATTACCTGGTGCTTGACCCCAGCCCCCAGGAGGGAAACCTGAGTGCCACATGGAGACTGACCCAGCACTGCCCGTGCTGCTGGGGAGGCCAGATCAATGGGGCAGCTATTTAAAGACCTGGCAGAGGCTCCTAGCTCTGGTCCCCAGAGAACCATCTGATGCAACAGGAGACAGGCTTATCCTTGGCCCGGCTGCCCTGCAGTTTCAAATAGCTGTCCCAGGGCAACGTGCACAGCACCTTGGACCCCTTTCCCTCCCATGGGCAGGAGCAGCTTCCCGGTACCTGGGCTTCCAGATAAGTTAGGGAGTGATGGGCTGTTTCCACAGGCACCCACGCAGGGATCTTTCCCAGGTGCTTCCAACACCCAGACTGTTTCTGAAGTGAAGGCATTAATTCAGGACTTTGTCAATAACCAGAGGCTGGAAGGAGGGGTCTGCAAAGGCAGAGAGGACAACCTGTAGGCTGCTCTCTTCCAGGAGAGTGGTGGTGGGTGCAGGAGCCCCCCTAGGGTGAAGTTATCCTAAGAGATGCATGGCTTGGGAGTTTCAAGAGTTGGGGTGGCCTCCCTGGCCTCCTTCCAAAGGAGTCTTTGACTGGGGTCAGCTCTGAAAGGTATCAACCTGTTTAGACCCTGATCAGAAGGAGCAGAGGCTCCAAGGAGACCATCACAGCCAGCGTGAACACAGCTGCTTGTGGACGCCTGGAAGGACGTCTCTGCTGTTTTTTAGGCACTCATGTATCATCCTTTGTGCCAGGCCAAACCCAGGCTCCAGAGAGAATAGGGTGCTGGTGCAGGAGCCCCAACTTTTGCACCTAGGCTTGGCAGGGTGAGCAGGAATGTCTAAAAAATCAGCCCATTCTTCAGAATTGCATGCAGAAAGTTGTCTTCTCAAGGAGGGTACAAAATCAAAGGAATTCACAGGTAGGCCAATGCCAAAGGGTGCTGCCCATGGCAGACAGCCCCGAACAGCAGTGATCCAGGCATCTAATTTTGGGCCTCAATTAGCCTATGTCTAGGTTTCTCATCTCCGTACCTTATAATTCCTCACAGATCTTCCTAATGCCCTATTTGAACACCTTCAGTGGTTCCTCCCGTCCTCTGATCTAGCCCAGATTCCTTAACCTGGCACACGGACTCCTGGTGACATCCTCCCCCTACCTCCTGTGCACTTGCATTTCTAGGTGAACTACATTGCTACTAAATCAAGTTGTCAAACTTCTACCTGCTCTTTGGGTCATAAGCCCTTCCAGGTGTCTACCCCTAGCTCCTTGCCGAAGGAGACAGGGCTTCCTTCACGGTTCCACAGCACCACTGCTGTTTCTTTATCTAGAAGTATCTTCTGGGGGGCTCAGATGGTTAAGTGTCTGCCTTCAGCTCATGCCATGATCCTGGGATCCTGGGATGGAGTCCCACATCGGACTCCTTGCTCGGCAGGAAGCCTGCTTCTCCTTCTGCCTACAGGTCCCCTTGCCTGTGCTGACAAAATCTTAAAATTGGGACACCTGAGTGGCTCTGTGGATTAAAGCCTCTGCCTTCGCCTCAGGTCATGACCCCAGGACCCTGGGATCAAGCCCGGCATTGGGATCTCTGTTCTTCGGAGAGCCTGCTTCCTCCTCTCTCTCTGCCTACTTGTGATCTCTGTCAAATAAATAAATAAATGTCTTTAAACAATGATAAAAAAAATAAAAATCTCTTTCTCCAGGGCACCTGCTGGCTCAGTCAGTAGAGCATGCGAGGCTTGATCTAGCTGTAAATTCAAGCCCCACATTGGGTGCAGAGACTGAGCCATGCAGCCACCCCACAGAGATCACTTAAAAAAAAGTATCTTTCTTCACCACTAGCCTGACCCTTCATGGGGCAGGGCCAACTTTTCATTGAATGAAAGAAATTTAATGCCTCTATGTATATGAGCATCATGCCAACTTTGCCAAGGGCTCTGCTCAGGCAGTTCAAATGAATCTGTTTGTGGTGACTTGGCAGGTGTTGGGGGGGGGGGCACTCAGGAAGATGCCTGATACAGCACAGCCAAAGGCTCCGGAGCAGATCCAGAGGAGTCAGTGATGGCTAGATGGATCCAGAAGCACCAAATGACCACAGCGGTCAGGAGAGACACCAGTAAGGCAACAGACTCTTTATTTAATGTGGTTTAAAATACATCAAAATCAAGTCCCTGGCTGTTGTGAATACCAAAAGGAGACAAAAAAAAAAAAAAAAGCTGTCAGCACAGCTTTAAAACAAACCTGGGTGGCCAGGTTGGACCATATGGGAAGCAGTTACAGGGACAGAAGGCAGCACCCCTCCCCCAGGCAGGTGCCTGGCTGTCCCTGGGGTGACCACCTCTGTGCTGCTCAGGTGGGAGGGCTGGGGCAGCAGCTGGAGTCAGCTCAGCAGGCTTTGGCCCTCCCCCCCCAGCTACTAGGGCAGTTCCACTGACCTCTGGGTCAGCCCTCAGCAGGGCCACTGTGATGGGAGCGGTGGAGTGGAAATAACCATCTTCACAGACAGAACATTCTCCTAAAGAAAGTGCCTGAGCTCAGCCCATGGTCCAAAAACCTCATGGAAAACAAAATTAAAACAAAGTGCTGCCAATACCACTCAAGAATCTGGTGTATGTGAGGCTCTCAGCCGGGCAAGGTCTGGAACACAAATTACTGTCAGCAGGGCCAAGGGCTCTGGGCGGCGAGCCTCACCAGCAATGGTCCCCTGGAGGAAGCGCGAGCAATCTTAAGAATCCAACACAGCTCTTGGTCCTAAAACTGAGGTCATGTGCATAGGACCTGCCCTGGAGAGGAAGGCATTGGCCTTCAATCCAGTTAGGCCACCTTCCCTGCATGGGGCCCAGGCTCATGGCTGGCGAGGGCAGCGCCCAGGCACCTGGGCGGACTTTGGAAAGCAGAACAAGCAGAGCAGCCGTAGTGATTAGTGTGATTTGGTCAATGAAGAGAAGAGGGACAGGAAGAGGGAAAATGGAAAATGGAATCCTCATCCGTAGGCTGACCCGGACACCTAGACATGGCTGGAGCTGAAAGCAAAGGTTCTACTCACCCAGGGCCTGGATACAGGATCCGGGAAGCCTGGCTGGGCCACCTTGCTCACTGCAGCCCCACAGTAACTAGACCAGTTCTCTGGGGGTGGCTGTGCCTTACAGCTGGGAACCCCCACACTGGGCTCCTACGGCCAGCCCCTCAACCGCACAGGTTCTATGAGGTAGCTGAAGCGAGGCAATCGCACGGGCTACTGCAGGCCTCTTGCTCTTTCAACCAGACAGGCAGAAGCTTGCTCTTCCCTGTGCTTCCAGAGCCCAGCAAACCCTGCACGGGGCTGGCAGTTCTTGTGTGTCTCAGACTGACACGGGGGCTGGGAGGGTGGGGTGAGGAAAGCCTTACTGGGCAAGGAAAAGGCAGGTCCAGGGACCACTCCAGAGGGCAAGATCTTAGGGAAACACTTCTCCACAGGAGAGCAGGATATACCAGGACTAGCGGGAAATACTCAGAGGCCAATCGATGGTAGCTGCCATGGGGGCAGCGGAACAATGGTGTGCCGTTCATCTGCCATCTCTGGTCTAAGTTGTAACATGTTACAGGAGCCCTCTGCACTCTTCGTGAACCTGTTTATGGGAGGGACTGAAGTGAAAGGCATGAAGAGCGGGCTGGGAGTTGAAGATGAAGGGCCCTGCAGGACACTGAACTAGCTTCAAGGAAATTCAGCAAGAAACAAAAGCTCCCTCAGCTACACTGAAGCCAAGGCCCAGGTAGAGGTGGGGTGTAGTACCGCAAGCCCAGCTTCCCAACCCATGCCTCATTCTGCTGTCCCAGAAAATTCTTCCGTATAGACTGGTGAATACCCTGGCAAGTATGCAACCAGTAGAACCTTCAGGCCAAAGTACCAAGTACTGGGGTGTGAGGGGGTCACAAGACCCAAAATGTCAGCCATTCTATGGATTTGAGGCTCATCAATCGTCAAGTCTCACGCTGTCCCTCAGGTGTCAGACAAGAGCTGGGGGCTCCCACACAGGAAGTGAGATGTCAAGGACATACTTCAGCTTATTCCTTAGGCAATGGAACCAGGGCAAATCTCAAGGATTGCACATGAAGGGTGGGGTCAGAAGCAGAAACAGACTCCTAAAAGCCAAGGGGACGACAGTTGGGCACAGGGCCCAGCAACCGCCGCATGGAGACAGCGGTGATGGGCATCAGCAGTGGCGTCCCAGGACTGAAACACACAGGCAAGCTTGTGGTAAAACCATGAGAGGCCCTTCCCTTCCTCCTAACTGCAATCCGATTTCACCAAACAGGAAAGCTCAGCACCAACGTGGCAAAGATACCAGCTGGGGTGGTGAGGCTGGGGTGCACTGGAAGGCAACTGTGCCAGCAACCCTCCTCCTTCCTCAGATCAATACACACACTGTCATGTGCAAAACAAACAAAAAAAAACAGAAACCTTCAGAAAGCATCCTTTGGGTGGTCTCGTCAATCATTTGTGCAGGCTAGAGAGGCACCTGTGAATGATAAGGCTACTGAGAAGCATTGCCGGCCTGGTCCTGGCACCACCTGAGGGCTCCCTAACCATGTACCAGCCCACAGCCACTTTCTCCAGGTCCCCTCTCCAGAGCAGGACAGCAGTTGGATCCCCAGCTCTGTGGGCCCTGCCCAGGGACCCCCCCTTCTCCAGGTTGAGAGAAGTAAAGGAGGCTCCAGGGCAGCTAGGAGAGCCAGAGTTGCCCAAGCCCTGCTAACGAGGGAAACGCAGTCAAGGCCCAAGTGTGTCACTTGTCACAAGCCCTGAAGGGCAGAAGGGGGGGGGGGGTGTCTGAGCCTCAATCAGGCAGGGGCAGGCTCAAGTCACTTGTCCTGCCAGCTCACTGGGACAGCAGCTACATATGGCAGCTCCTCTTTGAGACTCTTCAGCTCAGAGAAGAGCCAGTGACTCGACTCGTACACACCCCCACCTCCAGTGGAAGCCCATGTTCCGCAGAGAGAGAGGAATGTAGGAGGCCTTACACATATGCCATATGTATGTAAAACTGACCCACAGAATTCAAAACTGCAAAGTGTCAGATGTCAACCAGGTCGGAGCACCCTGGACCTCAGCACCGGACTGCTGAGCGATGGGAGCCCTGCCTGGGCTAGGCCTGGCTGGGCCGTTCGCTCCCTTCCCAGCACGCCCCCCGTGCCAGGTTCCCTAGGCGGTGGTGGAGGTGGGCTCCTGGGGCCCCACTTGGCCAGGTGTTTCTGTGCTTGCTGCTCCTGGGCAGCAAGGAGCTTCTGAGACCCTTGGGGAGCTCGGTGACTGGGCCCCAGGACCCTCACAACCCTGCTCCCTGGAGGCGGTTGTGGCTTCTGGTCTTTGCTCAGGGCCGCTGTCAGGGAGGGAGCCCTGGCCACCAGCACTCAGGTCCTGTACCCTTTTGTTCAGGTCGTTGCGCTCTGTCTGCAGTGCCCGGCACAACTTCTCCAGCCGCTGGATTTTCACCTGTAGGCCCTCCAGCTCTTTGTCCCGGAGTGTTTTCTAGGGAAAGAAATGGGGCCTTACTGCCACGCCATCAACCCCAGAAGCCAGAGTCATGTGGTAGGAAACATTTACACTTGAATGACACCGGGGACAGATCAGAGCCCAAAGCTGGTCCTTTCCTAGTGAAACAGCCATGATGGGTGCCAAGACCTGCTGCTGGCAGGGGGTGCTGCAGTGCAGAGAAGGGCGTGGCTTGAAGACAACGTATTTCTCCATTTATCCACCAGATGACACAAAGTCCGACATGGCTTTTGGAGCCTATTTCCTTATCTGTTAAAATGGACTATGAGGTCACCTGGGTGGGTCAGTTGGTTAAACATCCAACTCTTGATCTGGGCTCAGGTCAGGATCTCAGGGTTGCAAGATGGAGCCCGTCAGGTTCTGTGCTCAGCAAGGAGCCCGCCTGAGATTCTCTCCTCTCCCCTCTGCTCACACATGTGCCTGCACACTGTCTCTTTCTCTCAAATAAATAAATCCTTTTTTTTTTTTAAGGTTTTATTTATTTGAGAGTGCATGCACGTGTGCACAAGGGTGGGGTGGGGGGAGAGGGACAGAGAGAAAAGCAAACACCCCGCTGAGTGGGGAGCTCAACTTGGGGTGATCCCAGGACCCTGAGACAATGACCTGAGCTGAAGTCAAATGTCAGATGCTTTACCAACTGAGCCACCCAGATGCCCCTAGACAAATAAATCTTAAAAAAAAAAAGGGGGGGGGGGACTGCTGACATCAACTTCACAGATCTTGAGGAGGTTCAATGAACTGGCATTATATAAGACAGTCAGAAGGGTCTAGTATATAGTAGCTACTCCAGCAATTAATTCCTTTCTTCTATATCTCAGACCATGAAGTCAAATTACCTAAGCTACTCTGCATATGAACTGTATGCATCACTGCTACCCTTTGGTTTTTTGGTTTTTGAATTTCCCATTTGTTCTCTTTGCTTCTACTGCAGACCTACCACTGGGCTCACCATCTCCCATGGGGCAATAGTTGGCGGTGCCTTTGGACCTGGACAGATAGACACACAAGTCCCAGCTCCATGACTTACTGGTAGAATGTAGAGGGGAGGGCCCAACACTCAAAAACTGCAACCCCGTCTGCCACCTCTCCCCCCAGCTGCAGAGCACACCCAGCCCACCTCCTCAGCCATCTCAAGCAGGGCCTTGTTGCTGCTCTCCCACCGGGACCGGTACATGGTGGTTTCTTTCTCCAGCTTCTTGATCTTCTTAGTCATCTGGGTTATGGGACAGACAGAAGGAAATGGTCAGGCGGCCAGACCATCTGTGTATCTGTGTCTCCAAGATGGGGAGCACTCCCAAGGGGGCAAGGTATTACAGTGCCTCCGGTGCAACCGCAGGACATCACAAGGTAAATGCCACCACCACCAACAGGGAATGACAAGGCTGTGCCCCTTCTCTAGGATAACCTGGAGGATGCACAGGTCAGTGATGCTTCCTTCAGAGGCGGGGTGAGGCTCTGATCCCTCCTTACAGGCCATCCTTGGTATCAATCACAGTTCATGGAAACAGCTCCCCAGCAGGCTCCCCAGGGGTGAGGTCTTCCCCTGCAGCCACACCCAGCCTGGACACTGTTACCTTCTCCATCTCCTGTTTGAATGTGGTGAACACCTCACTGCTTTTGGAAAGAGTGTTCTGGAATTCCTCAAACTTCTCTGTGTATAGGGCCAGCTGAGTGAGGAAGAAGCCCAGAGATAAGATTAGGCCTCTCTGGAGGGCATTTCTGGTTAGCACAGTCAGACCCAACCATGGACCTCTGACCCAACAATTCTACTGAGATGCCACTTTTCTTTTTTTAAAACAATTATGTTTATTTCACAAAGAGAGTGAGAGCGCACAAGCAGGGGAGTAGGAGGCAGAGGGAGAGAGAGAAGCAGGCTCCCTGTTCAGCAGGGAGCCTGACTCGGGGCTCGATCCCAGGATCCTGGGATCATGACCTGAGCCAAAGGCAGATGCTTAACTGACTGAGCCACCCAGGCGCCCGAGATACCATTTTTCTTTAAAACAAAACAGTAACTACGTATTTGGAAGGACAGAATCCAAAATGTTAAGCTTAGAAAGCAGGATTTGGAATGACTTATATTTTGCCTCTGCATGTTCAAACTTTTCTTCTAAAATTAAGTACAATTAATGTAATTAAAAACAGCCGTTCCTTCCCTGCCTCCTCAAAAGCTGCACGACACTTGCAACTAGGAACAAAGTCCTTCAAGCTCACCTAGCCACCTGGTCACCACCACAGCAGCTGGGCGGGTCCAGAGAGAACAAAGGCTCAGCAAGGTCACACAGCAGTCAAGGTGGTCCTAGAATGAGGGTCCCCATTTCCCTCCCCCAGGATGGGGCCCAGCAAGCGGACCTCAGAGGCACAGGGTCAGGACCCACTCTGTCTCACCTGCTGCTTCAGGTGGGTCTCCTGCTGCTTCATCAGCTCGCACATCCTCTGGGACTCCACTGCCTCTTTGAGGAGCTATTTCCAAGACAGGACCCCAGATCCTGTCAGAAGCCCCTGAGGGGCTGTTTGGCCTTTTTTAACCGTATGCCCCAGGACCCACTGAAGTGTCCTGCTCTCTGACTGAAGCAGTGCCCTGGTCCTCCGGACAGGAACCAACCCCTCCCTGACAAACTTGACTATGAGCTGTGCCAGAACCCAACCCACCTCTTCCCAGACGCCCCACCCTCAGGGCCCGAGCCTCACAAAATCCTTCTCCCGCTGGTGCCTCTCCTCTGCCTCCTTCAGCATCTCCTGGGCCTGCTGGAGCTTGGCGTCCACAAGCTGCTGCTGCAGGTCCTTGTGTTTGAAGACTTTGTCGATATGCTGCGGCAAAGCGTGGTGGGAGGGCCACCTGTCAGCAGCTCCCTTTTGCAGGGAGGTCTGGGGGCTGCAGGGGCGACCCACCTGCAGAGACCCGAGTCCCCTACCCAGCCTCCCATCTCATTCTGACATGCTGGACTCCGCGTGTTCCATAGCACATGGGCCTCACGTTTCTGGAAGGTCTACTTCCCAACCTCACCTTGTTTCTCTCCAGTCAGTCCTGGGTGTGCAAAGGGATGGAATCGGCTCCCAGAAAGCCAAGTAATAAATACACTCAAACTTCCGACCCCAGTAGATCTCTCTGCAGGACTAACAACCCTCACTTTTGGAGCCCGGCTCCCTTGTAAATGGGAAGAAAGGACAAAAACGACACCCGCACCAACACAACAACTTAGCCCCATCGGCAAAGATCTGCCCCATCTAGAGACCAAGACTAGATGTGCGAATTTCAAGGCAGTCCTAACTGCTGGAGGGGCCCTGGGAGCCAGGAGAGGGGGAGACAAAAAGAATGGGGAGGAGGCGGTGGACTCAGGGTGGCTTCAAAGGTCAAAGCAGCTGAGCAAAGGCACGTGGAGACTTCACCTATATTCTGGATAGCAAAGGAAAGGTGGCCGGAGTGTTGGCCGGATGGGGCTCCTCACCTCCTCCCGCAGCTCGTACTGCTCGATCAGCTTCTTGAGCCTCTCTGCCAGCTCCATGTTCTCCTGGCGCAGCTTGGAGTTGCGTTCATTGTGCTGTTCCATCTGCAGCTGAATGTCATTCAGCGTCACCTGGAAGTGTGAGGTCACCTCCTTGCGCTTCTCCTCTTCCTCCCGGGCACGCTGCACGCCTTCTTCCTGGGCAGAGAAGTCAGCCCTGGCTTCGTCACCTGTAGCTTCCCAGTCAGCCAGGGTCTGTACCGACAACCCTCCCTGCTCTGAATGAGGAGCAGCCAGGTTCCAAGATGTCATGCAATATGGGCCCCCAACGGACCCCGTGTCTATCAGGGAGAGATTCTCTCCCTAGAAAGATGTAGACGTACACTAAGTGCCATTCTAGAGGAACCTGGATCTCCCCAAGCCCATTCGTTCAGACTTCAGGTTAAGCAGTCTTGTTTCTGTGCTTTCATTTCTCATCTCTCCCCCTCCACTCCCAACAAGTTAAAATTCAGTAGTGGCCAGGTCGGTAAGACTATGCAGAATTAGGCAAGCAGACACTACTGGTGGGAAAGCAATGTGGCACAATCTATGAAAATTTACAACGTAAATTTCACTTCTGAGGTTTATCCTACGGGTACACTGTGTACACTGAGCTGGGGATATATACGAGAACTTCCACTGTAGCTCTATGGATGCAGGAGTGTAAATTAGAAACCACCCAGCAATTCCTTCACTAGGACACTGGTAAAATAAGGTAAGTGAAATCAATGATGCTGTCAAACAGAATGAGACCGTCCTAACTAAAGTGAGGGAAAGACAGCTAGGCATTCTGGGAGTGAGAAGCTGGGACAGGATGTGAAACGATACACAGACGGCGGTTCCGTTTAGAGGACCCTGTGGAGAACCACGGACAGACACAGGTAGTCTGTAGGCTGCACTTAAACTCACGTGTGAGAAGGTGTACTTCCAGTGGTTTCTGCTGGACACTGGGGTTGAGGAGGGTGGGCAACTGTCACTTTCGATTTGCTATACTTTCGTCACCTTTGAATCCCTCATACCTTGTTTATAGTGAAGTTCAAATTTGTCAAAGACCAACTAAAAATGAGCAAAATGTGTGGCAAAACACCATACATTTGTTGACCTAAGTATGTTGAAAATAAAGGATCCAGAGGTCATAGCAGTGACTGGGCATTAACCAAACTGACCCCCACCCAGAAGAAGAGAAAAGATCCAGCACTCCAGACCGCGGCTGGGAGAGGAGCCACCCACCAGCTTTCTGAACAACATGGAAGCCCTGCCTCCAGGGCTCCCTTTGCACCTCAGTCCTCACCTTACCTGAAACAAGTATGGGGCAAGTGGTAACAAGCAGCTGCCTCCAAGGTAGGGTGATCCTGGGAACATCTATGTCTGCCAAAAGCCCACCAAAGAAAAGTGGAAGTCAAGGGAAGCCACGTGGCAGGAGCCAGCCCACCTTGAGGGAGCGGTTGTGGCGCTGCAGCTCACGACACAGGCTCTCCAACTTGCTGCGAGCCAGCACGGCCTTGCTGTGCTCCCCGCGCAGGTGGTCCTTCTCCTGCACCAGCTGGCTCTGCTTCTTCTGCAGCAGCTTCATCTGCTTCTGCGAGTTCCGATGCTCCTCCAGCTGAGGACGGGGAACTTGAGTAAGTGCCCCGTGGCGCTCTTCCTCAGGGACCCTTGCCCTCTCCCAACTCCAGCTGTCAACAGCCCCCAATGGACATCGTGTGGGTGCTTTACACACTTCTCTGATAACTCCAAGGGCAAGGATACAGAAATGGGCACTCGGGACAAGCAGGGGTGCAGAGGCTGCAGACCCCACCTTCTCTGTGCTCTGACTCCAGAGACAAAGTTCGCAAGGCTCTCAACTCTTGGGACACTCATGCCCTACGAGGAGACCCCCTACCACCACTTCTTGTACTCAACAGACCCCCATCACTCCCACTTGCTGCTCCGAGACTCAGCATCATTTCTCTCCTCAATGTGATTGCTGTTAACATTTTGGCCTTTTCATTTCGGATAGATCTTAAACTTCTCCCCAGACCCTGCCCTCTCCTCCCGATCAGCTATCCTACCACAAGCCTATTCAACACAGATACAGTGCTGCTCAATGATGTAATGACAACTCTTCCAGAGGCCACATTAAAAAGGTAGAAAGTAGATGAAATTAACACTAGTAAAATATTTACTTAATCTAATATCTGAATATTATAATATTCCACCTGAAATCAATGTAAAAACTTTTGAGTATTTTATTCTTTCCCTTTCCTTAGATATCTGTAATCCAATGTGCACCTTAGGCTCAGAGCACGTCCAAATCTAGGCTACCCACATACATTTCAGCTGACTAGTGGTTACTATCCTGGACAGTCAGACCCAGATTTTGTCATTACCCAGAAGGACACACACCTCCAGTATCTCATCCCAGGGCAGGACCACTATCAACTGTCATTCTAGCTCCTTCCCTCCAGTATCTGTGGTCCCAGAAAGTCTACCATATTGGACCTCCAGCCCAATGATCAACCATCTTTTTGCTTTCCTTAAACTCTCTTTTAAATAATCACTGATCCTCTTACCTTAGATTTTTTACCCCCTTAGCTCTCTTCCCCCTTTCTACCAACGAAACTCCAACCCTGATATACCAGCCTTATGATTCCTCTGCGCCAGCACTGAAGCAGACTTGCCTGAAGCATCTCACTTTAAGTTCATGACCACCCCTCTGGGGCAGACCCTCGTCTGCCACGTGGCCCAACTATATTCCTTATGTTTTATTCACACTCCTCTTCCAGAGAACTATTTCGTCCTTGTCCTCCTCCACTTCAACTCTCCTCTCTCCCAGCAACAACTATCTTTCTCATTTCCCTGTGAATGGAAGCAACCAGAAGCTCAGGGGCACAAGCTCCGCCTCTGCACAACCACCTCCACCTGCCCTCTCCTGCAGTCACCAGGACCCAGCCGTGCTTCCTAACACAGCCCACCCTCCCGCTCTGGCCCCTACCTCATCCTCTACTTGAGAATATCACTCTGGCGACTCAGTTCCTGCTCTCTTCATCAGTCTTTCCCTGGCTGGCTCATTCTGAAGGGGTGGTATCTTTTTTACATCCTGTCCTTTATTTAATCATTATAATAACCCCATCAGGCAGGTATGATTTCCCCAATTTTACAAATGAGAAAAATTCCCTATAGGAGAACTCCAGCTAACACATGCGAATGGAGTGAAAGAAGTTAAAAATAAGTAGTCAGGAAATGACCCTCAGTGGAGAAACACATTCATTCAAACTCTCCCATCCAAGTACTAACCAGGCCCGACCCTGCTTAGCTTCCGAGATCAGACGAGATCGGGCGCGTTCATGGTGGTTTCATTCAAATTCTGATGGCAACCTGACAAGGGAGGAACCTGGCTGGTCCCACCAAACCCAGTGGACAATCTTCCATAACCAAAAGCGGGAGGAGCACACTGTGTTTCTCTACAGAGTACCACTTACAAGAAGTTATTATCAAAAGAGATGAAGTTGGATTGGATCAAGTTTCTAGAACTAATTTCCACTTTATCCACAGGAATCAAGAAGGTAAAATAAGAAGTTCAATAACACAAGCGAGAAAGTGAGGCACCCTACAGGATAACTCAGTAAGTCAATGACATGAGAAAAAAGTTAGCAGTAAGATAAAGACTGTTTTGGAGTAAAAGGAAAAAATGTTGTGAGGACCCAATGCATTAAAAGGACTTTCTCTAGACCCTGATTTGACCAAACTGACACTTTAAACAACCAGGGAGAGGTATTAGAGAGTATCATGTGATCAGCAACAATCATAAGTATGAGGACAGCGCTATGCATTTCCACGTTTTGGGGAGATGCACACTGAAGCACACAGGTGTGACGACGTGGTATTTGGGACTGGGGCCAGGAGCAGGGTTCTACCACTGGAATGTGAATAGTCGGCCTGGAAGAGGCCAGCTGGGACCCGACTCCCCAAGTGACAGACGGGGAAAAGGCTGAGAGAGAGGCTGAACAGTAAGTAAGCCACCCACCTGCCCCTGCACCCTCAACCCCATGCCAGGTGGCCTGCTGACTTTCCGAGGCAGGGCGGGTGCAAGGAGAAGGGGGAGAACTGACCAGTTCAGCATACTTCTTGCACAGAGCTGCCAGCTTCTCCTCTGGGGTGCTCAGCGTGTTCAATGTTTGCATCAGCAAGGTGATCTCCTTCCCTGCAAAGCACAGGGAGCAAAATCATGTACCCCCTTCTCTGGGGAATCTCCCCAGGCCTCGGCCCACACTCTTAGGCCCTGAGGCAGCCCTCCACCACTATACTTGATCTTGTTTGTTGAACTGGCTGTCAACCTGTCAAACCATGTGCTTCATCAGAGTGGCCGCCAACTCACTTCTGCCTACTGCTGTGGCCCCAGTGCCGCCCAGTACTGTCCCTAGTGCCCACTGCAGAGGACATGCTCAACAAACCCTTGACAGACAAATGACTCAGGCTATGTGGACACTCCATGGTGAACACTGGGGGTAGGTGAAAAAAACTGCCTGCTCTACCAGCTGAAGAAAAAAAGACATCCCATTGGCCAATTAAGTGCTACTGTGTCGATGCAAGGAAGGCCCTTCTGAAAGAGGACAGATTCAAAAAAGGAACAGGTCTTGCTGGGAACGACTAAACTCTTATCAAGAGAGGCAGCCAAACTGAACTTTATTTGTTCCCTCCCAAACACTGAACTTTAAAATGACTAAACCTTCCAATATTTGATCCCAAGATTAAGAAACAAACAAAAAAAACCAAACAAACATAAAACCCTCTTCCAATTAGAATGACCAGCAGAGGGTGTGGAAGTAACGACTAATACATGGGTATAGTATCACTTAGCTTTGATTCTTGAACACTCACACCAGGGCTCTCCCCCCCCACTAATAACTTTCTCTGTCTGTGCCTCAGTCAAGGACTCTTCCTTCTGTCCCCTGTACATAGTACAGCACCAAGCTCCTGAAGTGTCAACCCCAAGAGGCTCGAAAGATCAGTGTGGAGACTGCAAGCACAAGCACACAGGCCAAATCCAACCCCACGGGTAGGTTTGTTTGGCTCCTAGCATGTTAGTTGCCAACTGTTAAAAATCCAGAGAGACTTGGGGCACCTGGGTGGCTCAGTGGTTTGGGCTGCTGCCTTTGGCTCGGGTCATGATCTCAGGGTCCTGGGATCGAGCCCCGCATCGGGCTCTCTGCTCCGCAGGAAGCCTGATTCCCTCTCTCTCTCTGCCTGCCTCTCTGCCTACTTGTGATCTCTGTCTGTCAAATAAATAAATAAAATCTTAAAAAAAAAAAAAAATCCAGAGAGATTTCATGTAACTCTGCATGAAACAAAGGGGAAAAAAAAAAGAAGGCTGGCTACACCTAGCCTGTAGTGTTACATGCTATCAGCATGCTGGGACCAGATGGCAATCACCCCTTTAGATGAAGAAGGCCACGTCTTGTCCATATAGGGTCCCCTGTCTAATTTGGCTGGAGTCTTCAACCCTGGTCTAGTCCAAATCTAACTGTAGAGAAGTAAAAACTAAGGACCAGAAAGGAGAAAAGTCTTGCCCAAGTTCACAGGGCAGGTTAAAAAAAGTGCTGGCTGACACAGGAGCCCACTTAGGCCTCCTGCTCTTCATTTTTTCAAAGACGGATCAGGCTAGATTCCAGTTCCCATCTGCTCCCAAGGTCAGAAGCCGCTATGCAGTGAAAAACCTACATTCTCCGAGCCCACAACCCTGGCTTGGACCAAACTAATGTGACTTGCTGCTCTGAAGAGTAGTGTCCTCTGAATCCTGGCAGAGCAGGTTAGCCCAAGGAACGTCAGGTCCAAACTCCCCCGCCTCACCAGCAGCTGCCCTCTGCTCACCCAGACCCTTGGCTTTCTTCTTCTCCTGCGGCCTTCGGTGATCTCGGTCTCCAACCTCGTCACTTGCCCGGATCTCATCTGTGCCTGGCTCCCCTTTGGAGGTCTCCTTCTCACCATTGACTACCGGGGTCTCTGGCTCAGGCTCCCCATTTCGCGAAGCATAGGTCCGGGACTTGTCTGCATCTTCGGGCTCAGCAGGCTCACCCTGTGCCCCATCCTCACCTGGGCCCCCCTGATTGTTGTCCACACAGTATGTACTCAGAATGTCTTCCAACTGGCGACTCAGCTCCTCAGAGACATCACGGAGAGCCCCAGACTGAGCAGTTTTGGCTTGTGCTCCTACAGCAGGGCAGGATGACGGGCAGGAGAAACAAGATGGTTATTCCACTGGCTGAGATTTTCCAGGCCTGAACTTACTCGTTCGGGTTAAATGTTGCCTATCTTCTTTAAGCCTCAGTTTATTCACCTATAAAAATGATATAATTATCTCCCATGATTGCCCACCACTTCTGCCAGATGTGTGAAAGATATCAAGGAAATAAAGCATCCAGCACATAGGGATGGCTTGTACCTGGAGTTCAACATCTAGTCCATCCCCTCCTCCTCCCCGCAAAAATCATTTCTGGCTATTAAAAAAGTTCCAGGAAAGCCTCTGATGTGAAGAGCAATTACCCACTGGTGAATGAGGCTTTCCAACCTGGGCTGGCAGGTTGAGTGTCTCATTTGACTACCACCTCATTTAACGCTGTAAGAGCTTTCCCTCAAAACTTCCTTCCTGTGCTTAGAATGGGCGGCCCTATCAACACCCCCCCACCCCGGGAAACGGGGATCGAGGGGTGGCACAGACTCAGTGCGGTCCTCCTCTCATCCTACGGTTCCTCCTTCCTTGGTAAACAGCAGCAGAAGCCTCTAACTCCAGAAGCCACCCAGTTGCACCGCAAACTCCTCCCCCTGCCCGCTGGAAACCAGAGCGGGCACATACCCTCAGTCTTCCCCGGAGCCTGGCTGGAGGAACCTTCGGCTTCTGTCGCAGGAGCCAGCTGGCTGGGCCGCCCCTGGGTTCCCTCTGGTCCTGCTTCCGCTTGCCCCGGGTTGTTTTTTGGGTTGGAAGAGTTGCCCGACTGCTTGGCAGTCCCATTCTTTTTGTCTTGGTTCTTCATTGTGGTCCGCAACGCTAGGCTGGGAGCAGGTCCTATAGAGACACAAGCACACTCGCTATTTTCCGGACTTCGAAATTCTTCATAGCTTGGGGCCGAAATCCCAGTACTGGGTGCACAGAGCTTCTCAGAACACACTAGCCGGCCTTCACCGGAGGGAGCCAACAACGGTTCTGTCTCTGGCCGGGCAGGGAAGAACGGCGCGCCCAGGCAGGTTTTCGGGCGCCGCTCCAGAAGCGGGGCAGGCAAGGCCTCCCTTTTCTCCAAGCCGCTTCCCGGCACTACAAGGCCCCCTCACCACAGGCAGAGCGCGGGATAGGCTCAGGGACGGAGACTGACGTGGCGAGACGCTCGATTCTCATCCCTCCCCCGGCCTCCAGGCCCCACGTGGGCCCCCCCACCCGCGCGCGCTGCCACCCACGCCCCGCGCGCCCTCCAGCCGCGCGCACTGCCCGCCCGCGCATGCGCACAGGCCCCAGCTCTGCCCCCCCGCCCCGCTCCCCCCACCCCGACCCGCGCCCTTGCGCGGACTCGCCGTGATTCTCCCCACTGGCCGAGAGCGTTCGGGCCCACAGACCTTCTGGTCACCTCGTCCGCCCACCCTTCGGGACACGCACCTCACCGCCGACCTCCTTACAGCTTCGCCCGCTCTGGCCTCGCACCGGAAACCCTGGGTAACCGCTGCCGGCCGAGCCGCCTGCTCCTGCTGCAGCCAATCAATAGCCGGCGCTCTCGCGGGGCTTGCTGGGAAAGATGAAGCGAAGGCGGCCTCTCAGGCGGGTGAGTTGGGAAAGCGGGGCGGGGGGGAAAGGACTACAATTCCCGGCATGCATCGGGGCTGACACCCCGCCCCCAACTCCCAAGGTGCAGTGGAAAGGACTTTAGTTCTGAGAGCCGGATACGCACTGGACGTCTGAAAGGAGCTAGTCATTCTGCACAAATGCTCGAGTCCATCTCTTTCCTATCGTGCGTAACTTATGATTCGGGTCCAAAGCCCTGCGACTGGATCTTCTCTCCTGCAACGCCCCTACGTCTATGACTAGGAACTCTTGAGGACAAGGGATAGAAGATTGGGGGTGGGGATGAATTCCAGTCCTAGCCTCATTGCTCATTTGCTGTGTGACCGGGCATTCTTTTCTCTCCCCGGGCCTCATTTTCTGTATTCAAATGAAAACTTCCTATCAGTAGTAATTTGAGCGCCAACAGTGGGCTTTCTCATCTACTAGCTTAACCCTCGTAACTGCTTATGAAGATTAGTACTATTTGTCATTCCCATTTGCATCTGAGGACACTTAAGTCAAAAGTTACTTGTCCCATCACTATTGAGTGGTATGAGCAGGGATTCAAAACCAGGAAGTCTGGCACAGTACCCATTTTAACTCCTGGACTACCGTGCCTCGTACCCAGAAGGAATGGTAATTTGGCTAAATTATTTATACACACCCCCCTCCATATTACCACCCTCAGTCCCTCTTTGGAAGGGGCTGAAGGGGCTCTGCAAGAAGTTTGGCCTCAGGAGATTCCTGAGCTTTTTCTCTGACTGACCCACCCTCTACAGTCAAATTCCAAGTTGTACTGGGGCTAAAGGGGGAAGGAAAACTCAAACTCTCTCCAAATGTGGTATCACAGTTCTTTATTCAGCTGCCTACGGATAATGGAATAATAGCCAACAACTCATGTGCCTGAAATTTAATGTGTAAATGGTCTGGCTTATTTCCAGCCAATCCTGCCCATGCCCTCTTTTTTGTTCCCACTATACTTTAATTATTTTCAGGATTTCCCAGTTTTTTAGAGGTGCTATTCCAGCTTCCAAAATGCCATAACAAAAACAGTATTTCGAGGTCCAGCACAAAGGTCACTTCAGAGCCTTCCTAGTGCTCAGCAGTCTGTCCCAGCTCCCTAGGTCTAGATAGAGCTCTGCAACAGCATTAGTAATGAGATGTTGAAATAATTTGCTTACAAGTCAATGAACATTACAAAAACTATTGGCTAAATTGTAGTTCTAAAGCCTAGCTAGCATCAGTCCAGGGCAGTGAATGAAATTGTGTAAATCGAGCACTTTTTCGGGGCTCCTAAGGATGATCAGTATCTTCCCCAGTTAGACTTAAGGATAGTGCTCTTCCCCAACCCTTAATCTGTTTACCAGGTAACCTTGAAAATCTGGTATAAGAGTACAAAGATGGGACTCAAGCCGGAAATGTTTGGAATCTAGGTGTTTCTGAACTAAGGCCCTGATTATTTCCAGAAAAACATGTTGGAAATCTCTTGAGGTAACATAAATCAGGCCTTGATGGCTTCCCATTTTAAGAGGGTGTTCTAGGCAGAGATAAAGAAGATAGTAAGAACAAGGCCTGTGTGGGGTAAGGGGTGGAATGGTATAGCTAGAAGGATCAACAGTGGCCTACAGGGGCATGGCAGAGAAAATTTGAGAAACATGGGTTAAAGGTTTTCTCCTCTACTGTAAAAGAAAATTGCAACAATATTAACATTTTCTAGTCAGTTGGGGAGATCACTGAGAAGGGTGGGGATTGTGATAAAATAGAGCTCTTTTGCAGATTGTTTTCAAGCAGAAACTTAGGTCCAATAGTGCCAGAGATTTTTCAAGTTAGATCTTTTAAAAAATGTTGGCAATGAATACTCTATCAGCCAGCCCAAACCTTCCTTTTAGGTTGAACCACCTTTTGGCTGGTTGTTTGTAATCTCTTGATTTAGGAATTGACCTAAACAGAGTAGTTTTGTTATGACCCCAGTGGCTGAAACTGATAAAATGATGTCAAAATCCTGCAGAGATACTCTAGAAAATGCAAACTAAACAATGTGACAGAACATGTATCAGTGGATGCTGGGGGTTTGGAGGGAAGGAGGGACTCCACAGGGGCACGTAAAACTTCTGGAAGTGATGGGTATGTTCACTATCTTGACTGTCGTGATGGTTTCATGGGTGGATATGTCGAAACTTACGAAACTGTACGTTTTAAATATGTGCCATTTACTGTATCTCGATTATATTTCAATAAAGCGGAGTAAAAGAAATTCTTGGGGTGCTTGAGAGCCTGTTAGCTAAGCGTCCAAATCTTGAGTTCAGCTCAGGTCTTGATTTTAGGATTGTGAATTTGAGCCCTGTGTTGTGGTGGAGCCTACTTAAAATTCTTGGGCTGCCTGGATGGGTCAGTTGGTTAAGCATCTATGTTGACTCAGGTCATGATCTCAAGGTCTTGGGAGTGGCCAGGTATTGAGCTCCCTGCTCACTGGGGTATCTGCTTCTGTTCCTCCCTGCAGCTCATTTGCACACTCTGTCTCTTAAATGAGTAAATAAAATGTTAAAAAATATAAGCAGGAGCAGGCTGCTGCAATCCTAATTCCACTGTTAGGCCACACGTTTAAACACTCTTACCTTATTCGCTTCCAAAAAAATCAAGTTAGGATGATTTGAAAAGAGACGATTTAGAACTTTGCAACAGGTTTTTTATTTTTGCTTTATATCTAGTACAGTGTTTGAAACCTAAAGAAATACATTTTCTCTTCAAATTTGGGTGTGTATATAAATATCATTTGTCTGGACTCAGCACACTCAATGCCACGGTTTCTTGGCCTATGTCTGCTCTGAAATCATCAAGCTTTTCTGTCTACCCAGGGGCCCTGAGAACATGGAAAATAGCCAGAGTTTATAGTTCTTAGAAAACTAAAAGCAAATGGACTTGGAAAGAATAAACCAATGAGGAAAAAGTTTTGATTCACCTTCCTAGGGTCTTTAGCTGGGAACCCAAGCTGTTTTTGAAGGACATCCAGTCTGACCTCGGTGGCTGGGACCTCATACCCACCCTTCACCCCTCCTTAGCTTCTTTAGTCATCAATCAAAGGCAGATCCCATGAAAGCTGGCTATAGGAGACAATACCTGACTCTAGGGTCTGAGGGTTCTGGTAGAGGTGGAACTCTTGAATGACATCCTGAGTCAAGAGGTTCCCAGCCAGTTTCAGGATCTGAGCTTTGACTTCCTTCACTGGCCCCAGGGCATGGCAGTTCTCTCTCCCCAAACCAGGAGCTGAAAATCTAACTTACACAGGGGAGCAGGGCTAGTGTTAGGAAAGGGGTTTAGGTATGTGCCAACAAGGACATCAGCAGTCAGGCTGGCCAAGAAATAGCAAGGTAGGCCCAAACCCACTGGAGAGACCTTTTTCCTGGGTGTTCTGGGCCCAAAATTTAATGTTGCCTCCCACACCCAGTTTTGGTTCTGCACATACCCCAGGTCTGATGCAAAATGCTCTCTCAGAGGAAAATAACAGCTTTAATTCACAGACTTGATTGGTATTAACTTCAAATTCTTCCCTTGTCATGGTCTTAAAGTGGGGATGGGGCTAGGGGGTAGACAGTGGGATGACTGAATCATTTACAAAGGCCTTGGCCAAAGAGCAGCTAGTGCCTACTACATGGATCCCCTCAGGGCCAAATTCTCAGCTGGTTGGCTTAACAAAAGTCTTCGAAAGACACAGAAAAAATACTGGAAAAGATTGGTCTAGAATGTGCAATCCTAAACGGCTGTGGAAGAAACCTACTATGAGCAATTTTGCAGTCTCACACTCACTCACTTCTAGGACAGTTTCTAGGACTTCTAGCAATTTCTAGGAAAGTCCTACCTAGAAGATGTTGCTACTGGTAATGAGTGCTTCCTATGGTTCAGTGCAAAGCCTCACACCTTTCCCCAGCCTGCCAGGGAGGCCTCCAGCCTGCCCATCCTCCCTATGGCTCCCCGCCTTCAACTGAAAATCCAGAATCTGAGCTCACAGACGAATCTACTGAAGAATCCCAGATGAGGAAACCAAGCTGAGTGAGTCTCAGGGAGAAGAGGGAAGCACTGTTAGGCATTCATCTCCTTCCCTTTTAGTTTGTTAGAAACAAGTAGCTCTAAGGGCATAGAGGGAAACATGTAGATGTGAGAACATGGAAATATAGTTCTTTCTGCCAGATGGTTTTCATTTTAAACTAGTGTGACTTGAATTAGAAAAGTGTGCCTGAGAGCTTTCTTTCACTTGTCCTTGACCAAGTACAGTAGCAGCTATGATCTGTGCAGTTTAGCTCTAAAAAATAGGGCTCTTGGAAAGTGGCTTCCAGGGAAAAGAGTAGAAGAGATCTAAGGGTTCTAGGTAAGGGGGTGGGGAAGAGCAAGGGTCCCCGAAAGCTGAGGTCATCAGTGCCTGCTCCTCAGAAAGGTCATTTGTCCGCACTGCCCCATGTAACCAGACTGGCCAGCTCAAAGTGGAACCTGTGAGGTCTCACTGGAAGGTGGCAGCCAACGCCAAGACCACATAGTTACCTGGGAACAGCTCAGAATTGAAGGCAGACTTGTAACACCAGAGACTCTATTAGTACTAGAGAAGATGTTGGGGGTGGGATAACCAGAGGGGCTGGCAATAAAGAATGGCTGGCACCGTTCCAACAGTCCTTGAACACTTCAGCTAAGAAAGAGGCTCCTTATCCTCGAATCCACACCTAGATACCTCCAGCTCCAACAGAGATCTTAAACTGATATAGCAGCCATGTGCCAGCATGTGAAGATTCCAAAAACATGTCTTTTCAAGCTATTCCCTAAAAGAGGCTGCGGAGCCCCTTCATCCCTACAACATCCATTCAGAAATCTACTGGAAAGCAGACTTTGACCTCACTGAGGCCAGGGTCTGATGCCCAGATGGGGGCTGCCCATGAAGAGTGGCTGTCAAGGCTGGGCTACAGAAATAATGTTTTGGTTTCCAAAAGAACCAAAGGAGAGGAGGAGGAGACACTGAAGGTAATGTTATTGCCCCTGGGGGCTGGAAGAACCTCACCTGTGGACTGAAAGAGGGGTCGAAGGAAATAGTGGGAAAATATAGTCTGAGGAAGACGTCAACGAAGGAATGCTCCTAGAGGCCACTTTATGAGAAATCTGTCCTCATGCTGCACCCTGGGAGACTTCAGTGTTTCAGGTCCTTGGAGAAAACTGGCTCTAAGCAGCAGCCAGATGATCAAAAAAGAGTCTTCCATCTGGTATAGGCCCCAGATCTGAAGTGCAAGATTTTAGAGGAGTAGCTGTGAAAAGCAGGGTGTGTATGTCTCACAATAAAAATCTGGCCCCAACGACAGGGACTCAACTATTGCTTGAGATGTACAAAATAGGGTCCTACTAAAGTGCTTTGCCCTTGGGATAAGGACAAGGGGGTAGGGGCAGGTGGCTTTTCTTTGAACTGAAGGGGAAAATTTTTTAATGGAGTCAGTGGGCCAAGTGACAGAGGTCCCTCCCCTTGCCTCCTTGTGAGCCAGTATTTGTCATTCCTAAGCTGAACAATAGCATCTGATGTACTAAGGTCAGGGTACTAAGGTCTGATGTACTAAGGTGGCACAGCACTGGTGTGACTTTTCAGGGATAACCGCAAGCCCCACACCACCTTCCTCAGCAAATGGTTCTGGAGTTGGATCTCAACACTAGGAGAGGGCAAATTCGAGACCAATGGCCGATAGTGAGCACCTGAACTTTAGATCTGTAAGCAGAGGGGTAGGGATTTAACCTGAGCCAGAAGGGATGTGCAGGAATGGGAGTAAGAATGGCACTGTCTCTGGGGAAGGGCAACTACAGCTCAGCGCAGGCACGGGACTGACCACGGTGGGGAAGCAGGGGCAGGGCAGACTGTGCCCACAGCTCCACAGTTGGTCTACACTTAGGCAGCAACTTTCTCCACTCCTCTCCCCAACAACTGGACTTTACTCTCATGTAATCCACCGAAGCGTAGGCAAGCCACTGAGGCATTGTACTAGCTTTACTCAAAGAGGAACGGCATTAGGATTTTAACTGTCACAAGGATGGGAAAAACCCAAACCAGGTCCAAGGATCCCAAACAGGAAAGATAGCAATAACTCTCACAAAAGTCCCAAGGCTGCTAAGTTTCTGTGACCACTGGAGAGGCAGCCGTGTGTGATACCTTACATGGCCAGGGCCTTTAAGACTGAATCTGAGAAGGCAGACTGCTTTCTGGGTTTCCTGATATAAGCAGGATGCTTAGCAATAAGGACTAGAGTGGTAGACTTCTCCGGGCCCCAGGGCCATCCTTGCTCCCTTCAGGTACTGGGACTATCAGACCAGGCTGACCTGCTATATAAAGGTTCCAGAGCTAAGGGTTGGTCCCAGGTGGTGGCCCAGAACCTAAACAGAGAGGAAAAGGACCAAGCTCAGGCTCCCTGAGCGAAGCGGCTTCCCCCTCTCTTTTTGGTCTTCCTCACAGTATCCTACTTATAGAAATTACAGACAGTTCTTCCTCTTGAGACCAATTAAGACTGACCTACCTAATATATAGAATATAAAAAAATACAGAACTTTTTGACATTCTCTCCTTTGGAAGTAAAATATACATGATCCAACTATGGAAGAAGAGGAGGAAGAAGAAAGGCCAAAGGCAGGGATCCCTGGCTATCCCAATACATGACACTCTCACTCCACCTCCTCTGCAACTTATGGGTCACCAGAGCAAGGACTTTCTCCTCAGGAGAGAGGAAGGAACACTGCCCCCTGTCTCGTGCTTAGGAGAAAATACAGCTACCTCAGAGGTTCATTCAACTCCGAGGGGAATTTTCAAGTAAACAAATGAAGTTGGGTCGCACCATTGGAAGGTGGATAGGAAACATGGGATCAGTAGCGACATATAGGAAGCCCCATCTGAAGGCCTGTGCTCCTCCCCTCCGCTCCCACTGGTGTACTTGCCCCTGGAGGGAAGGAGTTCTCCCAGACTAAAGAGTCTGGGAAGGGGCTAGAGGGAGGAAGGAACCTTTTTCTCATAGTGACCTCCCCCTCAGCCCCCAGTCCCAGACCATGCTGGCAGCTGGGATTCCTAAAACCAGGAACTCATGGCTCTTGGAAAGAGCAATCTTAATACAAGAAAAATGTGCAAAAGAAAAAAAAAATTAAATAACTCAATCCAAGCATACAAGATTAATATTCTGTCAGAGCAAGAACACTTTGTTTTGAATTTCTCCCCTCCCCTCCCACCCCCCACCTCTGGAATATTCCATCTGCTCAAGTACCCAAGATAAGAGTTACACAGATCAGGGCAGAGAACTGGGAAGGATGAAGGAAGATAAAAGGGAAGGAAGTCACCACTAAAGGAAAAAAAACAAAAAACAAAAAACAAAAAACAAAAAAAAAAAATTAAAAGGTGCAAAATTGATTACCTCAGTCCTCCTTTGTCTACCCCTGGGCTCCTGGGTTAAAGACATATGTGCAGCCAAAATATAGTGTAAGGAAAAAAAACCCAACACGTCCCCTTCTTGTCAGAAAACCCAAATGTGAGCCTCAGATGGTTCTGTCTGTCCAGAGGGTGCTCCCTCCAGGGAAGGGGGCGGAGCAGGTCAAGAGCACAGTTTCCAGGGCAGCAGAGGTGTGTGGTGGCTGATGATGGGGGGGCTGGTTTCCCGCCCACCAGAGGGCTGCTTTTCCGCTGGTTGGTGGTGCTTCCCATCCCCTCCCCTCCCCGGAGGCAGACATTATAGCTGGAAGCCCTCCATAGGGGCCTCAGGCTGCTGGAAGATGAACTGCTGTTGTGTCTCATCCACCTGGGGAGCCAGGCTGCTGTCATCATCTTCTACACCGAAGTAGTGCTCAATGAGGTCGAAGGCCTTCTGGTAGATTTCCTGGTTCTCATGGCTCTGGAGAAACTCAATTTTATCCAAGCCTATGGTGGCAAGAAGGAAGGAGGGACAAGAGTAAACTGTGACTGCTCTTCTATGGGGCCATGAAACATTTATGTTTTCCCTTCCCTGAGGTACGTTAGTGTTTATCAACTAAGTAATACGATCAGATCTGTCTTTGGCAAGAAAGGAGAGCCAAGACTCTACCAAAACTACATAGCCCCAAAGGAATAAGACCAAAATGTCAGTTCTAAATCAGAAGCTCTAATCCTGATTTTGCTTTAACTACCTATGTGGCCTGGGCAAATATTTAACTTCTCTGAAGCTCTCAGAGATAAGTGATGAGCACTTTTACTGGAACTTGCTAGGTGAGCTGAAAACCTACCTTCCCATGCCTGTTTCTCTCATCAGTTCTGGAGCTCTATTTCTGCATCTGTGCCATGCTTACTTATCAAAAGAGAAGGATCTATGGCCCCTCAGAGGGAGAAGGAAACGATGCGATAAAACCTTGTTCAATGATGACCCCCCCCCAAATCCCATAGCTTTACATGTAGACTACTTTGGGGGCCCACAGTCCCTGGGTTCTGACCTGGAACCTCTCTAGTTAAGGCAGAGGTGAGGCTGGAAGACAGGACACATACCATAGGCTTCCTCAATGAGGCCACAGTACGGGTTGACCCCTGAGCCACTGCGCTTGCCTTCTTGCTCTCCAAGCCGAAGGATGTTCTCTAACCCATTGAGGGCCACCTGCACAATCTTTGAATCCATCACAGTCAGCAAGTCGCACAGGGGTTTGATGCAGCCGAGTGAGACGAGGTACCTAGGGGCAGAGACCAGGGAAGTCTAAATTAATGCAGGGCAAGAGAGGTACGAGGCAGGTGCTGTAGGGCCTGTGGGTCTCCTTCACACATATCAACACTCGTGGCAACCCCTCCTTGCTGAGTCTTCATAATCACTTCTTCATCTCAGTCTCTCCACTCTTCCAGTGCTCTGGGTCTAGTCATTTCCATGGGGAAGGCTGCCATAGACTGCTCCTCCCTGTCTCAACTCTCCCTCCTTACTGTAATGTTACCACATTGAACACATTACTTCCCTGTTTAAAATGTTCGGTCCAAGCTCTACAGGCCTGACAAAACAGGCCCTCTACAGTTAGGTTCCTACCCTCCTTTTTAGCATCATCTCCCATCATTCCCTTCAAAGGGCATAAAGTAAACATCTCCAGGTTTCTGATTCTTGTACCTTTACTCATGTTTTCACTTGTCCAAAGGGCTTTTACAACCCTGAATCCTTCAAAAAAGCTTAACTCAAGATTATCCCTTTTCTCCCAAGGGTTTAAACATGCTAACTATATTCCTACTCCTCTTCCTGGGCCCCAAGCTGAGGGGAAAACACTTGTCCAGTTCCCATCACTCCTACTCATGTTGATGATGGAAACCAAAATCAAAAACCATACACACAATGGCTTTCTATTTGCTTCTCTCGAGTGTCACCCCTCCCCAAAATGATTTCCCAAAAAAGTTGCTATGAATGAATCACAGCATGGTTCCTCCTTCATTTGTATGAATAACTGACAATTATATAGATTTAAATTCTCTGGAAGGTAGAAAGTAAAGGAGAGATGGATGTCTGTGTCCTAGGTTTCTATTCTCTAAGAAGGAAAGAGGTACATGCTTTAGAGGAATCTATTCCAGATTCCAAAGCCAATCTAGCAGCTTACCACTTAAACCTGGTGCTTTTGGACTGGTGTAGACCTATCCCAGGAAGAGCAGTTTAGTGGTTTTTGTAGACCATGAACCAAGAATAAGAGTACACAGATCACTCAAGACAATGAAAAACGAATGGATACCTGATCTGCTCAGGGGTTCCTCCTGATGTGGCATTGGTGATGGCCCAGGCTGCCTCTTTCCTTGTACGGAACTCTGCTTTCTGAAGAATTTCAATCAACACGGGGAAGATATTTGCATCTATGACAGCCTGAGAGAGGATGGCGGGGCGGAGGAGGTGGGGGTGGGGGAAAGACACACACAGAGAAAGTCACTTTAAGAAGATTAAGCAAATCTAGCCTACAAAATTAGCTAAGATTCAGACATCTCTCTCTTCCTGGGGGTCCTTTGTTCTTCCCATAGAAGCAAGAGGCTACAGAGGAACCTGGCTCCTTATAAATCTTCAACAGCACACAGACCCCAATTTCTTTCTTTCTTTCTTTTTTTTTTTTTTAAAGATTTTATTTATTTCACAGAGAGAGAAATCACAAGTAGGCAAAGAGGCAGGCAGAGAGAGAGAGGGGAGAAAGCAGGTTCCCTGCGGAGCAGAGAGCCCGACGCGGGGCTTGATCCCAGAACCCCGGGACCATGACCCGAGCCGAAGGCAGAGGCCTCAACCCACTGAGCCACCCAGGCACCCCAGACCCCAATTTCTAAAGGGAAACAAACTGTTTCTTCTAGATCCAAATATCCCACAACCTCTCGTGTTCCCTTGCCTTCCCACCTGCTTCTGCCCTGGCCCCTTCCCTTCTACTTGTTTCACCTGTATTTGAGCCCTGTTGCCAGCAGTGATATTTGAAATGGTCCAGCAAGCTTCCTTCCGGATTGACTCCTTGGGGCTGCTCAGCAAGTGGAGGAGGCAAGGGAGGGCGGAACAGTTAAGAATGACCTAGAACACCAAAAGCACAGGAAACAAAAGAAAAATCAGGTAAACAGGACTTAATCCAAATTAAAAACTTTTGTGCACCAAAGACATCATCAACAGAGGGAACAGGCAAACCACAGAATGGGAGAAAATATATGCAAACCATTATCTGATAGGAATTAATATCCAGAATAAAGAACTCTTACAACTAACAACAACAAAAAAAAACCCTGAGGAACCTAATTTAAAAAATGTTGAAAGGGCTTGAACAGACATTTCTGCAAAGAAACACAGATGGCCAATGAGCATATGAAAAGCTGCCAAACATCACTAATCATCAGGGGAATACAAATCAAAACTGCAATAAGGGGGCACTTGGCCGGCTCAGTTGGTCTAACATCTGACTCTTGATCTCAGGGTTGTGAGTTCAAGCCCCACAGTGAGTTTGGCGCCTACTTAAAAAACAAGCAAAACAAAAAACCAACAAACTAAAATAAGATACCATTTCACACTTATTAGGATGGCTATTATCAAAAACCTCAGACAATATAAGTGTTGGTAAGGATCTAGAGAAATCATAACCTAGTACGTTCCTGGTAGAGATATAAAACAGTGAAGCCACTGTGCAAAACAGCAGGCAGGCCCTCAGAATCTTAAACATAAAATCAGTGTATGATTCCGTAATTCCACTTCTGGGTATTTACCTAAAAGAACTGAAAGCAGGGACAGATACTTATACATCACTGTTCAATGTAGCCTTATTCGTTAATACCCAAAAGGCGAAAACAACCCCAAATATCTTTCAACAAGACAAATGGATAAATAAAATGTGATATATGCATATAATGGACTACTATTCAGCCATAAAAAGGAATGAAGGCATGCCACATCCTACGAATGAATGAACCTTGAAGACATTAGGCTAAGTGTAATTTGCTGACCCAGAAGGACAACTATATATAGTTCCACTTATATGAGGGACCTAGAGTAATCAACTCCTAAGATAAAAAACTGTTGGGATGCCTACCAGGACTGAGGCCCAGGGAAGAGGAAATGGGGAGTTATTATTTAATAGACACAGAGAAGTGAGGGGCACTGAGAAGGGAGTGAGGGGATGATGAAACATTGTGGGAATGGGTGGTGATGACAAATAACTTGAGTGGACTGAATGCCACTGAGGTGTACACTGAGTGGTAAAAGCAGTACATGTTATGAAAATTCACACATATATGCACAAACACACACACACACACAGTGACCTAGGAAAGGAATGTGGGTTTGAGTGAGATCATTCACCTGTTAGAAATCTGTCAAGAATCCCACAGAATTATGCCAACTACTCGAGACCAAAAGAATACTCTGATCTCTAGCATTTCAACAAAAGAAGCCTTTTTACTGTGCCCTCACTGGAGGTCTTACTAACATGAGGAAGGGTCTGTTGGATTCTGAGGGCATAGGAAGTAGGGGTAAGGTTCCCACAGCTTTGTGTCTCAAGGAGACCATGACTCAAAAACTTAAGAATTATCCTACAGTGTCCCAGTTAATTAGTCTCTTCCATTTAGTTTTCCTTCAAAAGCACCCAATGGACAATGATTTCCAACTTATAAAAGAAATTAAGGCAATCAAGTTGATCATACAGAAAGTGGCAAAGCTGGAATTTTTCACCCAAGCCCATGCTCCTGGACCACGCTGTCCCCCAACAGGACCCAAACTCTTGGTTAGGGCTTTTGTCCCTAAATAGTTTCTTCCTTACCTGGGTTTGGATGTCATCCCCGGTGACGATGTTACCCACTGCTCTCAGGGCAGGAGAGGCCACTTTGTAGTCATTGTGCCTACAGAGGAGGGAGACTTGATCAGCAGAGGGCCAGCAGCACTGTCACGGCTCCAGACCTCTGCACAGAGTGGCAAGACTGCTTACTGCAGCTCTTTAGTTTGAGCATGGAGAACTTTAGGGAATCTATTTCTACCCACTCACATTAGAAGCTCTACCAATCTTCGGCAGACTCCAGAGTCTATGACTGCCTGGATCTTTTCATTGGGGCCATCAGACAGATAAGAAAGGGCCCAGCAAGCATCTGCCAGCAAGTCTGAGTCACTGCTGAAGAGTAGGCGAGACAGCACAGGCAAACAAGGGGAGACCTGTTGGAAGCAGAGTGAGAGGCACTTGTGAGGGGACAGGGCTTACATCAGCTCTACCACTACCCCTAACATCGCTGTATCCCCCTCTACAAGGACATCCAAGCCCTAGAGATTTCTGCTACATTAAACCATCAGGACTACCTTTCTCACTTTGCTATCCAAGACACAAAAGATCACCTACTTTATTGACAATTGCCTCTTTCAGTTTCTCATGGACTGAGACCCTAAGGGGTCCCCCAAAGACTTGAAAACTCCTATATCAGAATGCCTGCACGTGAAGGGAACTGCTTTCACTCAGGCACTGGTAAGAAGCTCTCTCACCTTTGCAAACTCTGGGGGTGGGTTCTTTCCTCGGCAGAGATTTGACAGAGCCCAGACTGCATTCCGTGTCATTGTCAATCGTGTGGACTTGGTGAGGAGTCTGAAGGAAACAGTAAAGCATAGACAGATCCTGAGCAATGATGCTGTTGGCACAGGGCTTCACCTAAGAACCCCAGGAGCAAATCCCATTAGACTCCTAAGACTCTAACAGCTGCACTTGTCTTCCTACCCATAGACCTAAGTTCACTGAGCTTGGTTGGGCCAGGTGGCCAAGCTACATCTTCACAGAGGATTAGGGCCAGCTGTGGCTTGTTAAGATCATAGCTAGTAAGGACATACAAAGGGCTGGAATTTGAGTAAACCTGCAAGCCTTTTAAGATAGGACATACTGTGCTCCTAACTCTGGCCACAAGATCTAAACAAGGAGTATTGTTCTCTTTGGAAATGAAAGCGGAAGATCTAGTCTGAGGTAAGGAATGATTTTCTGTCGAGGGACCCAAGAAAGAGCTGTAGTGGTAGTCTATGAAATTATGGTCTCCGAAGTACAACCCATCCATCTATTTTAATTTAGATGAAGCTCTGTTTGAAGGATATGGGAAGGAAGGATTGGTAAAGGATCCCTATAATCCGTCATGGGGTCTTTAATCTGTGGTTTACAACATAGCTCTCCAATGTACTTATGCATAAAATAGCAAATCAATGCATTCCAATGAGAAGTTTGGATTTTTCCAGATGGGCTAGTCTTTAGTCTTGCCTCTCTCTCCTGGCTCAACAATGAGGCAGGTATGACCAACATGAGAATCTATAGTGCCACGAAGTAAGCAAAAAGAAGATTCTCCTTGGCACAGACACAATCTTACAATCTTCGTACTCTCAAAATCTATCTCCATCTTTTACTTTGGCAATCAACATAGTTTTAGTTTTTTTTTTTTTTAACTTTTAGTAGTTTTGCACTGACTCAACACCTTAAGGTAAGCGCCCCTGAGAGATCTGCCATGTGGCTGCCTTACAGATGCCCCAGGTGCAGACAATCATAATTACTCACGTTAACAAAGGATTAAGGATGGAACAATTCAAGACGTAATCTCGGCAAACGGAGCTGTCTCCAGCTATGTTTCCCAGTGCCCAGACTGCCTGAAAAGGGGATAATGGAACCGTCACTCACAGACTCCAGTGGCTTCTGTCAATATTTTATACCAGAGTGAGTACCCACCAGCAACTTGGGACAAAAACCGTATGAAGATACCCTCCTTGCCAACCTCCTTGCTGAGCATTCGCTCTGAGGGCCTTTCCTCTCAGAGTTCCTGATTTAGTGGGGGAAGACAGGCTGACATCTGTACTGCTGCCAAAGAAGCCAAACCAAGACCACTCTATGCTCACTCCTTAGAAAAAAAGGAAGTGGGCGCCTGGGTGGCTCAGTGGGTTAAGCTGCTGCCTTCGGCTCGGGTTGTGATCTCAGGGTCCTGGGATGGAGTCCCGCATCGGGCTCTCTGCTCAGCGGGGAGCCTGCTTCCTCCTCTCTCTCTCTGCCTGCCTCTCTGCCTGCTTGTGATCTCTGTCTGCCAAATAAATAAATAAAATCTTAAAAAAAAAAAAAAAAGAGGTGAATTGCAAGAAACCCGTTCCCATGATTAACACCTCTAAAAAAAAAAAAGAAAAAAGAAAAAAAGGAAGTGATTGGAGAGTTGCATTCTTGCAGCTCCGGGATCTACCCTGTATGTATTAAGGGAGGAAAAGGGAGGCACCACTTTCCACTTTCTATACAATCAGTAGAAATCCAGTGGAAGAAATGCAAGATGTGTCTTAATCTCTATGATCTGTAGGTATTGAAAAATGCATAATGTGCTGTCTTTTTTTCAACACCACCTCTGATTCCAAGTTTTCTCTACACCAGCAATCAATTATCCGACACCATTTGTTGACACTAACTCTCAGAGTTAGCAGAGATTCCGCAGGTTAAGGACTCAGGTCCACAAGACTGCCCCCACTTTAGACACCAGCTGCAACTCCCAGGTGCCATCATACTTCTAACCAACTGGCATACATTCGAAAGTTCACATAATCCCCTCATCAGGTTCAATAATTCACTAGAATGATTCACAGAACGCAGGGAAAACACTTTGCTTACATTTACTAGCTTATTGTGATGGATATAACTCAGGAAGAGCTAAATGAAAGAGATGCACAAGGCAAGGTATGGGGTAAGCAGTCAGGCTGGTATGGAACTTCCATGCCCTCTCTAGGGCATGGCATCACCATGCCCTCTCTAGGGCATGGCATCAATGGGCTCACCAACCCAGTTCTCTGGGGAGGTTGCGGTGGAGGGATGGGAGGAGCTGGGGGCTCTGATGACCACCTTCCTCAACTTGAGGCTACCTAGGGGCCCCATCCAATCATCTCAATAGGTGTGTTCCATTATAAATAATGAAAGACACTCTTATCACAAAGATCCAATATGTGTTTTATGAAAACAAAAATGCCATCAAGAACCAAGCCAAATGTGTATATTACCTGTTCCTGTACATCCTCAAAGTCCGAGTTAAGCAGCTCTATGAAAATGGGGACTGCCCCTGCTTCGATGACAATTTTGGTCTGCTGAGAGGTTCCAGAGGCAATGTTCGTTAGAGCCCAGGCAGCTTCAAACTGAAAGTGAGATTAAACCATGACTGAGAGGTCATTCCAGACAGAGCAGCCATGCCTACCAACTGGCCGAGAGCAGTAAGCCTCTTGCCCCTGACTAAAACACTAAAACACAAGCCTTCTCCTCTTCCCCTTTATTTTTATCTTTAAGTAGGTTCCAGGCCCAGCATGGAGCTCAGTGTGAGGCTTGAACTCACGACCCTGAGATCAAGACCTGAGCTGAGACCAAGAGTTGGACCCTTGACCACCAGAGTAACCCAGGAACCTCCTCCTCTTCCCCTTTAAGAGACAAAAAGCAGGGAGCACCTAGCTGGCTCAGTCAGTGGAGCACGTAATTCCTGATCTCAGTGTTGTTGAGTTCAAGCCCCACGTTGGGTATAGTGATTACTTACAAATAAAAAGTCTTTATTTTATTTTTTAAGGATTTTATTTTATTTATTTGACAGACAAAGAGCACAAATAGGCAGAGAGGCAGGCAGTGAGAGAGGAGGAAGCACGCTCCCTGCTCAGCACGGAGCCTGCTTCCCTTCTCTCTCTCTGCCTACCAACCTGTGATCTGTCAAATAAATAAATAAAATCTTAAAAAAAAAAAAAGGAGAGAGAGAATTGGACTAGAACATTTGTATGTACTTTTAAGTAAACTCTACGCCCAATGTGGGGCTCAAACTCGTGACCCCAAGATCAAGAGTTGCACACTCTACTGTACTACGGACTCAGCCAGCCAGGCACCCCTAGAACCTTTAATTTATAACTGAATAATCAAGCTGTCATATTAAGGCATTTTTCTTTCTTTCTTCTCCTTTTTAAGATTTAATTTTATTTGGAGAGTGAGCCAGAGCATGTGAATGAACACAGTGGAGGTGGGGTGGGGCAGCACAGATGGCTAGAGAGTTTTAAGCAAACTCCATGCTGAGCACAGAACCTAACCTGGGGCTCAACCTCACAACCCTGAGATCACAACCTGAGCTGAATCCCAAGAGTCAGAAGCCTAAGCAACTGTACCACCCAAACGCCCCTCTGGTATCTTTCCTTTGAGACTATTTTAGGGAAGAAATTTAGGCTCTATTTGAGACCAAGACCTCTGAGGCATTTCTTAAATACTTTTTTGTATTACTTGTCTATTTCCTGAGAGATGTGTCTACAGAAACACAATTTCTTAGGAAGAGGGTTTTTATCTGGTACTCTTTTACACCAGGCCTCACCTGTAATGTGCAATTCTCATTCCTCTTCAGAAACTCCACGAAACGATCTACCACTCCTGGAGTGTTGATAACTTCATCTATTGGAGGACTAGGCTCTGGAAGAGGGAGAAAGGAAGGAAAAGTCAGGAGAGGTTTAGGCTAATGTATTCACTGGGGTGAATCCACCATCCTTCCTAGGTAGTCCCGACTGTCCTAATTGACATTTACAAACTCCTTTTTGGTGAGGTAGTTTTCACAATAATTGGTCATGTTTGATATGTGTGATATAGCTGGCATGCTAAAGAGAAAACCAATCCTAAATTAAGTATACTCACCTGTGGCTTCTGGAAACTTAATTCCTGAAGTTAGGAATTAAGGAAGAGAAGAAAGCCCAAGAGGTGGGGAACCCTAATCTAACTATTTCTCTTACTAAAAAGAGCACTTTTTTCCCCCCTTGGGAGGATTGCTTGATATACTCAGACAAGAAGTATTTCTCCTATCATACATCAAATTTTTTATTGAGTACAAACTATGTGACAGACACAGTTCTAGGTACTGAAGATACAACAACAAATGAAGTCAAAAGTCTCTGCCCTCACAGAGCTTGTATCTAATGAGGAGAGACATTCTATTATGTTAGTAAGTGTAACAAGAAATAAAGAAGAAGTAGGGCAGGGTAAGAAGAGTAAAAACGCTGAGAGTGGAGGGGACTTGCAATTTTAGATAGGGCACCAGGGCAGGCTTACTGAGAACCTAGAATATACTCATAGAAGTGGGGAGTTGTCACACAGTTATCAGTGAGCAGAGGGTATCAGGCAGAGGGAACAGCCAGTGCATAGATAAGAATGTGCCTGTCTTGTCCAAGGAATACCAAAGCAGTATGGCTAGAGTAGAATGAGTGAAGGCGAGTAGAAAATGAAGTCAGTTGAGAGGAAACAAGAGGTTAAATCATATTAGGGCCTCCCTGGGGAGGAGCAGGCTTTGTACCTTTGGAGAGAAGTTTCCGGAATTTCTGTGTGGTTGCTAACTGCAGGTCAGAATCATCAGAAAAGAGCATCTCCACCATCTCCCGTGTGATCACACTCTCCTAGAACATAAGGCAGATTGAAGACTTTGCAAACCAACACCAGAACTAGATATGAATACACACTTCTGTTTGGCATCCTGCTTTCTAAACACTTGAAGGAAGGAGGATGGCATAACAGCAGGCTCAGGAGAAGGTATTTGTTTAACCTACGGCTGCTTTAAGTTGGGACATTTGGACAATTCCTAACCTCTGAGCCAAATGATGGCTTCCCTTAAATGTTTCCTCAGGTGTCTCCACTACAGATGCAACCCTATTGATTCTTTATGCTGACCAGTTACAAAACTGGACCATGGAAGAAAGAACTTCGCATGGCTGTTGGCAAAGCCATTAGATGACAAGAACTGCCCAATTTCTGTTCTGCAGACACCGGTACTTCCCAGGCCTGCCTGAAGCACACGCAAGGGCCTTACCCCAGTGGTAGAGCTCACATAGGAGTCCATGAGGAGACTGTCGAACATGGCGGCTTCTTCATTAATCAGCTCCACATTTCTCCGTTTAAAAAGCTGAAAGAAGAGAGATAGTGGTAAAACTATTCACTGTAATAAAGAAAACAAAGAATGTCCATGTGAAATTACGGCAGTTAGTTAAGGAAATGCTAGCATAGTTGAGATAATGCCAAGCTTAATATACTGACATGGAAAGATATTCAACTGCTTTACTATGTTACACCTAATTGTTCGCATCTAAGAGAACACTTCTTCCTTTTTTTAAACTAAGCTCTATGCCCAATGTGGGGCTTGAATTCATGACCCTGAGATTGAGAGTCACAGATTGAGAGTCATATGTTCTATGGACCAAGGCAGATAGGTGCTCCTAAGAGAACATTTAAAGATAAAGTTGATGGGTGTAAAAGGCTTTGAAGGAAAGGAATAATAGTAAAGCAAGAGGGTGGGCAAAAGCAGGTTAGCTGTCTGCATACCTGGGCAAGGCACCAGTCAGGTGGTGGTTCACGGCAGAACACTGACTACAGAACACAGAGGACCAGTCCTAGGGAGACTTACAAAGAATGGACTGAAGACATAGAAGAAAGGCAGCCAGAACGGCTGATAAACTCTTTAAGGAGCCAGGCCTAATACTGGCAATCAGGGTGAGGAAGAGAGAAGGCAACAAGGCGTGAGAACTAGAATGTTATACTGAAGACATAAATAATGTCTAAACTGTTCTTTTTTTAATTGAGAGAGAGCATGTGTGCATGCCGAGTTGGAGAGGGAGAGAGAGAATTTTAAGCAGGCTTCACGCCCACGCAGAACCTGATGGGGGGGGGGGGGTCCATCTCACAGCCCTAAAATCATGACTGAGCTGAAATCAAGAATCAGATGTTTAACCTGCTCAGTCACCAGACACCCCATAAGTTGTTCTAAATTATGGAAAAGGAATAAGGGATTGGTTCTCTTTTTTCAAAGCTTCTAACATTTCTTTACAATAAAGGAAACTAGATGAGTTGCCCATAGAGCTAAGCTCTTTTCCTAAAGGGAAGGTGACAATGAAAGGTGGAGACCAACCACAGGAGCTGAATTGTATTCCTGAACAGATGTTTGAGCACTCAGGTTAACCTACTTGTTGCTCCCGCTTTTGCTTCCGGAGCTGAATGCCCTCTTCTTCTCTTCTTCGTCTCATTTCCTCAGGGTTTAGGGCATTGTTCTTATAGCTCTTCATTCGATAATTATCTTTCCCGGGGCTCGCCATGGTCTCTACAAAAAAAGATAATACAAAAGCTCTTATTAAGAGGACAGCATTTCCTTTTCACTGGGCTTCTATCCCTTCCCAGCCTCCCAACCTCCCTTGTTTGGGGGGACTGAAGCTCCTCAAGGAGGCCTGATAATTTCAGTAACTTAGCACCTGACATCTCATTTTTAAAACAGGGACATAACTTCCTACTTCATAGGGTTGTAAGAAGGATTAAATAGGTTAATACCTATGAAGCACTACTTAGAACAGTGCTAGGCTGTTTGGTAAATGCTCACAAGTTACGATCACCTCTACGACAAAAGAGAAAACTTGACTTGCCCAATAAATCCGAATTATTTAACCGAGCTAGGTGAAATACATGACAGCATATCTAATTTGGTAGAATATTATGTTATCTTCAATATGCCCACCATCTATTTTTCAAATTAAAATTTAAACTTTATTCTGTAATATTTGATACCTACAAAAAGAAACATAATGTTAAGTTACCAAACAAAAGGTATACAGGGTGATTCAACAACTGTGTATTACTCAGTGCTCATTGAGCTAAGCACCCTCTTAATCCCTATCACCTCTTATTTTCCCAACCACCCGCACCACCAGTTTGTTCTCTATAGTTTATTTTTTGGTCCATCTTTTTCTTTAAAAATGGTATCACCAGTTTGTTCTCTATAGTTTATTTTTTGGTCCGTCTTTTTCTTTAAAAATGGTATCAATTTAAAGTGTCTAATTTAGCTAGTAACTTAATTACCCATGAGTGATTCTCCTTCTCCTCCAGACATGTTTTCAAACACTGGGTTACTCGTACTATTTCATCAAGGACATTCTTTTTTTTTTTTTTTTAAGATTTTATTTATTTATTTGACAGAGAGAGAGATCACAATAGGAGAGAGGAAGGGAAGAGATCACAGAGAGAGGAAGGGAAGCAGGCCCCCTGCTGAGCAGAGAGCCCGATGTGGGACTCGATCCCAGGACCCTGAGATCATGACCTGAGCCGAAGGCAGCAGCTTAACCCACTGAGCCACCCAGGCACCCCACATCAAGAACATTCTTAAGTGAAACTAGCGAACATTTTTTCCCAACAGCGAGTGAGTCAGTGGCAAATACAGGGACTACTAGTACAGTTTGGTGCCACTGTCTTCATTTGTGCTAAGGAACCAGATATTTCACCCATCATTGCTTTGGAACTACTTCTGCAATATGAACATCAAATTAGTAAAAATGGCAAATATCTTTAAACTTTTTCCAGCTATACTGGGATATAATTTATAACATCGTTTAAGTTTAAAGCACACGAAGTGATGATCTATGCATCATACGGCAAGATGATTACCACACGAGGTTAGGTGACACATCTATCACCTCAGTTACCGTGTGTGTGTGTGTGTGTGTGTGTGTGTGTGTGTGTGAAAACATTTAAGATCTATTCTCTTGGCAACTGTATATAATACAGTGCTCTTAACTACAGTCACCATGCTATACATGAGATCCCCAGAATTACATTACAAGTGAAGTTTGTACTTGTTGACAACATTCATTGATTCCCCCCACCCCACACCGGCAGCCACCAATCTACAGTTTCTATGAGTTTGGTCTTTCCAGATTCTACACATACGTGGATTTATATTTATCTTTCTCTTTTTGACTTATTTCACTTAGCATAATGACCTCAAGATTCATCCACATTGTTACAAATGGCAGAATTCCTTTCTTTTTAATAACCCATTGTTTATATATCAAATAATAACCCATTGTTTATATATTCTTCATGTTTTCCTTATCCCTTCATCTGTTGATGGGACACTTAGGTTGTTTTCATGTCTTGGCTCTTGTAAATATTGCTGCAACTGACACGAGGGTACAGATATGTCTTTGACACAGTGATTTCATTTCACAGAAGTGGTATTGATAAATCATAAGGTAGTTATATTTTTAAATTTTTGAGGTAGTGCCATGCGCTTTTCCATAGTAGCTATACTTATTTACATTATTATTAATTTTTAAAATTTTAAAGTAAACTCTATACCTAGTTTGGGACTTAAACTCACCACCCTGAGATCAAGAGTTGCATACTCTACTGACCAGGCAGCCAGGCATTCTTACCTACTTACATTCTTACCAGCCATGTACAAACTTTCCTTTTCTCCAAATTCTTGCCAATACTTGTTACCCCTTGGGGTTTTTAAAGTTTTTGTTTACTTATTCAGTTAAGTAACCGCTACACCCAAGGTGGGGCTTGAACTCATTACCCCAACATCAAGAGTTGCACGTTCTTCCAACTAAGCCAGGCAGGCACACCTTACCTGTTTTTTCTTGATAATAGCCTTTCTAACAGGTGTGAGGTAATACCTCACTGTGATTTTGATTTGCATTTCCCTGATGGCTGGTAATGTTAAGCACTTTTTTCATGTACCTATTGGCCACTCATATGTCTGGGGAAAATGTCTATTCGGGTCCTTTGCCCATTTTTAATTGGAATATTTGGGTTCTGATGTTGAGTTGAAGAGCTCCTTATATATTTTGGATATTAACTTCTTATCAGATACATGGTTGACAAATACTTTCTCCCATTCTATAAACTGCCTTTTCATATTGTTAACTGTTTCTTTTGCTGTACAGCAGCTTTTTTTTTTTTTCTTATAAGATTTATTTATTTGACAGACAGAGATCACAAGTAGGCAGAGAAAGAGGAGGAAGCAAGCTCCCCGCCAAGCAGAGAGCCCAATGCGGGGCTCAATCCCAGGACCCTGGGATCATGACCTGAGCCGAAGGCAGAGGCTTTATTTAACCCACTGAGCCACCCAGGCGCCCCAATGTACAGCTGTCTTTAAGTTTAGTTCAAGTTTTCTTAGTTTGATGTAGTCCCACTTGTGTATTTTTGCCTTTGTTGCTTATGTTTTTGCTGTCATATCCAAAAAAATCATTGCCAAGTCCCAGCTCTTTTTTCCAATATTTTCTTCAAGGAGTTCTATAGCTTCAGTTCTCACAAATTAAGCCTTTGATCCATTCTGAGCTAGCAAATAACATCGTAGTCTTCATTTCCCAGGCCCTCTGAACTCTAAGGAATGAACTGCTGGACTGTACGCAGGTAAATGTTAAACTTGACCAACTAGCACCATGTTGCCTTCCACTGTGATACCAATTTACACTACCTTACCAATACACTACAGGTTCCCATTGATACATATGTTACCTGAAATTTTCACCTTTGCCAATCTACTGTGTATAAGGTATTTCACTGATAATGATTTGCATATCCTAGATTACTAACGAGGTTAGATTTTATGTTTATTAGCCATGTTTCCCCTTCTGTGAAATATCTGTATATTCTGAATATTTTTCTACAGAATTATCTGCCCCTTTCTTACTGATATTTAGTTCTTTAGATATTCTAGTTGTTGGGGCGCCTGGGTGGCTCGGTCAGTCCAGCGGCTGCTTCAGCTCAGGTCATGATTCCAGGGTCCTGGGATCGAGCCCCGCATTGGGCTCCCTGCTCAGTTGAGAGCTTTCTTCTTCTCCCTCTGCCTGATGCTCTGCCTACTTGTGCTATGTCTCTGTCAAATAAATAAATAAAATCTTAAAAAACAAAACAAAACAAAACAAACTCTAGTTGTTAATCACTTGTGGGTTATCTGTATTATAAGTATTTTCTTGCACTTGGAAGCTTTTCAGTTTTTTCAATTTATACTTTATGGAGTTCTTTAACAAGAAGTTCTTAATATATATCATATAGCTTAATTTTTCTTTTATACTTAGCTTTTTCTATATGTCTTTTTGTTTTGTTTCATTTTGTTTTAAAGATTTTATTTATTTGACAAAGAGAGATCACAAGTAGACAGAGAGGCAGGCAGAGAGAGAGTGGGAAGCTGGCTCCTTGGTGAGCAGAGAGCCCGATGGGGGGCTCAATCCCAGGACTCTTCGATCATGACCTGATCCAAAGGCAGAGGATTATTAACCCCGGAGCCACCCAGGTGTCCCCTACGTGTCTTGTTTAATAAATCCTTTCATACTCCCCAAATCACAAAGATAAAGCTTCTTATGTCT
Source organism: Mustela nigripes (assembly GCF_022355385.1). Classification (NCBI taxonomy): domain Eukaryota; kingdom Metazoa; phylum Chordata; class Mammalia; order Carnivora; family Mustelidae; genus Mustela; species Mustela nigripes. The sequence continues at coordinate 23,836,146 of NC_081570.1, read as the reverse complement.
TCTAGAGATTTTAAAGCTTGCCTTTTGTATGCAAGTGTTTCATCTATCTGAAATTTAACTATGTATATGAGATAGCGATTCAGTTTCATTTTTTCCATGTGGATAAATAATTGTCTTAGCATGGATTAGTGAAAGTGTTCAGTAATCAAGCATATCTCCCTCTATGACCAAGGCTGGTTATAGGATCTCTAACATTGATCAATTTCTTTCTTGCTCCAACATCGTATTTTTTCTTTCTTTCTTTCTTTTTTTTAAAGATTTTATTGGAGGGGGGCACTTGGGTGGCTCAGTCCATTAAGTGTCTGACTCTTGTTTTTGGCTCAGGTGGTGATCTCAGGGTCATGGGATTGAGCCCCCTACTGGGGTCCACTTGAGATTCTTTCTCTACTTTGCCCTCGCCTCTCCCCTGCTCTCTCTCTCTCTCTCTCTCTCTCTCTCACACACACACACACACACACACACACACACACACACTCTCTAACATAAATTTTTTTAAAAAAAGATTTTAGGGTGGGCCGCCTGGGTGGCTCAGTGGGTTAAGCCTCTGCCTTTGGCTCAGGTCATGATCCCAGGGTTCTGGAATCGAGCCCCGCATTGGGCTCTCTGCTCACCAGGGAGCCAGCTTCCCTCTCTCTGCCTCCCTCTATGCTTACTTGTGATCTGTCAAGTAAATAAATAAAATCAATCTTTAAAAAAAAAAAAAGAAAGAAAGAAAGACTTTAAGGCAATGGGCATTAAGGAAGGCATGTGATGTGATGAGCACTGGGTGTTATATGCAACTGATGAATTACCGAACTCTACATCTAAAACTAATGATGTACTATACATTGGCTAATTGAATTTAAATTAAAAAAAAATTTTATTTATTTGAGAGTGAGAGAGAGCGGGAGAGAACATAAGCAGGAGGAGCGGCAGAGGGAGAAGGAGAAGCAGGCTCCCTGCTTAGCAGGGAGCCCAATGTGGGGCTCAATCCCAGGACCCTAGGATTATAACCTGAGCCAAAGGCATCAACTGAGCCATCTGGGTGCCCTGGCATACATCTTTTATCAGTTTTAAAAAAGATCCTGTATTCCTAGTTTTCTACACGTTTTTAATCATAACTGTTGATTATTATCCAATCCTTTTTCTGCATCTACTGAGATGTCATGTGGTTTTTCTCTTTAAAAGGAATAATTAATGGGGCGCCTGGGTGGCTCAGTGGGTTAAGCCTCTGCCTTCAGCTTGGGTCATGATCTCAGGGTCCTGGGATCGAGCCTCACCTCGGGCTTTCTGCTCAGTGTGGAGCTCTCTCCCTGCCTGCCTCTCTGCCTACTTGTGATTCTGCCAAATAAATAAATAAATAAATCTTTAAAAAAAGGGGGGAATAATGAATGAATTAAACTATAGATTTTCTAATATAAAATTACCCAGGAGGGACTCCCCATGGGCAGGCTTCCTGCTCAGCAGGTCAGCAGGGAGTTTACTTCTCACTCTTCTTCCACTCCCTGCCATACATGCATTCTTGTGCACGTACTCAAATAAAATCTTTTTTAAAAAAGTAAACACAGAAGAATCATACAGTAGAGAGTTTTTAAAAAGGCAAAACTTGCATCTTTCAGAAGACTAAAAGAATTCAAATCTGGTAAGGTTTTTAAAAGAACCAAGGAGGACACAAATATTAGAAATTAAAAAAAAAAAACAGAACTATTAAGTAACTAAGGAAATTAAAAAGAATGTTAACTTTATACTAACTAACCCCTTTGAAAAGAAATACCTAGAATAACATAAGTTACTACAATTGACTTACATAGAATGTTTGACTAGCCTTATAATCATGAACATACTGAATCAACAATAAAGACTAGTCCACAAAGAAAATGCCAGGCTGGGTGCCATAGTGGCTCAGCTCGTTAAGTGTCAGCCTTCAGCTCAGGTCAAGACCCCAGGGTCCTGGGATAGAGATCTGAGTGCTGTGGGGACGGGGAGGGGGGTGAGGTTCGTCCTTAGTGGCAAGTCTGCTTGAGTCTGCTTCTCCCTCTGCCTGCTGCTCCCCCAGCTCGTACTCAAGTCTCTTTTTCTCTCCCTCTTCTGACAAATGAATAAATAAAATCTTAAAAAAAAAAAAAAAAGAAAAGAAAAGAAAAAGAAAGAAAATGCCAGGCCTAAGTGGTTTTTCAGAGGAGTTCTGCCAGATTTTCAATAAATTAGTTATTTTACTCAAACACTTTCAGAAAATAGGAAAAGGGATAAGTCTTTTTTTTTTTTTTTAAAGATTTATTTAATTTGACAGAGATCACAAGTAGGCAGAGACAGAAGGAAGCAGGTTCCCTGCCAAGCAAAGAGCTCGATATGGGGCTCGATCCCAGAAATCTGGGAGTCATGACCTGAGCCAAAGGCAGCGGCTCTAACCCAATGAACCACCCAGGTGCCCCATATGTCTTCTTTTTTTTTTTTTAAGGTTTATTTATTTGACAGTGAGTGGGGGGAGGAGAAGAATCCCCACTGGGCACCAAGCAAGACTTGGAGCTCAATCCCAAGACCTATGAGATCATGACCTGAGCAGAAACCACAAGCTGATGCTTAACCTAGTAACTAAGGAGCCCTGAGGAGCATTTCTTTTGCTAACACCATCAAAGAAGAGTAATATGAGAAGGTCCTATACTTTTCTTAAGTCATTTGTGAACAAGAATACAAAAAAAAAAATTTTTAGGATTGTTTATTTCGACAGAGAAAGAGACAGCGAGAGGGAACACAAGCATGGGGGAGCTGGAGAGGGAGAAGCAGGCTCCCTGCTTAGCAGGGAGTCTGATATGGAGCTCAATGCCATGACCTCAATGCCAGGACACTGGGATCAGGACCTGAGCTGAAGGCAGATGCTTAACGAATGAGCCACCCAGATGCCCCAAGGATACAAAAATTCTAAATAATATTCAATCATATCCAGCAATGTGTAAAAAACTAATTCATCCTGACCACATGCGGCTTATTACAGGACTTAATGGGTAATTTTATTTTTTAAAAAACATTTTATTTTTTTGAGAGAGAGAGAAAGAGAAAACGAGCAGTGGATGGGGGGGTGGGGTCGGTCAGAGGAAAAGAGAAAAGCAGACTCCCCACCTAGCAGGAAGCCCAATGTGGGGCTCTATCCCAGGACCCAGAGATCATACCTGAGCTGAAGGCATACACTCAACCAACTGAGCCACCCAGGAGCCCCTCCCATCTGTTTTTTCCTAAGTGTATTTTTCTACTTTTTTCTAAATTTCTAATGTACCTGTCACTAATGTTCAGACTTTTTATTTCACTTATAAACTTCCCTAAGTCTTTTAGATTTCCTTCAAATTAATATTTTCATTGTAATTCACTTCTGAATACCTGATTTCCATCAGTTTTATTTGGATCATGAAATGTTCTTTTAAATTAGTGATATTTGGGGACTTACTTTTTCTACCATTTACTTCTAATATAATTACACTGTAGTTAGAGTCTCAGAGATTCTTTTAAATTTACAGATCTTCCTTGACTTATGATTGGGCTATGTCCTCATAAACCCACTCTTGAGCTAACAATACACTGTAAGTCAAAATGCATTTAAGGGGCGCCTGGGTGGCTCAGTCAGATAAGCATCTGCTTTCAGCTCAGGTCATGATCCCAAGGTCCTGGGATCAAGCCCCGAATGCATCAGCGTCTCTGCTCGGAAGGGAGTCTGCTTCTCCCACTGCTTTTCTCTCTCTGTCCCCTCCAAAAAAAATAAAAAAATAAAAAATGCATTTAATATGCCTAACCTACGGAATATCATAGCTTGGCCTAGCCTACCTTAAACGTGCTCAGAACACTCATATTAGCCTATAGTTGGGCAAACTCATCTAACACAAAGCCTGTTTTATAGTTAACATACTTACTATCTCATGTAACTTACTGAATACTATATTGAAAGTGGGGGGAAAAAAAAAGGAATGGCTATAGGGGCACAGAATGGTTATAAGTGTATGAGTTGTTTACCCTTGTGATCACATGATTGACGGGGAGCTGGGACTCACTGCTGCTGGTCAGCATCAGGAGAGAGTACTGTACCACATATCACCAGCCTGGAAAAAGACTTAAATTCAAGATTCAAAGTAATGTTTCTATTGAATGTATATTGCTTTCACACCATGGTAAAGTTGAAAAATTGTAAGTTAAGCCATCATAAGTCAGGAACCATCAATAAAATGGAGATTTTCTTTTTTGGCTTAATATGTATTCAATTTATCTAAGTGTCCCATGTGTGCTTAAGAAGAACCTCTATTGGGGCGCCTGGGTGGCGCAGTGGGTGGGCCTCGGCCTTTGGCTCAGGTCATGGTCTTGGGGTCCTGGGATCGAGCCCCGCATCGGGCTCTCTGCTCTGCGGGGAGCCTGCTTCTCCGCCCCCCACCTCTGCCTATTTGTGATCTCTCTGTCAAATAAATAAAATCTTAAAAAAAAAAAAGAAAGAAAAACCTGTATTCTAGGGTACCTGGGTGGCTCAGAAGGTTAAGCCTCTGCCTTTGGCTCAGGTCATGATCTCAGGGTCCTGGGATAGAGCCCCGCATTGGGCTCTCTGCTCAGCAGGGAGCCTGCTTCTCCCTCTCTCTCTGCCTGCCTCTCTGCCTACTTGTGATCTCTGTCAAACAAATAAAATCTTAAAAAAAAAAAAAAAGAACCTGTATTCTTTAATAACTATTCATAGCATTCTATATACCATATGTCCATTAAATCAAGTTGTTCCCTATGTTGCTCAACTCTTCCCACTGCTTTACTAATTTCTTTTCTTGACTTATCAACACTAAATGTGTCCATTTCACCCTGTAATTTTTCTTTTAAATTAAGATTTTATTTACTTATTTGACAGAGAGAGATCACAAGTAGACAGAGAGACAGGCAGAGAGAGAGAGAGGAAGGAAGCAGGTTCCTTGCTGAGCAGAGAGCCTGATATGGGGCTCGATCCCAGGACTCTGAGATCATGACCAGAGCCGAAGGCAGAGGCTTTAATCCACTGAGACACCCAGGAGCCCCTCACCCTATAGTTTTATTCTGCTTTGTATATTCTATGACAATGTTATTAGAGGTACATAAATTTAGAACAATCCTGTCTTCCTGGTATATTGAAAAAATTTATTTTTTAATTTTAAAAAATATTTTATTTATTTATTTGACAGAGAGAATATACAATTGTGCAGGAGGAGCAGGAGGCAGAGGGTGAGGGAGAAGCAAGCTCCCTAGTGAGCAAGGAGCCCAGTGCGGGACTTGATCCTAGGATCAACCCTGGGATCATGACCAGAGCCAAAGGTAGATGGTTAACTGACTGAGCCAACCAGGCGTCCCTGAAGAATTTTTAAAAAATTGTAAACAGCCAAATTATTCCTTAACAATACTTTTTTCCTTACTTTGTTATACATTAACATAGCTATCATTTCCATTCCAGTCATGGTGGAAAAACAGGGACTAATTTACCTTCCTGCTGTAAAGTGTTTCAGATATTGGACACGAGGGAGTGAAAAGCTGTGATTCCCCAAGAGTGTAAGCCCTACTTATCTCCTTGACGTTCTGCCTGGAAGTATGTTCTAGACCACTGAGCAGGGAGAGGGTTACCAAATAGTATAGCAATCTTATTAGTTGGGGAAAGAGACTGGAGGGTTTAAGGAGACTGAGACAGCTGGAAACTGTGAGGCAGAGTTCCAGAGAAGAGTGAGCTACACAGAAAAAAAAAAAAAAAACTCAGGAAATCTGCTTAAGGTTCCCTTAAAACCTTGCTGGAGACTAAGGGCGAGAAGGCACTTGATGAATCAGAATGGAGATTCCTCACTGATCACTCAGGGCATTCAGTGAAGACCCTAAAAGGATACACTTTAGTAGTGACATTAAACTATCCCTAAAAAGACTACCAACAAACTTTAAAAACAAGATCAACTGAGCAGAATGTAACAACTGCCTATGAAACTCTACATCCTTTAAAAAACAAAACAAAATTTTATCAAAAATCCAATTAAAAACTTACAGATATGCCAAAAAGCAGGAAAGTATGACCCACAGCCAGAAGAAAAACCAATCAACAGAGACAGACTCCAAAATGATGCTGCCTGCAGTGCAAATGTTACCAAATGGCCCAATACACCTGTTGTGGCTGGATTCACAAAGGAAGAAGTAAGGTGGAGGAGGGAGACAGAAAAAAAAAAACTTAAGAAACAAAGACTGAAAAATTTCCAAATCTGATCCCATATACCCAAGAAAACATGGTAAAACACAAAGAAAATCAGGGACACCTGAGTGGTGCAGTCAGTTCAGTGTCCAACTCTAGGCTTCAGCTCAGGTGGTGATCTCAGGGTCGTGAGACTGAGTCCTGTGTAGGGCTCTGTGCTCAATACGGAGTCTGGATTCTCTCCCTCTGCCCACCCTTGCACACACATGTGAGCACACTATCTCTCTCAAACAAATAAATCTTTAAAAAACAAAACAAAGAAAATCACATTAAGGCACATCATAGCAAAATTTCTGAAAAAGTGGTAAAGAAAATCTGAAAAACAGCTAGAATGACTGATTACATGAAGAAAACCAAAGATAAGAATGACGTGACTTTTTGCCAAAAACTACAGGAGTGAGAAGATATTGAAATACCATCCTTAATATACTGAAGGAAAGCTGTCAAACTAGAATTCTATACCCAATGAAAATACTTTCAAAAATGGAAGTGAAATAGAAATCAACTTCTTCAAACAAAAGCTGAGATTTTTGTCTCTAGCAGATGTGTACTAAAGAAATACTACAGTTCTTGGGTGCCTGGGTGGCTCAGTGGGTTAAGCCGCTGCCTTCGGCTCAGGTCATGATCCCAGGGTCCTGGGATCGAGTCCCGCATCGGGCTCTCTGCTCAGCAGGGAGCCTGCTTCCCTCTCTCTCTCTCTCTCTCTGCCTGCCTCTCCATCTACTTGTGATTTCTCTCTGTCAAATAAATAAATAAAATCTTAAAAAAAAAAAAAAGAAATACTACAGTTCTAAAACAAAAACAAACGTCAGTTCTTTAAGTAGAAGGAAATATTACCAGGTGATAACTCAGATCGTCACAAAAGGAAGGATACTAGAAATCATAAACTTATAGGTACATATTAAAATAACTTTTTTCCATTGAAAACATTTTTAAAAAATAAGCCAATAATGGAGATAAAATGGAATTATTCAGAAGAAAAAAGGGTCAAGAACACATGACAAATAGAAAACAAACTGATTTCCAGACTTACAATATAATATTCAAATTTCCAATTTTAATAAAAAAAAAATCACAAGGCATATAAAGAAACAGAGAAATACAGCCTAAAGGACAAAATTAACTGATACAAACTTTCCCTGAAAAAACTAAGGTACTTGACATACTAGACGACAAAGACTTTCAAACAAAACACCCAAAAGAGCTAAATATAAACAAACAAACAAACAAAAGGAAATCAGGAAAACAATGAACAAAATGAGTATCAACAAACAGAAAAATGACCAAACAGAAGAAGAAAAACAGAAGTTCTGGCACTGAGGGGTGCCTGGCTGGCTCAGTTGGGATCATGGGACCCTTGATTTTGGGTTTGTGAATGTTAGCCCCATGCTGGATGTAGAGATTACTTAAATAAATGAACTTAAAAAAAAAAAAAGAAAGAAAAAAGTTCTGGAGTTGAAAAGTACAGTAACTGAAATGAAAAATTCACTAGTGGGGTTTAATGGCAGACGACAGAAGCAGCAGAGATGAGCTTAAGGAAGAAGACTGAAAAGTAACAGCCTAGAAGATCCGTCATATTCCAACAAGCAATATGGGAGTCAAAGAAATAGAAAAAGGGACAGAAAGAATTTAAGAAATAATGGCAGAAAACCTCCCAAATTCAATTTAAGTCATGAATCTACATGTAAAGATGTTCACTGAATCCCAAGGAAGATAAACTCCACATCTTGACAAACTGCTAAGAGCCAAAGACAAAAGAATTTTGGAAGCAGTGAAGGAGAAGCAATTCATCACATACAAGCCAATTTCTCATTAGAAACCATAAAGGCAAGAAGGCACTGGAATGACAAATTTAAAGATACAAAAAAGGGGGAAAAAAAACAACAACAACTGTCAAAGAATCCTACATCTGACCGAACTGTGCTTCAAAAACAAGGGAGAAATTAAGACATTTCTGATAAACAAAAGCCGAGGAAGTAAGTTACCCCTAGACCTGCTGTAAACAAGAAATACTAAAGGAGTCCTTCAAACTGAAAATGAAAGGAAATGAGAGGAGGACTCCACAATAACTTGAACCCAGTAACGGTAACTACATGGGTAGTTATAAAACTCAGTATTACTGTATTTTTGGTTTGTAACTTCACTTTTTATTTCTTAGATGATTTAAAGGACAAACATATAAATTATAAATCTGTGTTACCAGGCATATGATGTGTAAGATGTAATTTGTGATGGCAACAACATAAAAGGGAACTGGAACTGTATAGAAACAGACTTTTTAAAGTTAAGTTGGTACCAATTCAACCTAGATTGCTATAAACTTAGAATGTTAAATGTAATCCCCATGGTAACCACAATATCTAAGAAAAAAATACACACACAAAATAGACATTAAAAACATACACACAGGGGCGCCTGGGTGGCTCAATGGGTTAAAGCCTCTGCCTTCGGCTCAGGTCATGATCCCAGGGTCCTGGAATCGAGCCCCGCATCGGGCTCTCTGTTCGGCAGGGAGCCTGCTTCCTCTTCTCTCTCTCTGCCTGCCGCTCTGCCTACTTGTGATCTCTGTCAAATGAATAAATAAAATCTTAAAAAACAAACAAACCCATAAACACAAAAGGAAATGAGAAGGGAATTCACTAACAAAAAACAACTAAACACAGAAGGCAGTAATGGAGGAAGAGAGGGGCAAAAAAGGTAAAGGTGTAAGACAAAGAAAGCAATGAGTAAAATGCCAGAAGTCCTTCGTTATCAGTAATATATTATATGTAAATAGACTAAGCTCTCCAATCACTATACATTGTCTGCAAAAGACTTACTACATACCTAAAAACAGGAACAAGTTTAAAGTAAATGGATGAGAAAAGATATTACATCCTTATGGTAATCAAAAGAGAGCTGGGATAGCTATACTAATAACAGATAAAAAACTTCAAGTCAGATACTGTTTAAATGATAAAGGATATCATATACTGGTAAAAGGGTCAATTCATCAAAAAGATAAGAGCAATTATAAAACATAAAGGCACCAGGGTGCCTGTGTTGCTCAGCAGGCTAAGTGGCTGACTCTTGGTCCTGGCTCATAACCTCAGGTCTTGAAGCTCAGAACAACCTGTTTCCAATTCTTTCTCCCCCTCTTCCTCTGCACCTCCCCGGGCTCATGCATGCTCTCTTTCAAATAAATAAATCTTTTAAATAAAATGAACGCTTAATAGATTAATTAGGAAACAGAAATTTTCAACATTATGAATGAGCTAGACCTAAAAAGACGTATAGAACATTCTACCCAACAAAAGAATATGCCTTCTCAGGTATACATGGAATATTCTCCAGGACAGATCTTGGAGTCAACAAAGAGTCTCAGTGAATTCTCAAAGACTGAAATCAGACAAAGTATCTTCTCTGAGCACACAGAATGAAGAGAGAAATTCACAAATAGGTGGGTGGAAACTAACAACACACTCTTAAATAATAAAGTTGGAAGACTGGAACTTCCTCATTTTCTAACTTACTACAAAGCTATAGTAATCAGAAAAGTGTGGTACTGGCATAGGGTGTTTACAGATCAATGGATTAAAATTCAGAGTGTAAAAATAAATTCACACATCTATGGCCAGCTAAATAACTTTAATAAGGGTGTCAAGGGAGTATGAATAGTCTCTTCAAAAAAAAAAAAAAAAACAACAACAACAGTGCAGGGACAATTAGATTTCCAGATCTAAAGGAATGAAGTTGGACACCTAGCTTACACCATATACAAAAAGTGACTCAAAATTTATCAGCAACCGGGTGCCTGGATGGCTCAGTGGGTCACACTGCTGCCTTCAGCTCGGGTCATGATCTCAGCGTTCTGGGATCGAGTCCCGCATGGGGCTCTCTGCTCAGCGGGGAACCTGCTTCCTTCTCTCACTCTCTGCCTGCCTCTCTGTCTACTGTGATCTCTCTCTCTGTCATATAAATAAATAAAATATTTAAAAAAATTGATCAGCAACCTAAATACAAGCTAAGACCATAAAATGCTTAGAATAATACATGGGGGGAGCACCTAGGTGGCTCAGTTGGTTTAGCGTCTGACTTTGGCTCAGGTCATGATCCCAGGTTGAGCCCCACGTTGGGCTCTCTGCTCAGCAGGTAGCCTAGTTCTCCCTCTCCCTATGCCACATCCCCCTGCTTGTGCTCTCTTGCTCTGTCAAATAAATGAATCTTAAAACAAAAACAAAAAACAAAGAACCCCAAAACTAGCCAACCCTAAACTGTTTACTCTCCCTGCCTTCACTTTCCCTCAGAAACCTCAGTAAAGGCTCTGGCCTAAAGAAGCTTACCCCTGGGGCGCCTGGGTGGCTCAGTGGGTTAAGTCTCTGCCTTTGGCTCAGGTCATGATCTCAGGGTCCTGGGATCGAGCCCCACATAGGGCTCTCTGCTCAGCAGGGGGTCTGTTTCCTTTCCCCTCCGTTCCCTCCCTTCCCCTCTCTGCCTGCCTCTCTGCCTGTCAAATAAATAAAAAATCCTAAGATGCTTGCCCCGTCCCTTCTGCCTCCTTCTGTGACCCTATATGCATGCAGTGGCTCCCTCTCTGACCTGGGACCATAACAAACAACTTTTTTTTTTTTTAAGATTTTATTTATTTGACACAGAGAGAGAGAGAGAGATTGCAAGTAGGCAGAGCAGCAGGCAGAGAGAGAAGGGGAAGCAGGCTCTCTGCTCAGCAGGGAGCTCAATCTCAGGATCCTGGGATTATGACCTGAGTTGAAGGCAGATGCTTGTCCAACTGAGCCACCCAGATGCCCCAGCAATGAGAGTTTAAAAAGAAATCTTCCAAGATTAAGATTTGGGCTGGTTCTTCAACCAGGAAATATTGGGGGTTGAAACACCCATATACCCACACATGGGAGAGGGGCAGAGTAGAGTCTTCTAAGAGAAACTGAGTGAAAGAGAGATGAAAATGGACATTGAAAAGAGTTGAATTCTGGCGCTAGAGAAACTAAAGAAATGAAACTTCAGAGATGGTGCCTTAGTCATTCCGGAAAGTAGCCTAGTGAACCAATCGCAACAGTGGGTCTTAGAATGTGCGAGTGTCCACATACACATCACTTGGCAAATCCCAAGTGAATTTGTTATTTTATTTTTAAAGATTTTATTTATTTGTCAGAGAGAGAAAGAGAGCACAAGTAGGGGGAACAGCAGGCAGAGGGAGGCGGCTTCCCGCTGAGCGAGGAGCCCGATGCAGGACTTGATCCCAGGACTCTGGGGTTATGACCTGACCAAGGACAGATAGACAGACAGCCTAACCAACTGAGCCACCCAGGTGTCCCTAAGTGAATTTACTATTTAAAAAAAAAAAAAAATTCTAGGGGATTGCAGAGGCCTCCCTTGGGGTTCCTGATTACTCCTGTGCCTGGAGACTAAGAGGCAAGGGCAAATTCCTAAAGGCAGCGCTATGGATTGCTGTCCCCCATTACCTGACACATGGTTTTTCATGACTCTGAATCTGGGCTCTCCCAGAGGACTGTCCCCTCCTTTGGGCAGAGCTGACAGCAAAGCTGGAAGGAGAAGCAGCATGTGCTTCTTTAGTCACCATGGTGACAAGAAACTATCACAAATATTTGCTTATGACTTCACTGGAGAAGCCAGGCAGGGGAGGTTAGACTGGAAGAAGGAACAACTGCAGAAGCACATCTGGAATCAGCAACCAAAGGAATGCTGGACTCTCATTTAGGGACCAGCAGGCAGAGGGGCTTTTTCTATCATGCACTACTCTACTTGCTGGGGCTGGATCAAGAAATCAATGATACAAGATGCCTGGGTGCCTCAGTTGGTTAAGCATTTGCCTTTGGCTCAGGTCATGATCCTGGGGTCCTGGGATCAAGTCCCAAGTTGGGCTCCCTGATTAGTGAAGAGCCTGCTTCTCCCTCTACCTCTGCCCCCTCCCCCCACCACCTTATGCTCCCTCTCTAGCTAAAATTCATTTTCAAAAATCTTAAAAAAGAAAGAAAGAAAGAAATCCATGATACAAATATACCTTTTCTAGCATCTGACTGTCTGAGACAGCCTTTGGGTTTTCTTAAGACAAGGAACTCTCTCAAAGTGAATACATCTCTGAAGTTATACAACCCATTTGGGAAATAAATGGCTAATGTTACCATGCACTCTGTAAACTTTTAGAACCAAGGGACCAGTAATAATAATACAAGATAGGCAAAGACCCTGTTAAGACCTGAATTCTGCCCTGCTTCCAACTTCTATGTTGAAGGCCTGGTGCCTAGTCTCTCCAAATAGGACTATATGGAAACAGGGTCTCTAAAGAGATGGGGATACTGGGGTAAGGCCCTAACCCACTATGACTAGTATCCTTATAAAAAGGAGAAGATTAAGATACAGATGTACACAGAGGGAGAATACCATGTAAACATGAAGACAGCCACTGATAAACCAGAGAGAGAAAGGACTCAGAAAAAGCCAACCCTCATGACTGATCCTGGAATTCTAGCCTCCAGAACTGGGAGAATATAAATTCCTTTGTTTAAACCAGACAGGCTGTGGTACTTTTCATGGCAGCCCTAGCAATTTAATGTAAGCTCTAACTGATAAAGAACCTGAGTCTTAAGTCACACACTGAGTAGCAAGGTTACTGCAGTACTCCATTTAATCACTCATGTTTAAAATTTTGAGACTCATAAAACTTTAAAATTTTGCACATGTTCTCAGAAAAAGGCGTACTACGCATAGCCAGCTGTACTGTGTGTGGGATGGAAATGATACTACTACACCTTCAAGCTCACATCCCGTACACCTGCTGGCTCTAGGGCTTTCCAAATCAAAGCCTTATGTTCATGGTCTGTACTTCAAAAAGCTACCAAGCAATCACTTGATTCAAGGCATCTTGCCTGGAAGAACCCAAAGGAGCTATATTTAGGAGATAAGGGAACTAGCATTATTTTCTAGGCAATGACCTGACAATCTTCAAAGGAGCTGGGACATGGAATGCTATGAAGCAGTCAGTCTTTTCAAATGATTTCCCTTGTTCTGGTGCTGAGGGGGCGCTCCTCAGCAGAGGGAGGCTTTCTAAAGAACTGTTATTGTAGCTGCCCAGGTACTGAGAATAAGCTAACGCTTTAAATCACACAGACTGGGGCGCCTGGGTGGCTCAGTGGGTTAAGCCGCTGCCTTCGGCTCAGGTCATGATCTCAGGGTCCTGGGATCGAGTCCCGCATCGGGTTCTCTGCTCAGCGGGGAGCCTGCTTCCTCCTCTCTCTCTCTGCCTGCCTCTCTACCTACTTGTCATCTCTCTCTGTCAAATAAATAAATAAAATCTTTAAAAAAAAAAAAAATAAATCACACAGACTATTTGGCATATACTACAGTAAGAAGCTTTACAACTCAATGATGCATTAAAGGTTTCTTAATGGCACTGGGAAGAGAGATAAAAGAGGAATGGTTACTCCTCAATATAAGGCCTCTTCCTTCAAGAAAGTAATTCCTCCCAGGTTGAAATTTTTTTTTTCAATTGGCCTCTCATACCTTTCACTAGGAATTCTCTAGCAAATATGTATCAGCATTAAGATTCCTGGGTTAAAGCTCTATGGCCATATGACTATTAACTGAAAAGAAAGGGTAAGAGGGTATCAGGATAGACAGCCCATAAGCCTTGGCAGGCTAGTAACATTTGCTAATGTGCCAATCTTTGTCGGTTTATCTCTAATCTTCACAACAATCCTGAGAATCCATTCAACAGATGACAAAAATGAGACTCGGGGCGCCTGGGTGGCTCAGTGGGTTAAAGCCTCTGCCTTTGGCTCAGGTCATGACCCCAGGGTCCTGGGATTGAGCCCCGCATCGGGCTCTCTGTTCAGCAGGAAGCCTGCTTCCTCCCCTCTCTCTCTGCCGGCTTCTCTGCCTACTTGTAATCTCTGCCTGTCAAATAAAATAAATAAAATCTTTAAAAAAAAAAAAAAGAGAGAGAGAGACTCAGAGGGTAAGTGAACAAGTGAGGAAGCTAATATCAACCCTGACCTATTTGGTCCCAAACTCCAGTCTCTTCTCATTTCCTGAAAAGGAAAGCTATTGGTAACAGCAAATCTATCAGAATTCTGGGTTGGAAGCTATTCCATCACTGATAAAGAAACCAATGTGGTCACATCCCAGAATTTCAGTTAAACACAAACTCAAATGCCTTAAAAGGTAAAGAGGTGAACGATTTTTAGCAGGTCATAATATTACATCAGGGATTGCACTCATACTCCGTTTTTACAACACTGTGCCAGCCAAACAAGATTCGACAGAGGCTGTGGTGAAATCAAGTGTTTTAAGCCCTTGGACACTACCTAAACAGCAATTAACAGCTAAAGAACCAGGTTCAGTAGCATTATGACTTACACAAGATCATTCAGCTATTAAACTGTGACGCTGGGGCTGGGATCTAAATCTCTAAAGGCCTCTACTTTCATCCAACCTCTGAGAATTACTTCTTTCCATCCCCCCAACACACATAATTCTGTTCAATTTGGCTCCTGCCCTTGAACTAGGTTCTGTCTAGACTGATCTATGCATTGTCTTTTTTTTTTTTAAGATTTTATTTATTTCTTTGACACACAGAGATCACAAGTAGGCAGAGAGGCAGGCAGCGAGAGAGGGGGAAGCAGGATCTCCGCTGAGCAAAGAGCCTGATGTGGGACTCGATCCCAGGAAACTGGGATCATGACCTGAGCCGAAGGCAGAGGCTTAACTCACTGAGACACCCAGGCACCCCATGTATTATTCAGTTATTTTACCTTGAGAGTTACTGGCAATCAATTCTCTAATTAGTGCATATGACAGGGAGCAAGTGAAAACTTTGCCAAGATATCTGCCTATGAGTTTCACTCTCTACCCACTGTATCCGCTTTTTAGGAACTCATTTTCACAGTATAGGTTTTTCTTTGCAGTGACTTCTCTCCCTAGACCATAAATCCAACCAAACACAAACCTAAAGTACATCTGATTGATGTGTGAACAACCAGAAATTAACTAAATCAAAATTCTTCCGAAACAGATAGAGCCAGCCATGATGGGATTGGAAGAGTGGGAAGACAACACACAACACAAGTGACAGAGGTAAATCTGAACATTTTCAAAGATGTTCTTCCAAAACTCACCTGGGTTCAGTTTCTTATCAAACACAACATAGACTGGTTTAAATTTTGCCTGTCTTCTTGCTGGTCTACCTAATAGATAATTACTATGAATGCACAGACAGTCGATGGTAAAGTTTTGATATTAATGGTGCTAGCTAAAATTAGCACCATAGGAATAGTTCCAGGAATCTCACCACCTGAATTTTTTTTTCTTTTAAGATTTATTTTTGGGGGGCGCTTGGGTGGCTCAGTGAGTTAAGCCGCTGCCTTCGGCTCAGGTCATGATCTCAGGGTCCTGGGATCGAGTCCCGCATCGGGCTCTCTGCTCAGCAAGGAGCCTGCTTCCCTCTCTCTCTCTCTGCCTGCCTCTCTGCCTACTTGTGATCTCTCTGTCAAATAAATAAATAAAATCTTAAAAAAAAAAAAAGATTTATTTTTGGGGCACCTGGGTGGCTCAGTGGGTAGAGTCTCTGCCTTCGGCTCAGGTCATGATCTCAGAGTCCTGGGATTGAGCCCCGCATCAGGTTCTCTGCTTAGCAAAAGCTTCTACACCCAACATGGAGCTCAAATCACAACTCTGAGATCAAGAATCACATGCTCCACTGACTGAGCCAGCCAGGCGCCCCTACCGCCTGAAATTCTTTATCCTAAGAATCAGTCACTTGTAGTATATTTTTTCATTCACCACCCTATCCAAGCTACTGTCCCATTTCTCCGTTCTCATGTCATGGAGAGCAAAAAAACTTTTGTGTCCTTTTTATTAAGAATTATTTTAAAAATATTTATTTTTAGAGAGAGCAAGAGAGCATTTGCAATCAGTGGGGGAGAGGGAGAGACATTATCTTTTTTTTTTTTTTTTAAGATTTTGTTGACTTATTTGACAGAGATCACAAGCAGGCAGAGAGAGGAGGAAGCAGGCTCCCAACTGAGCAGAGAGCCCGATGACTCTCTGCTCAGATTGAGCAGAGAGCTCAATCCCAGGACCCTGGGATTATGACCTGAGCCGTAAGGCACAGGCCTTAACCCACTGAGACACCCAGGTGCCCCGAGAGAGATAATCTTTTTTATTTTTTTTTTTTTTTTTTTATTTATTTGACAGAGAGAGATCACAAGTAGGCAGAGAGACAGGCAGAGAGAGAGAGAGGAGGAAGCAGGCTCCCTGCTGAGCAGAGAGCCCGATGCGGGACTCGATCCCAGGACCCTGAGATCATGACCTGAGCCGAAGGCAGCGGCTTAACCCACTGAGCCACCCAGGTGCCCCCGCCGAGAGAGATAATCTTAAACAGACTCCACATTCTGCACAAAGCCCCATGTGGGGCTCAATCTCATGACCCTGAGGTCATGACCTGAGCCAAAATCAAGAGTCCAATTCTTAACTGACTGAACCACCCAGGTGCCCCATGAATTATTTAAACACTGAAAAACTGAAATAGCATAACAAACATCTATAAACTGATCAAAAACAAAACAAAACAAAACATGGGGCTTAACTCATGACCCTGAGATCAACACCTGGACTGAAATCAAGAGTCCTTAACCAACTGAGCCACCCAGGTGCCCCAAGATTCAACACATTTTTTTTTTTTTTAGATTTTTATTTATTTATTTGACAGAGATCACAAGTAGGCAGAGAGACAGGCAGAGAGAGAGGAAGGGATATTTTATATTTATATTTTAACTGAACATTTAAAAAAAAAATTTTATTGGCGCCTGGGTGGCTCAGTCATTGGGTGTCTGCCTTCGGCTTGGGTCCTGGTCCCGGGGTCCTGGGATCGAGCCCCAGACTGGACTCCCTGCTCAGCGGGAAGCCCATTTCCCCCTCTCCCACTCCCCACTGCTTACATTCCCTCTCTGCTGTCTCTGTCAAATAAATAAATCTTTATTAAATAAATAAATAAATAAAAATAAAATCTTTATTAAAAAATATATAGTTTTTATTTATTTATTTGACAGACAGAGATCACAAGTAGGCAGAGAGGCAGGCAGAGAGAGAGGAGGAAGCAGGCTTCCTGCTGAGCAGAGAGCCCAATGTAGGGCTCAATCCCAGGACCCTGGGATCATGACCTGAGCTGTAGGCAGAGGCTTTAACCCACTGAACCACCCAGGCACCCCTAAACTAAACATTTTAAAGTTGTCAACGTTATACCTTGCACTTTACCTTATTACTTTAGTATGTGCCTCCTAATAAGGGCCTTCTTACATAAGCACAATTTCAAACTTAAGAAAATTAATGAAACACCTATTATCTTGTCCATACTCAAATTTTTTTCTTTCAAAATGGTTGTCATAGTTCGTTGGGCTTTTTGTTTTCCCCACCCCAAGCCAGAACCTAGTCAAGGTTCACCCACTGTATTAGTCTTTTAACATTTTATTGTGGAAAATTTCAATTATATACAAAAGCAGACAGAATAATCTCAATGCAATCATTGAGTCAATAATCAACTAGTAGCCATTCATCTATATTTCCATCAACCAAGTGATCCTTAAGCAAATTCCTGACATTCACCTATACTTATTTTTAGGTATATAGCTTCAAACAATTAAAAACTTTATGGGGCGCCTGGGTGGCTCAGTGGGTTAAAGCCTCTGCCTTCAGCTTGGGTCATGATCCCAGGGTCCTGGGATTGAGCCCCACATCGGGCTCTGCTTGGCAGGGAGCCTGCTTCCCTTCCTCTCTCTCTGCCTGCCTCTCTGCCTACTTGTGGTCTCTGTCAAATAAATAAATAAAATCTTTAAAAATTACAACATCGGGTGCCTGGGTGGCTCAGTGGGTTAGGCCGCTGCCTTCGGCTCAGGTCATGATCTCAGGGTCCTGGGATCGAGTCCCGCATCGGGCTCTTTGCTCAGCGGAGAGCCTGCTTCCTCCTCTCTCTCTCCGCCTGCCTCTCTGCCTACTTGTGATCTCTCTCTGTCAAATAAATAAATAAAATCTTAAAAAAAAAAATTACAACATCATTTTCCCAACTTCTGGTCATTTTTAATCTATAAAATCCCTGCCCCATCCCTTTACTCATGATACTGACTTTCTGAAAAGACTAGGTCAGTTGTCTTAATGAATGCCCTGCATCTCATTTTTTTGTCATTAATTTACATGCTTATCTCTTGTATTTCCTATAAAACGGAAGTTAGGTCTTGAGGCTAGAGTAGATTCAGGTTCACAGTATTTTTTTAAAAAAGATTTTATTTGAGAAAGAAAGATTGTGTGAGCAAACATCGGGGTGGGGCAGACAGAGGGAGAAGCAGGCTCCCCACTGAGCAGAGAGCCTGACACGAGGCTCAATCCCTGGATTCTGGGATCATGACCTGAACCAAAGGCAGAAACTTAACCGACTAAGCCACCCAGGCCTTCTGGGTTCACGATATGTTTCTGGCAATAATACGTTAAGGCGATGCTGTGCGTTTCATACTTACCCCATCAAGAGGCATATAATGGTAGGCTGTCCAAATGATAATAAATTTGATAATGATGGCAATCTCTCTTGAAAGTCATCTACATACCCTAAGTCTTCACTTTAATTTTCTTGTGACATGTTTCTTGAATATTACATATTATATGTGTAAGATATAACGCACGGTAAAATGACCAACTTTTAAAAATAGGCACTACCACTATTGTTGAATCTCTGGGTGCTCTGTTCACTCTTCTACCTCTTCAAATTGACTTCTATTTCTTCTGTTCCACAGAAAACTGCTTTTATCAAGGTCACCAACAACCTCCCTGTTGCCATATCTAATGGAGAGGAATTTGTCCCCTTCTTCAACTCTCAGAGTAATTACTAATCCCCCTATTCTCTCAGAAACACTGCTGTCTTGGCACCACTCTCAACCTCATCCAGTTTTCTCAGTCCTCTTAATGGCTCCTCCTCCCTACATCTACATACTGGTTTCTATCTTTTTTTCTTTTTAAGATTTTATTTATTTGACAGAGAGATAGCACAAGTAGAGCGGCAGGCAGAGGGAGAGGGGGAAGCAGGCTCTCAGCAGAGCAGGAAGCCCAATGCGGGGCTCGATTCTATCACCCTGGGTTCATGACCTGAGCTGAAGGCAGCCGCTTAACTGACTCAGCCATCCAGGCACCCCTACATACTGGTTTCTACATTCTCTTACAAGGTGATTTCATCCATTCCCATGATAACTTCCAAATTTATGTCCTAAGCCAAGCCTTCTCCCTTGAGCTCCAGATCCATATATTCAACTACCTATCAAAATCCTTATCTGGGATATCCAAAACTAACTCAAATTCTTCCCCCCTCAAAAGCAACACCAACAACATTTACAAGTTAGTCAAGTCAAAACCTAAGAAAAAAGCCATTCCTGATTCCCTCTGTCTCCACTTTCATCTAATCTACTGCCCAAACCTGTCTCAGTTTTATCTCCGAATATGTCTTGATTGTATTTACATGTCTTAATTCCTGATCCCCATACCGTTCAAGTCACTACTATCTCACCTGGCTACTAAAGAGCCTACCTCTTCCTCTCTTCCCCTACGCCCCCCATCCACCACACAACAAAACCAGAGACACCACTACTCCCATGTAGAATAAAAACCTCTTCCAAATTCAAGGTCCTGCCTATATATTCATCTCATCTCATTCAACTCTGTATCTTCATCATTATATGTCCCTGTCACAATGGCCCCATCACTATTTGGAGGCTATTTCTGGTTGCAGTCTTCACACTTCCTGTTTTCTCTCTGTCCACAGTGCTCTTCCCTAGCTCTTAGAATCGCTAGGTCCTTTCCTCATTACCTTAATCCAAAGTAAACTACTTTTATTTTTGTCAGAACACCTGTTTTACTTCCTTCATTACACTATTTTACAGTCTGTGTCTATTCTCTTCCATAGGATGTTTTAAGTTCTGCAAAGGCAGACCTTTTTTATATCTCCAGCATCTACAGTATCATAGATATACAAGTATTTATTAATGAATCACTGTTCAAGTATTTATTCAATATTTACTGAACACCTACACTGCCTCAGACACAAGGCCTAGCTGTAATAGCTGCATAATACACATTTCCCAGGAAGTGTAAGTCACGGAAGAAGTATACAGCAGGGGTGCCTGGGTGGCTCAGTGGGTTAAAGCCTCTGCCTTCAGCTCAGGTCCTGATCCCAGGGTAGCCTGGGATCAAGCCCCACATTGGCTCCCAAGCAGGGAGCCTGCTTCCACGTCTCTCTGCCTGCCTCTCTGCTTGCCAAATAAATAAATAAAAATCTAAAAATAAAAAATTAAAAAAAAAGTGTACAACAAAGAAATCTTCCTGTGACTGCAGTGGAGCACAACTTCCAAAGGCAGATTTTAGAAGGGTTTCTTCCTAGAAACCTGAAACCATAGATTTTTTCCAGAATTGGTATGAAAACTGAATAAAAAACAAGCTGTAAATCAGGACACACAAGTGCTTCAGAAGAATACGTTTTAGCCTACTAAACCCAGTGACCTTGTCTGCCTTGATTCTATTAGACTTCCTAATTCATCACCTATGATCACCTTTGCCTTCTTTCTTGAAACTCTACCCATGATTCTGACAGTGCCACCTTCTCCCACTTCTACCTTTCCTGCCACTCCTCAGGTTTCATACTGTGTTCTCTTCAGTGCCCATCTCTCACTGTCAGTGTGGACAATCACCCTTTCTTCAACCTCCACTTTTTTTTTTAAAAAGATTCTGTTTATTTATTTGACAGACAGAGATCACAAGTAGGCAGAGATGGGGGAAGCAGGCTCCCTGCTGAGCAGAGAGCACGATGTGGGGCTCAATTCCAGGACCCTGGGATCATGACCTGAGCCGAAGGCAGAGGCTTTAACCCACAGAGCCACGCAGGTGCCCTCAACCTCCACTTCTATGTCAAGTACCAAATCTCTACTGTTACTACTGCCTCCTGCCTGTTTCTTCCCTTGTTCAGTTAATGCCATTACCATACACTTGGCCTTAGAGTCAGCCATGAACTTCCTCCTCCCCAAACTTTAACAGATTGATAAACTGATTTCTACCTGTGCCAGTCTCTCTTTAACCCAAGTCTATCCAGCTTCCTCTGAGCCTTTTCTCAACTAGGCCTCAACGACGGCCTATAAACCTTTGAACAAAACAGTAACATAGTTCCGTTTGAGAAAATCTTAAGACTGCAGAAGAGTTTACAGTTTGTTCCACCAATACATGAAAATAGGACCCCATTTCCCAGGCTTTGTGGCAGGGTAGGAGCCTAAGGTCAATAAGCACCAGTAAGCAAACCCAGGTGGGTTTCAGATGAACTAATCCCCCTTTCTCACATTTTGTAATTTTTCACTTCCCTGACTCTTCTGAGTCCCTGTTCTCTGTCCCCCCATTCTTCTATCCTCCCTTTAAAATGCCCAGTTAACCCTACAGAAATCGAAGTTGAATTCAGTACACACTTTTCCCTGTTATAATAGTATATTATCCATTAAAATCTGTCCTTGTCATTTTAATTAGTGGCCACTTTATCTCTGATTTGTTACCCAAATTTGTTCCCACTGACAACCTGCAATGACAGTTTTAATTTATAACTCATTCCTCTCACTTCTAAACCATTAAATCTTTGAGAGCAGGAATCAATGGCACAGTGCACATCACACACGTGCTCTCAAATGTTCCATCCAACATTTTAAACTTAAGTTTCCCAAAGGATTCAAAGCAGTTAACAACAAACTCAACAAAATAAAAATACAGGGGCGCCTGGGTGGCTCAGTTGGTTGAATGACTGCCTTCGGCTCAGGTCATGATCCCGGACTTCCTGGATCGAGTCCCGCATCGGGCTCCCAGCTCTTTGGGGAGTCTGATTCTCCCTCTGACCTTCTCCTCTCTCATGCTCTCTCTCGCTCATTCTCTCATGAATAAATAAATAAAAGCTTTTAAAAATAAAATAAAAATAAAAATACAAAACAAAAAATCTGGAATAGGAATATACCAATTTGTATATAAGACAGGGAAAGATAAGGGGCAACTAAATGGCTCCGCTGGTTGAGAATCTGACTCTTGATTCTGGCTCAGGTCATGATCTCAGGGTCATGAGATGGAGCCCCACACTGGGCTCCATGCTCAGTGTGATCTGCTTGTCCCTGTCCCTCTGCTCCTCAGCCCCCTTCTGCTCACACTCTCTCAATCTCAAATAAACAAATAAAATCTTAAAAAAGAAAACAGGGGAAAAAATATATATAGATAGCAGGCTAAGAATCAATTATTAAAACCAAGTTGCGTTTTGGGGCAATTGGGTGGCTCAGCTCGTTAAGCATCTACCTTCGGCTCAGGCTGACCTAGGGCCCAGGGATCAAGCTCCATACCAGGCTCCCTGCTCAGTTGTGGGGGGTCCCCTACCTCTCCCTCCCAACCACTTGTGCTTGGTTCCGCATGTGTGCTCTCTCAAATAAATGAAAGCTGAAAAAAAAAATTGAGTTGCATTTTGTCATGTTAGCTGTCTGGTAGCCAACAATGCAATGAGTGAACACTTACATAATTTTCATTATGCATGACAGTGCCTTTTCTAATAAAAGAGTCATTTAGTTGAGAGAGAGAATATCAAGCAGACTCCTCACTGAGCTTGGAGCTCACTCCCAAGACCCCTAGATCATGACCTGAGCCAAAATAAAGAGTTAGACACCCAATCAACTGAGCCACCCAGGCATCCCTATGATAGTGCCTTTTGAAGCACAAAAGTTTAAAAAAATTTTTTTAAAGATTCTATTTATTTATTTGACAGAGATCACAAGTAGGCAAAGAGGCAGGTGGAGGTGGGAGGGAAAGCAGGCTTCCTGCGGAATAGAGAGCCTGATGCGGGGCTCGATCCCAGGACCCTGAGATCATGAGCTGAGTCGAAGGCAGAGGCTTAACCCACTGAGCCACCCAGGCACCCCAAAGTTTTAAATTTTGACTAAGTCCATTTTATGTTTTTCCTTTTTGGTTGCTTGTGCTGATTTGTTGTATCTAAGAAACTATTGTCTAATCCAAGGTGATGAAGATCTACTCTGTTTTCTTGAGTTTTATAGTTTTAGCCTTTCATATTTGTCTTTGATCCACTGAGTTAATTTTGTATATAGTGTAAGGTCGAGCGGGGGGATGGGTGGGAATATCCAACTTCATTCTTTTGTAAATGGATACCTATTCATTTTAGGTATTACATATAATACCTAGCACATGAGGAAAACAAAACAAACCAGTGATCCCCAGAAGTCCTTTCTTAATGAATTTATTTTTAGTTGTGATGCCTTCAAAGTAATAGTTTTTCTGATTAAACCAGTCTATAAACCAAAAAACTGCTGCAGTATACAGCAAGTGCCTCTCCTCTATCAAGTTTCTTAGTTCTGGTTTAGTTCAGGCTTCTTAGTTCTGTGTCTTTCTAGGAGACCTCTGTCAGGCTCCAAAGAAGGCAAGAATCATGATGCTCCTGCCAAGAAAAATCACACATCTGTGTCTTTACTGCTAGGTGTGAAACAGTCTTCGAGTTTAGTCCAGAATGCTTTCCAAAGTCTCTAGCCATGGTCAAAAGGTTTTATCTAAATCCAGAGTAAAAGCCCTAAAATACCCCTTTTGAAAGATCTTTGAAATATCCAAAAGTCAGTGTCTAACCTCTGTGAGGGGATATTCCCAAGGAAAATTCAAATTTGAATGGTAATAATTAAGTAATGATTTGCTTAGCTTTTAAGGCATAACTCGTACAGAACCCCCATTTTAGGAGCACCAGGGTGGCTCAGTCCATTAAGCGACTGCAGTCGGCTCAGGTCATGATCCCAGGGTCCTGGGATCTGAGCCCCACATTGGGCTCCCTGCTCAGTGGGGAACCTGGTTCTCCCTCTGCCTCTGCTGCTCCTCTTGCTTCTGCTCTCTCGCTCATACTCTCTCAAATAAATAAAATCTTAAAAAAGAAAAAAAGAACCCCCATTTTAGAGGTATGGAAACGAAGGCATAACTTGCAGAAGGACCCAGTCAATTAAATGGGTCTAATCCAGGTATTTCTAAAAACCAATGCTCTCTCCATTACATATACCTTACTTAAAGCATACTAGCCACATGGGGACTCCCTTCTTATTTTCTGGAAGGAGGGTCAACAATGTTCCTTCTACTACCCTAACCATTGCCTGATTCATCCCTCAATGAGATATGATCCAATTCTTGCCAGGAATGGGGAATACAAATATTAGATGACAATAACACTGATAGCAACAGAAGTAGAAAAATGTAGGGACTGACAGGTGGCGGCAGGGACACTGATGATATCAAGATGAGGGAAATACCATGAGCTGACATAAATGTCACTGAACTCTGGTGTAGGGCTTGAAAATGGTTTTTAAAAAGTTCAGCATTATGGGGGTGCCTGGTTGGCTCAGTTAAACATGACTCTTGATTTCAGCTCAGGTCATAACCTCAGGTAGTGAGATAGAGCCCACCGCTGGGCACCATGCTCAGTTGGGAGTCCACTGTTCTCCCTCTGCTCCTCTCCCTGCTCTCTCAATCTTAAAAAATAAAACAAATGTTTTTTAAAAGTTCAACATTATATAAATGGACAGAGTATCTTCAAGGGTTTGTATTAGAAATAGCTAGGCTGAGAGAAGGCAGTTGTGCTAGATGAACCACAAAAAGGCATGCTAGGAACAGTGTGGTACTGGTGAAAGGAACTACAAGGCTAGACAACCTGATTTTTGGTCTTGCTATTCAATAAATGCACAACCGTGGGTGTCATTTATCTGTATCTTGATTTTCCTACCCTTGCCCTGTCTCATACCTCAGAGTTATGAAGATAAATGAGAATATCCACAAAAGTACTTTTGGATTAGGTTTGGTAATAATAGCTTTTCAAACTTCTGGAATTTCTCCCCTAGCTTCATGACCAGGAAAATACTGCAAACAAAACAGTATATAAACAGGTATGACAGCATGAGGCTCTCAGGGTGTTATCTGCCAGCCTGTCAGAAATGCTAGTCATCAAGACAATGGGAGAGGCTCTTCTAGGGGACAAGTGGGTCCGTCCACAATGGGGCCATATTAAGGCTACTCCTAATCTGGCAGATCCTCACGGGACTGGGCTGAGCAGTGATCACTCTAGGAAACAAAGCTAAATCTATAACTAGGTGGTTTGGCTAAAAGACCATGTGACAAAATATCTGCATACACAACTATGTATTCAAAGCTCAAGGTCTAAGTATGGCACACTGAGGTACTGACTCAATCAGATGCTGATAGCCCCAAAGACTAGCTCTCTAATCCTAATTCTCCTGTAGATTTACTAGTCCTTTTGGCCCTTGAGTCTGTATGTAAGTGTAACGGTCAGACCCAGGGATGGGAAATAAGGGGTAGTGAGAAACACAGAACAGGACTAGGATAGCTACAGTTTCAGCTTCTCCAGAAGAAAATTTTCAACTATCCTTTGTAGACTGTACAGAATCTGGCAGCTCTCAACTTCTTCGGGACAATTTATTGCCACTGCCACTAGGTGCTACAAGGAACTAAGATGAATTAAAGTAGAGTAATCAAAGAGCTCAACTTCCATTTAGGCCAGCCCCAAAATATTCACTGAATATCTTCTAACCACTCACAGTGTTCAAGGAAATCAAGAAAAAAATAGGAGCACTTGGCTGGTTCAGTCCGTAAAGTGTGCAACTCTTGATCTTGAGGTTCTAAGTTCGAGCCCCATATTGGATGCACAGATTACTTTAAAATAATATCTTGTGGTGCCTGGGTGGCTCAGTCGGTTAAGCGTCTGCCTTTGGCTTGGGTCATGATCCCAGGGTCCTGGGATGGAGCCCCACATTGGGTTCCATCCCCAAACTGGGCTCCCTGTTGGGAGCCTGCTTTTCCCTCTCTCCATGCTGTTCCCCCTGCTTGTTTTTTTTTTTTAACTAATTAATTAATTAATTTAAAATTTTATTTATTGACAGAGAGGCAGGCAGAGAAAGAGAGAGAGAGGGAAACAGGCTCCCCGCTGAGCAGAGAGCCTGATGCGGGACTCGATCCCAGGACCCTGAGATTATGACCTGAGGCTTAACTGAGCCACCCAGGCGGCCAAGTAAACAAAATCTTTTTTTTTTTTTTAAGATTATTTATTTATTTATTTGACACACACAGAGAGAGAGAACACAAGTAGGCAGAGTGGCAGGCAGAGGGAGAGGGAGAAGCAGACTCCCCGCTGAGCAGTGAGCCCAATGCGGGACTTGATCCCTGGACCCTGGAATCATGACCTGAGCCAAAGGCAGCCCACTTAACCGACTGAGCCACCCAGGCACCCCCAAATAAATAAAATCTTATCACACTGATGAATCACTGAACTCTACCTCTGAAACCAATAATACATTATGTTAATTAAGTGAATTTAAAATAAACAAAATCTTTAAAAAATTATATATTCCAAATAATCATCTCTAAACTAACTCAAATAGACAAGTGATTTATTACTCATTTTAAAAAATGTGTGTGCCAGGTACTGTGTAAAGGTTTCTGCCTTTAGGAAGTTTTACAACTTACTTTACTCTCATAGCATCAAGAACATTAAAGCCCTAAGTGGGGAGGGTATGTGCTATGGTGAGTGCTGTGAAGTGTGTAAGCCTGACGATTCACAGACCTGTACTCCTGAGGCTAATAATACATTATATGTTAATAGAAAATATAAAAGCCATAAATCTAGGTGATCAATGAGTTCAGAAGGTGGGAGTGAGAACTATCTGTCCTGAGTATAAGCTCTACAGGGGTCTTTGAAGGCTAGATGGTTAATATTCGTTCGTTCATTTGTTTGTTCATTCCCTCCTTCCTTCCTCCCTTCTTTCCTTTCTCTTTAAATATATTTATCTATTAGAGAGAGAGCATACTAGAGAGAGAGAGAGAAAGAGCAAGTGTGCAAGACCATTAACCAACTGAGCCAACAAGGTACCCCATTAGATGGTTAATATTTCTGAAGGTTGGGGAGCCTGGGTGGCTCAGTCATTAAGCATCTGCCTTCAGCTCAGGTCAGGATCCCAAAGTCCTGGGATCCAGTGCTGCATCAGGCTCCCTGCTCACTGGGAAGCCCGCTTCTCCCTCTCCCACTTCCCCTGCTTGTATTCCCTCTTGCTGTCTCTCTCTGTGTCAAATAAACACAATCTTAAAAAAATCTATTTCTGAAGGTAATTTAAGAGATGGGGAGAGCAGTTCACCAGAAGCAAGGGTTAGGTGATCAGAAAGCCCACGGTTGGTTTGAGGAACAAGAACAGTTTGGTTAGGTATAAAAACAAAGGTCCAGGGCGCCTGGGTGGCTCAGTGGGTTAAGCCACTGCCTTCAGCTCAGGTCGTGATCTCAGGGTCCTGGGATCGAGTCCCGCATCAGGCTCTCTGCTCAGCGGGGAGCCTGCTTCCTTCTCTCTCTCTCTCTGCCTGCCTCTCTGCCTACTTGTGATCTCTGTGTGTCTTATAAATAAATAAAAATCTTTAAAAAAAAAAAGTTATTCAGTAAATATGGCTATAAAACTTAAATGCAAACTAAAATTTTTGTTTCATCATTCTTAATCTTATATTGAATAAAGCCAAGCTTTATGTCTACTCTTTTTATGTATAAAGCACAGATACACTACTGTACATAAAAAAGTGTATCTGGGGGCGCCTGGGTGGCTCAGTGAGTTAAGCCGCTGCCTTCGGCTCAGGTCATGATCTCAGGGTCCTGGGATCGAGTCCCGAGTCAGGCTCTCTGCTCAGCAGGGAGCCTGCTTCCCTCTCTCTCTCTCTGCCTGCCTCTCCATCTACTTGTGATTTCTCTCTGTCAAAAAAGTAAATAAAATCTTAAAAAAATTAAAAAAAGTGTATCTTTGTGTGAGAATTTCACAGGAGGGATGCTTTGGGAAAAAAAACTTTAGAATTTTTTTTTTATTATTAGAATTATGTATTCTAATTTATTAATTATTAGTAGAATTTATTTAGAAAATAAATTCCTCTTAAAATTTTTTCTAAATTCCTAATTTAATTTTTCTAAATTCCTCCTTCTTTAGGAGGGTGATAATTAAAGAAAAGGTTGAGAAAATACCGATACAAGGAATTAGGCAGTCTGCACCAACATCTCTCTCAGCTTTTCAAGCCAAAATCTTAGGAGTTACTCTTGACAACTTTCCCCTTACCCAACATCCAACTAATAAGAAATACCAGTTTTATTTCCTAATTATTTTTGCACTCTTTTTCCATTCCTACTGCCAACTGCCCTAACTCAGGTCATCATGATTTCTCGGTAGACTTTATAAGAGCCTCATTAACCTCTTCTTTCTCCATATACTCCAAACTTCTTGAAACAGTTTGCCTCTCCTCATTCATTCCTTAGCCCACTCCAATTTGCTTGCATGCCATCAAAACTTTTTGTAAAAGCAACCGATCAGGTGTATGATGTTAAATTCAACCAATCTTTTAGACCATGTTTTGCTGGTCCTCTTTGCAGCACTCAACCCTGACCATTTCCTTCTTGAAATATTCTTTTTCGGGGCACATGGATGGTTCAGTTATCAAGAGTCTGCCTTCAGATCAGGTCATGATCCCAGAGTCCTGGGATTATCCTGGGATCGAGCCCTGCATTGGACTCCCTGCTCAGCAAGAAGCCTGCTTTTCCTTCTCCCACTCCCGATGTTTGTGTTCCCTCTCTGTCTCTCTGTCAAATAAATAAAATCTTAAAAAAAAAAAAAAAAAAAAACAGAAGGCAAGAAAGACTCTTTTTCTTTGGTTTTTGAGACAATCAGTTTTCTTCCAATTCTGGCTGCTTATCCCCTTCTTGCATATTATGGCTGATGCACCTTGGGGTTTTCTTTTCAGCCTATCTCCCATGATACATCAGTGATTCCATGGTTTTAGTTTCCATATACAGATCAAGAGATGATCAAACATCTATCTCCATCCCCAGACCTCACTCCTGGAGCTTCACACTTCTCCATCCAACTTTTTTTTTTTTTTTTAAAAAAAAAAAAAAAGGGATCACAAGTAGGCAGAGAGACAGGCAGAGAGAGAGGGGGCAGCAGGTTTCCTGCTGAGCAGAGAGCCCGATGCGGGGCTCGATCCCAGGACCCTGAGATCATGGCCTGAGCCGAAGGCAAAGGCTTTTTAACCCACTGAACCACCCAGGTGCCCCCCAACTGCTTTTTGAACATCTTCCTCTAGAGGTCAGAGAGACACCTCAAAATGTCAAAATTTAAACTCATCTCAGTTAACAGCATCACTATACACTCTGCTGCTTAAGGCA
Source organism: Mustela nigripes (assembly GCF_022355385.1). Lineage (NCBI taxonomy): Eukaryota > Metazoa > Chordata > Mammalia > Carnivora > Mustelidae > Mustela > Mustela nigripes. The sequence continues at coordinate 23,806,660 of NC_081570.1, read as the reverse complement.
AGAGGTCTAGGAGTCATGCTTAATTCCCTCACTGGCCCCATCAGCCTCCATGTGAAATTAATAACCAAGTCCTGCTCTTTCAAATTCCTAACTCTCTTTTTCCCTACTATTACCACCTCATACGCCATCATCACCTCTTGCCAGGACTCCTGCACTTCTTAAGAACCAACCACTTAAAGAACCTCCTAGTCAGTTCTTTCTGTAATCTTATTAAAGCCAAATTCATCCTCCTAGAGCTGTCCAAGTGATATAAATAAATAAATTTGATCACTTCTGAGATTAAAACCCTTCAACAGCATTTCACTATCATCAGGATAAAGTCCAAATATCATTCCCTACATGCTACTAATCCACTTAGTCTACCAAACTTTTGGTTCTGAAATAATCATTCCCACCCTGCCACTGACAATTCTTATTCCATAGGTCAGATCTCACTTAGTTTAAAGGCCTTCCCTGATTCCCTGGGCTAGGGTGTACCCCCTTACTATATGGGTCCACAGCATTCTGGTCTGCCTCATCCAAATATTTACCATTTTCACTGGTCTCCAAAGTGTGGTACACAAGATTAACTAGGAGGTAAGAAAAAAAGTATATGTATATATGCTAATATACTAATATATGTATTAGTTTTCCCTCTGCCTGCTGTTCCCCCAGCTTGTCTCTTTGTTTCTGACAAATAAAAAAAAATCTTTTAAAAAAAAGAAAACCTACTAAATACATAATGCTATTGTAATCAGCAAGACTTTAAAAATGTCTGTCCTCATCCTTTTTTATTTTATTTTAAGATTTTATTTATTTTTTTGACAGAGAGAGACACAGCAAGAGAACACAAGCAGGGGGAGTGGGAGAGGGAGAAGCAGGCTTCCCACTGAGCAGAGAGCCTGATGCGGGTCTTCATCCCAGGACCCTGGGATCATGACCTGAGTCAAAGGCAGACGCTTAAGGACTGAGCCACCCAGGCACCCCAGCATTCTTTTTTTAAAAGATTTATTTATTTTGAGAGAGAGTGAGCAAGTGAGCACAAGTGCTCAGGTGGAAGGGGCAGAGGGAAAGAGAATCCTATGCTCCCATGCTTGGCACAGAGTCTGAGACATGGGACTCAATCTCATAACCCTGAGACCATGACCTGAGCCAAAACTGAGAGTCAGATATCCAACTGATCACACCATCTAGGAGCCTGTCTTCATCCTTTCAAAAAAATTTTTTTAATAAAAATACACAGATGGGGCACCTGGGTGGCTCAGTGGGTTAAAGCCGCTGCCTTCGGCTCAGGTCATGGTCCCAGGGTCCTGGGATAGAGCCCCGCATCGGGCTCCCTGCTCAGCAGGGAGCCTGCTTCCTCCTCTCTCTCTATCTGCCTGCCTCTCTGCCTACTTGTAATCTGTCAAATAAATAAATAAATAAATAAATTTTTTTAAAAATAAAAATACACAGATGAAGAAATAGCTTATAAAATATATAGAATATTATTTTCCACTATTTTATAAGTCATGCAATTCTTGGACTATACTTGGCCTCAAATATCCAGATGTTTGGTTAGCTTAAGGTTAAAAAAAAAAAAATTTTTTTTTAAAGTAGTCTCCATGCCCAGCATAGAGCCCAATACGGGGGCCTTAACTCAGGATGATGAGATTGAGTGAGACCTGATCAAGACGAAGGCTTAACTACTGAGCCACTCAGGTGCTCCAAGCTTTTTAGCTTTTGAGTTAACTTGTAACATTTACAAATGTTTAATCCAATAATATCATGAAAATCTGGATTTCTAACTTCAAGGGGAGAGGAACTGTGAAAAGCAATGGGAAATTAGGCAATGCTAGACTTCCAGTCCCCTTGGCAAAAATTGGCTAGAGCTGCATAGACCACATGGAGCTCTGTAGTGGGCCTGCCAGTTTCCATGTGGTTGATTACCCATTAGAATATAAACTCTGAGGGACGCCTGGGTGGCTCAGTGGGTTAAGCCTCTGCCTTTGGCTCAGGTCATGATCTCAGGGTCCTGGGATCGAGTCCCGCATCGGGCTCTCTGCTTGGCTGCTTCCTCCTCTCCCTCTCTCTCTGCTTGCCACTCTGCCTACTTGTGATCTCTGTCAAAAAAAAAAAAAAGGAATATAAACTCTGAAATTTCACTAGAAAGACAGATTTTTGTCTGTTTTGTTCACCACTGTATTTCCAGGGCCTAGAGCAGAACCGTCACTGCACATACTATGTATTCAATAAACATTTGCTAAAACTGGTGAATATCCATTGCCTGCCTGGCCCCTAAAAGTATGTTTCTGACAAGTTTTCATAATGTGTTACTGCCTTCCCCTCAAAGACAAATTATTTAATCTATTAATCTATTTTTAGCATAGGGCCTGAAACATAGTAAGTCCTTCATTTATTCACTAAGGGACTAAAAGCAATTACTGTAATTATTCAGATGATAATAAACACCATGCTAAAATGGTTTACATGCATTTGCACACTGAATCTGCCTAACACTCCTTTGATGTAGATATCCCTATATTAGAGATGAGAATTATAAAGGCTGTGGAGATGAAGTTACTGATTGAAGAACAAATTATATTACAGATTTTTCTTTTAAGATTTTATTTATTTGAGAGACAGAGAACCTGAGAGCAGGAAGGGTCAGAGGGAGAAGCAGACTTCCTGCTGAGCGGGGAGCCAACGCTGAGCTTGATCCTGGGACTCCGGGATCATGACAGGAGCTGAAGGCAGACCATTAACCTACTTTGCCACCCAGATGCCCCTGTATTACAGATTAAGTAACTGTAACACAAGAAAGAATACGAAATGGGCTGTATGAAAGGCAAGAGCAAAGTGCTACAGAATTCAGAGGAGCGTTCACTTCCAGTTTGGAAGTTATGAAGTATTCAAGAGTTCAGAAAGGAGGTAGCATTTAAATTAGACCTTGAAAACCAGGCAAGATTCCCACAGGAAAAGACAGGTAAGGAAGGGATTGTTACTTTATTGCTAGTGATGCTAACATACAAAGGAGGTAGTCTGAGTGGAGTGCAAGATATGTAGGTAAATCTTTAAATAGAGTAAGATTAGTAAAATCATTAGGAAGGCTTTGAATACCAAACTGTATGGGTTATGATTTTATCTTGTAGATACTAAGTCCATGAACGTTCCTAAACTAAGGCGCAGAGTGACAAGATCGAATGGGTGTTTTAGCAAAACTGCTATAGGAAAGAATTAGAGCAGTGGTACAGGAAGCTACAGAAGAGATCTGGAGGACTTCTAAAATAATACCTTTACAATTTACACTCTTTTTGATATCTCGTACTTCACGAAATCTTCATTAATACTAATAGTGTTTACCCATATTTTCACTTTTTAAAGATTTATCTATCACTTTGAGAAAGCGAAAGCATGTGCAGGTGGGCGGGGGGGGGGGTTAAACTTCAGTGTGAATCCTGATGCAAAGCCTGATTCGTTAACCTCAAGATCATGACCTGAGCCAAAACCAAGAGTCGGACATCCAAACAAATGTGCCACCCAGACATCCCCATCCACATTTCCACTTTAAGGAGCCTGAGATTAGGTAAGGGTAAAGAGCACAGAATTACTACTCTTTGTGGGTCTCTGCTGTGAGAAAAACCTACACGAAGCAATTCAGAAGTAAATATGATCACCGTCTTTAACAACTGCCAATACAGAAAGGGAAGAAAAGAGTGAGCAACCAAAGATGGATAGATGCCCCAGTGTCTGGGCTAATGGCTCTAGTATTTAAAAAATGCAGGAAAAGTAGGCCAGAAAAGGGGAGTAAGTGTGAGGCTTGTGGGACACTTAGGTGGTGACTGATGATTAGGTGGCAGCTCTGCAAGTAGCTGTCACACACGAGTGGGTGGGCAACTTTGGAGGGAAACTAAAAGAAGAAATGGGCTAAATTACTTCTTGACCAGGAAGTATTTCAGTTAGAAAGGTTTTGTTATTTGCAGCCAAAAACCAAACTAGAAGTGGCCTTCAGTATCTAGTTAAACCAAGAGATAGGACACTTCCAAAGCTGCCTAATTCAGTGGCTCAAAAACATCAAGAAAACATCAGATTCTTCCCATCTTCTCTACTCTCACCCTCAGAACTGCTTCCTCTTATTTATAAATTCTGCCTCAGGACCCCAGCACTACTAAAACCAATTTCAGAGTCAGAAAAGGGCTGTTTCCTTTCCAGAGGCAGAACACAGCCCTTAATAGCCCATATGCTGGTTAGACCCATACTACCCGAGTAAGTTTTAGTAGCTCTGACCTTGCACAAGTTACTAAACTTCTCTATGCTTCAGTTTCCTTAACCAGAACCTGAGAATCTGAGAAGTAAAGGAGTTAATATTCTAGTACTTAGTACCTAGCACATAGCAAGTTCTATTTAAGAGCTGGGTATTATTACAGCTTGCCCATCTTTATTTATTTATTTATTCTCTCATACTTTGGTGATACCCAAGTTAAAATAGAAGCTGGCAAAAAATAAAATAAAATAAAACCTGGCAAATCTCTTTTAAATAAGGAAGTCTTTTCCAGAAGTCCCCCAGGCTTCCCCTTCCTGTCTACTTAGCCAGAGCTGCCTCATACACCCAAGCCTAAATCAATCACTGCCTCAGGAGATAGAATTACAATGATTGGTTTATAGTTTATATTAATCAAGACCTATCCCTGGGGCTGGGGAGGGGCTGCCAGATTCCTGGTTAGCAAGATGGCAGGAATGGGTGATAAAACAACCAGCATCTGCCAAGGCTTAGTCTTTTTTTTTTTTTTTTTTTTTAAAGATTTTATTTATTTGACAGAGAGAAATCACAAGTAGACGGAGAGGCAGGCAGAGAGAGAGGGGGAAGCAGGCTCCCTGCTGAGCAGAGAGCCCGATGCGGGACTCGATCCCAGGACCCTGAGATCATGACCTGAGCCGAAGGCAGCGGCCCAACCCACTGAGCCACCCAGGCGCCCCATGCCAAGGCTTAGTCTTAAGAGACCGTGGTCTCTGCTAAGGAGGGTCAGAGTAAGTAATTTCCAGAGCTGGCAAGCATCACCCTTACAGGATCCTAATAGCAGTGAAATCACTACAAAAGTCTGTTAAAGCTAATGAAGTTTGGCACATGACAAACAGTATACGAATTAGGCCAGGCCTTGAGTAGAGCACACCTGAGAGCGCAGAGAAATACAGGAGGTTCTAGATTTCTGGAGGTGTGGTGAGGGCTGTGTTAGTGTCCCCAGAACACAAAGGGCCTAAATCATCAGCCTTGGATGAGTCACCTAACCTTCTTAAAGTCTCAGTTTACTCATTTATGAATGCAGATAACTCAAACTACCTCTGATTCCATGTTAGGATTAAATGTATCCTAGTTTCACTCACATCATATGTATAAGGATCAGGCAAAAACCACAAACACCAATAGCTGGACATTCAGAAAGACCAAATGGGACAGGGGAGAGGTATCTAAAATGGAGCTGGAGAGAGAAAGGACGGCCACCTGACTCTAGACTAAAAATCCCCGTCAGGACCCTGCTCAGGCTTTGTTGCTCCATGTAAGAACCTTCATCTCAAAGTCTACCAGAAAAGAACTAATTTTACTTCACATCTTAACTCTTCTAAAAGGCTTGTGTACAGCAAAATGGATAAGGATCTCATTTCTGGCTGTGCTGCTTACTAGCTATGTTATCTTCCTGAGGTGGCTCCCAATCTATAAACTTATTTCACTGAGCTGAATAAACTTAACATTAGCTCCTTCCATTTGAGGAACCAGTGTTCCTAAAATTGAAAGCCAAGAGAAAATTTGTAAGAGAAAAGTACCCTAATAATTCCATTGATAACATAAAGCTGCAGTTACAAAGAAAGATAAGCCTATCAGGCTTGACAATAGATTCTGGAAACCAGAGAAAGGAATGCTACCGAAGGTAGAAAAGAACCTGTTCCGACGCCTATGGAGCCCTCAGTAGGCTCTGAACACTGTTATCTCAGTCCTCAAACATCTTGATAACACTCCCTTTCCCCTCCTAGGGGAAAATGATGAGGAAAAGAAAGAACCGGAAAGGAAAATAACATTTTCTGTGGACTGTGCTAGATGCCTTCTACCGCATTTGATATTTGCATTTGATATTTACGTTGACTTCTCTGGATGAGAGTCCTAGAAAGTGACAGGATTGCAATACCAGATCTGATTCTAAAGCTACTGCCTTGCAGCTCCAGGGAATAATTTACGTTTCCTCAGGATCACGGTTCTTAACAAAACTCAATCCCAGAATCTCATTTAGCTCACCCCTCCGCATACAACTGTTGGGGTTAGCAACTCACTCTGGAGTTTTTCAGTTTCATTCAGACTAAAGATTTTAAAGTGGGCCCACAAGCACAAAAAAACACCTTTACAACTTTGCCTAGGGTCAAAAGCGTTTTCCCCCTTTCCAGCCCAACCACTAGGTGGCCAAGCTATAAAGAACTGCAGCTTTACACTAGGGCTTTGGAGGGATCACCCTGGTTTAGCCACTAACTGTGTGACCTTGGGTAAGTTACTTTACCTCTAAGTCTCAGTTTCCTTACCTGTAAAATGGGGTAACAGTTGTATCTGTCCCATTAAGTTGTGCATATTAAATAAAACGTGACATGAAAAGCAGCCAGAACAATGCCCACGCGTAGGAACAGCTTAGCAATGGATAGTTTTTAATGCTTAAGAGGAAAGAGCTCTTCGCTGATGGTTCTGTCGCCAAGTCCAAAGACTTCGCCATCGTTTCTCTCCGCGCACAGGCCTTGCCAGGGGAGTCCCTTCAGAGAGCAACAGGTCGCTCCTTTTCTCCTAACCCGGGCCAAGCCCACACCTGAAATCCCCAATCTTCTACATATGGCCCCCAGGTCTTGGCCTGTGGTTTTCTACTACGAGGCTGTCACTCTGAGTCCAACCGAACCACCCCATTTCCGGCCGGGGCTCGGCAAGTTCTGCCGGCCTTCAGCGGCCCGGGCTGCTTACGGCATGGCTGCCCCTGGTTACGGGCCTGGAGCCGGCTCGCGTGGCGTTCCCTCACCAGAGGAGTCTACTTGCGACGCAGGCAGGATCTCCCTTGAGTTCAGAGGAGCCCCAGAATCCAGTCAAGATGCGCGTCGGTCAAACACACGCCTGGAGAGGGCTCCCTCAACGCCGCCCCGGCCTGCCGCCGGGAGCTCGCCCCCAGCCCCGGTCTCGGCGCAGGGCCCTCGGGAACGCGTGGGCTCCGGCCCTGGGACACCACGTGGGGGCTCCAGGCGTGGCAAAGGTGCTCCCGGAACCAGCTCTCGAAGACTGCTCCCGCCAGGGCCCTAGCCCGGCCCCAAACTGGCCTGAGCGTCTCCGCCGGCCTGGCTTCTCCCCTCAAACCTATGTGGAGAGGACCTCAGACATCTCCTGCAGACCGAAGACAGGCTCCTGCTAGACCCCAAACCCCAGGACCGCCTCAGCTCGAGTCCCCAATTGCCTGGCGTCCTTACTCACCCATCGCGGCTCCGCTCGCTCCTACTTGGCGGCGGCAGCGGCAGCGGCGGCAGCTTCAGCGGTAGCTTCAGCAGACAATATGGCGGATCTGCAGGACGGCAGCCCGAAACGGTCAAACAACTTAACGTTCAACCCGGGGAAGAAACGCGCTCTCCGCCCCACAGCCCATTTTATAGGGAGGAGCGCATTTAAAGAGACCGCAGCTACTGAAGGCGGGGAATAGGGGTGAAATATAAGAGGAGTAGCGAAGAGAGACGAGGAGGGGATACTTACTAAAGAAAGTCAAGTGTGCTGAGGAGTTCTCAGCTTTTTCTGCTCCTATTTCCTCTTTTATAGTGAGGTCTCCTCCCCTAGAAAATTTTCTTCCTTTCGTAGTTAAGGCCAATCATAGACCCTGAGCTGGATATAGGGAATAAGGAATCCTCTCGAGAGGGGGAAGAGATTTGCTTAAGGATATGGAGATAAGGAAATAAAGAAGCTAAGAGTTAACCCGATTACAACCTTATTGGGAGATAAGAAGTGGAAAAATGACCAGACTGGTGCAAGGCTTTATAGCTGACTGAGCGATTTCGTCCTCCACCCCCACCCCTAGAAAGCTGAGGGCAGGGGTGGGTTCTGTATGACCATCACCACATCTACAGGACCTTGCACAGGATCTGGCACATGATATGTGCCAAAAAAGTAACTGTTGGGACGCCTGGGTGGCTCAGTTGGTTAAGCCGCTGCCTTCAGCTCAGGTCATGGTCCCAGCATCCTGGGATCGAGTCCCACATCGGGCTCCTTGCTCAGCAGGGAGCCTGCTTCTCCCTCTGCCTCTGCCTGCCATTCTGTCTCCTGTGCTCACTCTCTCTCTCTCTGACAAATAAATAAAATCTTTAAAAAAAAAAAAAAAAAAAGTAACTGTTTAGTGAATAAGCAACAAACGAATAGGCCTGTGACTTCCAGAGATTGAGGAATGATCTCCCTTTTTAGAGATGAGGAAATTGAGGCTAAGCGTTCATGTGCCTTCTGTAACCATGGAATTTATGGCTGGTGCATATCAGACCTCGCTTTTTGCATAATGACAAGCCAGTCCTGGTCCCCCACCTCAACAAACAGGAGTGGGGTATGTCTTCAAGTCACTGGTCAGACAGGGAATTGTCTTTTGGAAGCAAAATGAGGGACCTGGGTTTCCAGGTTCTGTTGGAACAAATTGCCTTCTCTAGTGTGTCTGGCCTGTGCCTGGTCCATCGAGGGAAACAACTCAAAAAGTCAACTTTGGAACTCAGGGTCAGGAAAGGGAGCATTATCTTTCTCTTCCTACTACCTCTGCTCAAAATCAGACCTCTTTCTTTTCTCTTGGGTCTATTTTGCCTGCTCTTCAGTGGTCTCCCACCTCCAGGCTCCTCAGTTGTCTTTGGCAAGTCATTCCATAAAGCAGAGACCTTGTCAAGTGGTTCTTCTGCTTAGCAAGTTGTCTGCTCTTAGGTAATGCCCCAACATTTCAATCTGACACAAAGACCGGTCCTTACTCACTTCTTGGGGCTATTCCCCACCTGGCAACCCAGGGTCCATCCATATTTGGGGAACCCCTTTTCCCCAAGTATACTAACTTCTTTTCTGCCTTTGCCTATGCTGTCTCCTCTGGAATGTAATGCTCTCCCTTCCCTCTTGATCATGGGGTGAACAAATTCATTTTCAAGACCCAATTCAACTTTCCCCTTCCTGAAAAACCCTGTTTTTCCAGGCAGTCTGGTATCTGTCCTCTCTGCTCCCCAGTGCCCTGGACACATATTTTCCTCAGCAAAAACTTAGCATTCTAATTTCTCACAAGGTGTGTCTCTCCTGGTTGTCTAAGGGACAGCATTTTCCTCATCTTTGTATCTGTCCCTTGCCCAGCATGATGCCTTCCTCCACAGACACACCAAAACCTTTTGCTGTAGTGTCTGTCTCTCATATACCACCACAGACTCATCTGCATATCTTATGGCCAATAAGGGCTCAGTGAACACAAGCAGAGTAGATGAGTGGCTAGGACTGTCCTTCTTTCCCAGCCTGAGCCCTCTGGCCTATGTTGTAGGAACCAGGGCTCTCTCCAAGCAGCTTTGTTTCCACTCTAGCACTTGGCCTCACTGACACACCCTCCCTCCCGTGCCTAGAGCCACTGGTCCTCCCTGATGCATCACCTCCCTGCAGGCCCACCCCGTCCCCACCCCATATTCCTTATCCTTCTCTCTCTAGGAACTATTCTGCTTACCCTCCCCAAGTACACCAGGATGTTCCAAATCTCTGTGCTATTCCATGTGTCCTTTCCTCCACTTGAAGTGCCTTTCCCCCATTTTGTCCATCTAGGAAGTGGCTGACTACTCAGACTATCCCCTTCTCCAAGAAGTCCAGAAAGCATTAAACATTCTCTCCTGTGTTACTCTGTATATCGTAATGGCTATACTCATCCCAGTGTAGTAGGATCCTGTCTCTGTTTCTGTCTCTGGGCATCCTATAGCACACTCAGCACCAGTCAGCAGGGTCTCAGTGACCGCGTGCTGAGAACATCAGGACATCACATTCTGCTAGGATAGTGGTGGTGTCCTTTGGGAGGGTTTTTTGACTGCTGTGTTGTCTTTGGCAAGTCACTATAGTTCTCTGAGCTCATTCTTCATCTACAGAATTGGAATGACAGCTTCTATCCACTAGGGTTGTCATAAAAGTTGGACTGAGACAAGGCCTATAATACACATAAGATTAATGTCTGGTACACAGCATTCAGCCATCAGTAGCTATCACTGTTACCATGACCTCTGGTGCCTCCTCTCTGCTCTACTGGAGAAGGTAGGACCCACAGGGGCACCAGAAGTCACACATCGGGCTTCCTGGTCCAGAATCCTAACCTCTAACCTCTGCTCTCTGCCTGATAGGCAAGAGGAAGGTTAAGAAACAAAGGACACACAGGCTTAATGGGAGTATAAAAATAGCACTTTTTTTTCCCCCTCATAATCACATCAATTATCAAAGAAACAAACAGTATGTAACAAAAATACAAAGCTCTGGTGAATTTTTTTTGTCTGTTTTTGTGGGGTTTTTTTTGCCCCTCACCCAACCCTCCCCAACAGCCCCTTCCCAGAAAGCCCCAGGCTGAAGCCTGGATACTGTCCGTGGGATCACCCTGGGGCTTAGGAGAACCGGTGGTCCAGGTCCCTCTGGGGGCTGGCCGAGTAGGAGTAGGCCTTGCCCAGTACCAAGCGGTCCCGCAGCAGCTTGAAGAAGGCATAGTAGTTGCTGAAGAGGATGAGTGCCAGGGAGATCGTCTGGTGCCACTTTTCAGAAGACATTAAGGAGTACAGCTGGTAGACAATGACAGCACCCTCTAGCAGCAGAAGGATGTTGAGGATCCGCAGGGGTTTGCTGAAAAAGAACTGCCCAGGAAAGGGTAGGCAGGGATTAGAAAGAATGTTCCAGAAACCTGCCTCCTGGGTGTGGGTTGTGGAGCGGTGAAGGGGGAAGGCTCTTGGGGCCCCATGCAGATGTGGGTGGGGACTCTGCCACCCTCTCTGCTTTTGCTTGTGGTCTTTCTACTGCTTCCCACAGAAGTTAAGACCCTCCTCCAGCAAGCTTTTCTTGAGAGATCTTGCTTGCTCACTCACACTTCTGGTCTACAATCGACACCTTTTTATATGTGATCCTCCTGGGTACAGTCAGGTCTGAACAAATCAGAATCTTACGACATAGGTATGGAAAGTTATTAGAGACTCTACAGTCTGAGTCACCCACTTCTTCACGGGTAGCATCCCGACCTAGGCCCGAAGCTTCCAGAGCATGTGGTGACAATTCACTCTGACCTGGTATTTACAAAGCAAGGTAGAGTGCTGGGACTCCAGAAGAATGTTTTGACCAGCTCCAAAGAGTGACTGACATCTAGAGAATCTCAATTCTTCAGGGGCCAAGGTACCCAAATGTCAAGAGCTGCTTACAGGGTGGGAACGGATGAGGCAGGAAATGGGGAGTCCAAGAAACCAGCATGCCAGGCTCAGCTCTGCACCTGACAGCCTGGAGGAGCAAAGGCAAGTCCCTTTCCCATCTTGGCCTCAGGTTTCTCTACTGTGAGGAGAGCACCCCAGATCAATGACTTCTCAAACTGTGTTCCTTAGAACCCCAGGATCTGAAGAGGCCTTTTAGGGACCTATGACAGTGGTGAGTGGGAAGTGAAGGGAGTCCCAACCCACTCAAACAGAGCGGTGCCATCAGGTCCTATATACCTGACTTTAGTCTATGATTGTGTTGGAAAAAAGGATTTTGGTAGCAAGATAAGTAAATAAAACAGAGACAACTAGCCTCAATGATTCTGAGCAGCTTTTTCGTAATGCTGAGTCCATGAGTCCTTACCATCAGACCCCAAGGTTCCCAGCAAGGCCCCCTTGAACAAGTCAGACCCTAAGTCAATTTCAGTCTTGGAAAATGCCCTGGCACTTTTCTCAAAGGCAGGCAAAGGCTGAACGGAGAGTGCCTGGCAGGTGCTTACCACTGCGCCCGTCACACCATATGGAATGAGGACAGTTAGTTTTTTACCCCTAAGAAACCCTCCTTTTTTGGTATCATCTTTCCCACCTCCGCCCGTTTTCAAAGATTTGCTAGCAAGTGAGCTGCGGTTATGAAGTCACCATCTGTATGGCTGTCCTGTGCTGCACATGTGGGGTTTCCTTTGGATCTGAGAAATACTGAAAATAGCTTTCTGTTGCTAGGACATCATTCTCCTGCCCCAGGATCCTCCCCGTTAGAGATAGGGCCCCGCCCCTCCTTCCCAGGGGAGGAGACTCACGTGAAAGCGGAAGTGGGAGACGTCGGAGGGAATGGCCACGTTGTAGTGGCCCACAGCTTTGTAGACGTTCTTGCTGTGCTTCACCAGCACGCCCTGGGGCCACATGCATTCTTCCGTCCACCTGGAGGCACAGCCCAACAATAGTGCCCCTTACACCCAGCTCACCCACAAAAAGGGGGTACCAGAAGACTGGGTCTGGTGTTACCACCAGGGCCCTACTCCCATTTCTATCATTTAGACACAGTGACTTTCCTTTTCTAGGTCTCAGGTGCCTCCTCTGTAAAAATGAGGTAAAAATCATGAGAAATTCATGGGAGTCAGAAGTTCTAGGGTTGAGATTCATGTCTGCGGGACTGTAAAGAAATCCCTTTTCCCTCTTTGGGTGCATTTTCTTTTCTTTCTTTCTTTCTTCTTTTTTTTTTTCTTTTTTTTTTTTTTTAGCAAGAAAGAGAGAGAGTGAGGCGGACAGCAGAGGGAGAGAGAGAGAGAGAGAGAATCTTTTTTTTTTAATTTTTTTTTTAAAGATTTTATTTATTTATTTGACAGACAGAGATCACAAGTAGGCAGAGAGGCAGGCAGAGAGAGAAGAGGAAGCAGGCTCCCTATTGAGCAGAGAGCCCGATGTGGGGCTCAATCCCAGGACTCTGGGATCATGACCTGAGCCAAAGGCGGAGGCTTTAACCCACTGAGCCACCCAGGCGCCCCGAGAGAGAGAATCTTAACCAGGCTCCATGACCAGAACAGAGCCTGACGTGTGGTTTGATGTCACAACCTTGAGATTGTGACCTGAGCTAATAGCAAGAGTCAACTGTTTAACTGACTGAGCCACCCAGGCACCCTTCCTTTTCTTTTTTAAAAGATTATTTATTTATTTATTAGAGAGAGAGAGAGCACGCAGGAACGAGCAAAGGGGCCGAAGGAGAAGGAGAAGCAGACTCCCACTGAGCACAGAGCCTGACATGGAGCTCAATCCCAGGACCCTGGGATCATGACCTGGGCCAAAGACAGATGCTTAACCATCTAAGCCCCCCAGGCGCCCCATGACTGGTCTTCGTAAAACACCAAGCTGAGCCTATTTTCTACTCAAAACCCTCCAAAGTGTTTTCAGTGCCCTTGGAATCAAGTCCCCAAGGACTCTCTCTGGCCTCTGAAGCCCTGTGTAGTCTTCCATGACTCCCGCTGCACAGATTGGGCTCAAGCCATTCCCTTTGGTTTCTAGTTCCTCCCATACGGCCTATCGTTTTATGTCTCCACGTAAGTCACTCCAACTGGAGTGCCCTTCCTGATGCTGTATCCTTCCGGCAAGCTCTTTCCAAAGTCAGGATCCTCCAGAAAGCCTTTCTCACATTCCCCACAGAGTTCAGCATCCTTCACAAACAGCTCCCTGAATCTCCTGCTACTGGTCCACTCTCCCCAGTGTTTTGTTACTTATTTCCCTGTATCCCTCACTCATCTGGGAGCCTTTGAGGGAAGGGACGGTGTCCATTTCATCTCTCTGTCCTCAGAGCATGGCACAAGGCCTGGCACAGAAGGGGCCTCAGTGGGCACATGAATGGGATGGTGGGATCTTCTGTTTCTGCCACATCTCTCAGGTCCTCCCATCCTGGGCCAGAGGACAGAGAATCACTGTCTACAAAAAACTCTAACTCGGGGAGCCTGGGTGGCTCAGTGGGTTAAGCCGCTGCCTTCGGCTCAGGTCACGATCTCAGAGTCCTGGGATCGAGTCCCACATCGGGCTCTCCGCTCAGCGGAGAGCCTACTTCCCTTTCTCTCTCTCTGCCTGCCTCTCCATCTACTTGTGATTTCTCTCTGTCAAATAAATAAATAAAATCTTAAAACAAAACAAAACAAAACAAAACTCTAACTCATGTTCCTATCTTGTTGATTCATTTAAAAACCAGTTATTGGGGTACCTGGGTGGCTCAGTCGGTTACGCACATGACTCTTAGTTTCGGCTCAGGTTCTGATCTCATGGCTCATGAGAGAAATGTCAGACTCTGGACTCAGTGGGAGTCTGCTTGGATATCCTCCCCACCTTTTTCCTCCCTTGCTCACAGACATGCTCTCTCCCTCTCTCCCTCTCTCTCTCAAATACATACATCTTTTTTTTTTTTTTTTTTTTTTTTTTAATCAAAAACTAGTTATCCTGGGTGCCTGGGTGGCTCAGTGGGTTAAGCCTCTGCCTTCGGCTCAGGTCATGATCTCAGGGTTCTGGGGTCAAGTTCTGCCTCGGGCTCCCTGCTCGACAGGGAGCCTGCTTCCTCCTCTCTCTATCTCTGCCTGCCTCTCTGCCTACTTGTGATCTGTCAAATAAATAAATAAATTCTTTAAAAAAAAACAAAAAATAAAAAACCAGTTATCCTGTTATACCTAACAATATGGATGACCCTCACAGGGAATATGCTGAATGAAAAAGAAACTGAACCCAAGATTCCATTTATGTGAGGTTGTAGAATAGGTTAGTTTTGAAAGAAAAGTAGAAAAGTAGAAAAATTTGAAAGAAAAGTAGAAAAATTTGTCTGGGTGGTGATGGTAAGTGGGGGGTGGTCATTGGGAAGAGTCAAGAGGAAATTTTCTGGAAGACTGTAAATATTCTACATCTTGTTCTATCTTTATGTGGGGGTACAGGTCTGCCTCCACATGGGGGTACAGGTCTACCTCCACATGGGGGTACAGGACTGTCAAAACGCAAAGAATTGTACACTTTAAGATTTGTGCATTTAAGACTCTTAACTCTAGGAAACAAACAGGGTTGCTGGAGGGGAGGCGGGTGGGGGGATGGGATAATTAGGTGATGGGCGTTAAGGAGGGGACTGGGTGTTAGATGCTACTGATGAATCACTGAACTCTACCTCTGGAACTAATGATACACTGTATGTTAGTTAAACTGAGTTTAAATTAAATTAAAAAAAGACTTGTGCATTTCACCATACATAAATTTTATCTTAAAAAAAGACTAGACACAAACCACAAAAATTTACCATAAACCTATGATAAGCCAGGCACTCTGCCAGGAATGAAACGGGGAGCGCTTGACAGCCAAGGACCCTGACCTCCAGGAGCTTTAGTCCTGGAATAACAGACAAGTAACTAAGCAAACAGAGCGGAAAGTGTTAGGTGCAATGATTGTGATATGTGATGATCCTGGGGAGCATGGGGCAGTGGGCACAGAACCCATCCTGGTTGGTGAGGAAAGTGTTCCCAGAAGAAGCGAACTGCTAAAGGAGGCATAGCAATTAATCAGG
The DNA here is from genome assembly GCF_022355385.1 of Mustela nigripes. Taxonomy (NCBI): domain Eukaryota; kingdom Metazoa; phylum Chordata; class Mammalia; order Carnivora; family Mustelidae; genus Mustela; species Mustela nigripes. The sequence continues at coordinate 23,791,179 of NC_081570.1, read as the reverse complement.
AGAAGAAAGGTGGAAAACATGCTCCAGGCAAAAGGAGCATCATGTGCCAAAGCCTGGATACAAACACGCATACAGAGTTTGAGGACCCAAAGTGGCCTGGTCTGGCTAGAGTAGAGTGTAAGTGGGGAAGGATGGGTAGAGAGGAGGCAGAAAAGGCTGGCACAACCCACTTCAGCAGCTGGGAAGCCATGCGAAGGAGCCTGGGTCTTCTCTGCGAACCATGGTGAGCTGTGGACAGGTTTCTCCTTATGTTCACCTATATTCTACCTCTCTGCTCCTCCCTCTCCTCAGAGGCCAAAGCTAAGCCGAGTCCCCTTTAGGCCCATTTGGCAATGTCTATCCTCTTTCTTTGACCATTTGGACCGAGTCTGGGAGGGACCCTGACTAGTATGGAGGGCTGTTTGACCCCAAAGTTTATGCTCCTGACCACAGTTCTCTAAGTTACCTTACTTAACCTTATCCTCGGGAGAATGGTAATAGCTTCCCTGTTTTATTTTATTTTTTTATTTTTTTTATTTTTTAAGATTTTATTTATTTATTTGACAGAGAGAAATCACAAGTAGATGGAGAGGCAGGCAGAGAGAGAGAGAGGGAAGCAGGCTCCCCGCTGAGCAGAGAGCCCGATGCGGGACTCGATCCCAGGACCCTGAGATCATGACCTGAGCCGAAGGCAGCGGCTTAACCCACTGAGCCACCCAGGCGCCCCGCTTCCCTGTTTTATACACCAGAAAGCAAAACCCCAAAAAGGCCACCTGTTTGCTTGACACTCATGTATCACTTCCTGGAACACCAGAAAAAAGGAAGAAAAAAATTACTACTGATAAGAAAATGTAGCGTTCTTACTGGCCCTGACTCTCGGCGGCAGCCCAGGGACCCTTCTGGGGCTGTGTCTGAGGACTTAGGGAAATGAATAAGCTCCAAGCTAAAAGAAGGAATGTCTGTAAATAGCACCTACTATAATGTTCCATGGACCATGCTAGGCACTTAGCTACTTTCCATCCATCTATCCATCCATCTATCTAAAGTGATCTCTTTGCCTAATGTGGGGCTCGAACTCACAACCCTAGATCAAGAGTCACGGGCTCTACGGACTGAGCGAGCCAGGCGTCTCTGCAGCCTCCCTTTGCATCTCTGCTTCTTGAGGGACCTACTTGAGGGACCTACCTCTACAAACCTGTCCTAGGGACCTCTTCTCTGCCACATCTGTGTTGGGCCCGAGGCTCAGATGTGATTCAGAAGGGCCCAGGCTGGAGGAGCTTCCAGTTTAATGGGGGGATACAGGCAGGAAAACAAGGGTAACCTGGGTGAAAAATATTGTGAGGACGGCCCCATGAAGGGTGAACCCAGCTGAGAGGAGGTTGGGCTCCCAAGTGGGTGCTTCTGTCTCTGCAGTGCTGTCCTGCAGCTGGGTTTCCTTCTTCCCATCATCTGTAAATGCGGCTGTCACCCCCAGCTGACCGACCTTTTCAAGGACCTCAGCTCGGTCATTCCCTTTCTGTGGCTCTGCTTCCCTGGTCAGGGTGCACCATTGACTAACACAGCACCCTATCCTCTGCCCAGACTGATGTTTCTAAGGCCCCTTGGAATGGGTTCCTCTGCTGTACAACAGCCTCCATAGCACCCTCTGCCTGTAGGTCAAAATCCAAGCTCCTCTGTCCAATACATAGCACCAGGCCCAGTATGGCTTCGGAGGAAGTAAATGTCTGCCCGATAGGAGGTGACCTAACAACGGAATGGATGAGAGAGCAGGGAACAGAAGGAGAGAAGCAATGAATGAAGGCTAGAGTAGATCGGTCAATGAGCTGCCTAAGGACCAGTCAGTGAATGAGAAAGTCAACACGTCTGGGAATTTACTGCTTGGTCTCCTCCCGTCTCCAGCACGCTGCAAGTTACCTAAGCACAGGGGACATGTCTGCCTTGGGCCTAGCCGTACCCCACTCTGGCTGCAAGGTCTGACTTACAAGATGTACTCAATGGCCATCTGCAGATTGAATGCGCAAGCTGGGGAGGGAGGAGCCTGGCGGCTCCACAGACATGGACCCGGAGGGCTGGGGTTGGGCAGGGCAGGCCAAGGGAGGGCGACTCACGGGTGCTGCAGCACATTGGAGCACAGTGCTGGGTCCACCTTCTGCCAGCAGCCCAGGTGGGCAGCGGCCTTGTGCAGGAGGTCGCAGTAGCTGGCGGGCAGCAGGTGCTGCATGAGGATCACCGAGGTGCTGATGGACACCAGCAGGAAGAGCTCACAGGACCAGCGCTTGTCATAGTAATGCGTGTTCTGGGGGCAGTGGGAGATCGGTAAGGCCTGGGGTGTCCCCAGTCGCCTCACTCCCTCCCCCTTCCCTGATTCAATCTGCCTCAGAAACTGGGGCAGCCTTCCAGGGGGCCTGAGACCAACGATCAAACTCCTAACACAGAGGGCTTAACCATGGGCTTGGACCCTGTGCCCACTACTCTGTTCCCTACAAGCTCCTCTTTTTAGAAAAACTGCTCCCACCGCCTACGACTCGGAGCCAGTACAGGTTCTGGGGTCGAACAGACTTGAGTTCAAACTGTGGCTCTGTTGCTTATTAACTATGCGATGCTGGGCAAGTCATTGTACTTCTCTGTGCTCTTTCTCTTCCACCACATGATAGGAACAGCTACCATGCCTCTCTGAGAGGTGTCAGGAGGATTATCACACTCATGAAAGCTCTAGCACATTGTAGGTGCTCAAGAAACATCGAATCGTCTCAGCTTCACATCACTCAGTGCAGTCCAGCCTGGGAGAAATGTTTCAATTCTACTGTCTGCTGAGGAGGTAGCATCCCAGAAGGCCAGACAAAGCTAGAGAGAAAGCATAGGCTTTTCAAGTCACTCGGGTCTGGAAGACTCCTGGCTTTCCTACTTAATGAGAAAGCTAGCCATTGTAACATGCCTGGGCCCAAATGAAATACATCATTTCATTTCATACCCCCTAATGAAATACATCACTGCTTTCTGTTATCCAGTATTACGAACAACCATGTCCTATCCCCTCATTGGCTGGGTGACCTTGAGTAGGCCGCTCCCTCAGTGAGCCTTGTTCTCTCCACTCTAAAATCGAGGCAGTCGTTACTCTAGCCCTCAAGAGAACAGAGGGGAATCTTATCAAAAACGATCCAGTTATTCATACAAGCAGGAGGGCTCCTGGGGGGCAGGCAGCAGGGTAAGGACCCAGGCAGGCCCCTTCCCTCCCTGGGTTGGGCTACGCACCTTCACGAACCAGACAGGCACAAAGGCCACATAGTAGGCGCTCAGCATGGAGCTGACCAGCACTTCCTTCATGCGCCAGTTGAAGTCCATCTTGAGGAACTCCACCTCGCTGCGGATGAGACTGGGGGACAGGCAGCAGGCGTGGGTGGGCATAGCGTCCGGCCCATACAACTGCCGCGTGTGCTGCTTCCACGTCTCCCGCAGTGTCAGCAGGTAGTCCCGGCTCCGCGCCAGGCCACTCACCGCCTCCCGGGGACCCATGGAGGCCATGTGGCTGAAGAGATTCGTCTTGCGGAGGTCACAGTTCAGCTGCAGGAACGGAATGTACATCCCAAACCTGCTGGGGGAGACCGTGGTGAGGGGAGGCCTGCCCGCAGGCCACAATCCCAACCCGAACCCAGGGAAGGAATCTTTCTTCTCTGGGCTTAAGCTCTCCCGGCTGCTCAGAGAGGAGAATGCACCCATCCTTCTATCCGGCCAGACTCTGATCAGAAGATCAACCTAGGTATCAGTATGGAGTGCAGGCCGAGCATCGGGAACAAAGCAGGAAGCAGATGAGGCCCTGCCACTTGGTCTATTGCTGACTAACAGTGATCCTAACAGTGATCCCAACAGCCCACATTCACTTGGCCACACTCTGTGCTCTAGACACTGTACTAAGCACTTTACACGTGTTCTCTGCTTTTGCTTCTCCTAAGAACACTAGGCATTCAGTACTACTATCTTGTACTACTTTGAAGGAGCTGTGGCTTGGACAGGTGAGGTAGATTCTCCAAGGTTACCCAACCAGTAGGGAAGCAATAGGGCTGGGATTCAAAGCCGGAACTGTCTGGCACCAAAGACCAAGACACATACTCAACAAATACTATGAGTGGTTAATCAGTTAAAAATGTACAAGGGTACCTGGCTGGCTCAGTCGGAAAAGGATGTGGCTCTTGATCTTGGGAGTCATGAATTTAAGGCCCTCACTGAACACAAAGCTTACATTAAAAAAAAAAATAGTCCGCAGTACCACAAGAGAGGTCCCAGTTATGACAGCTGCGTCCTCAAGAGGCAGCTCTTCGGCTTACGGAGGAAGGCAGCTCAGAAACAGCATCTACAGTGTGTCTATTATGTGCCAGGCACTGAAATGGGCCCTTGAACAACAGAAATCCCTTTCCCTGCGTGGTACCCTTAGGGCTGGAGCTCACTAGTCAAGGGGTATTTTGACTGCATGGTTGGTATCTTTTGAGGAGAAAACTAGATGGACTCAAAGCCCAAGAAAGAAGATAATTATAAAAAGTAGTTAAGGGGCGCCTCGGTGACTCAGTCATTAAATGCCTGCTTTCAGCTCAGGTCAAGATCCCAGGGTGCTGGGATCGAGCCCCATGTCGGGTTCCCTGCTCAGCAGGAAGCCTGCTTCTCCCTCTCCCACTCCTGCTGCTTATGTTCTCTCTCTTGCTGTGTCTTTCTCTGTCAAATAAATAAATACAATCTTTAAAAATAAATAAATAAATAAAAAGTAGTTAAAAGCCAGGGCACCTGGCTGGCTCAGTTGTTTGGACCATGTGACTCTCCACCTGGGGGTTGTGAGTTTGAGCCCCACATTGGGCAGAGAGATTACTTTAAATAAAAACGAACAAATAAACAAATAAGGGGCGAAAAAGCAGCTAAGCGCCTAGCACAGTCCCTGGAACATTGCCGTAGGTGCTATTTATAGATGTTCCTTCTTTTAGCTTCTTTAGCTTATCCATTTTCCCAGGTCCTCAGACACACAGCCCCAGAAGGGTCCCTGGGCTGTCCCCAGGAGTCAGGACCAGTGAGAACGCTACATTTTCTTATCAGTAGTAATTTTTTTCTTCCTTTTTTTCTGATATTCCAAGAAGGGATACATGAGTGGCCTTGGGCAAACAGATGGCCTTTTTGGGGTTTTGCTTTCTGGTCTATAAAATGGGGAAGCTACTGGGGCGCCTGGGTGGCTCAGTGGGTTAAAGCCTCTGCCTTCGGCTCAGGTCATGATCCCAGGGTGCTGGGATCGAGCCCCGCGTCGGGCTCTCTGCTGGGCAGGGAGCCTGCTTCTCTCTCTCTCTCTCTGCCTACTTGTGATCTCTATCTGTCAAATAAAATAAATAAAATCTTTAAAAAAAAAATGGGGAAGCTACTACCATTCTCCCTAGGGTAAGGTTTAGTAAGATAACTAGAGAACTGTGGTCTGGAGCAGAACCTTTGGTCAAATAGGCCAGGATTAAAATCCCAGCTCTGGTACTTACTAGCACAGTGATTTAGGACAAGTTATTTAACCTCTATGAGCCTCAGTTTCCTTAATTTGCCCTAAGTTACATAGCTTGTATGGATTCTCCACACTCAGTCAGGCATTACATGTACTGTTTTCATAAATACTGTCTTTAAACCTTGCAACAAACCCAAGCATGGTGCTTGATCCAAAGTAGAAGATCCTTAAAATTTCATTTAGAAAAGAGAGACCAGTGATTCTACGGGACAGAAAAGAAGACTGAAATGGGATTCCCAAAACACTCTTCAGGACACCTTGTGGGAGTGAAGGGCTGGGGCACCTACAGAAACATACAAGGGATTCAGACCCAAACTTAAGTCTAAGTAATTAAGAATCTCCCTGGTTTTGCCTCTAAGGACTGCAGATATAATTAAATTATTTGGTAACAGCAAGTGACTGCTTTGCAGGTCACAAGTTAGAGGCAACTTCACACGCAAGATGGCAGATTCCCTCTCATCTTCTTCACTCAAGACATGACAGTATAAAAGTAAAAAATAAATTAATATCAGCCAAAAGAATGGGAGTGGGGTTATCAGTTCACAAGTGATTCTGACAAATTTAGAAAGCAGATGGAAACATGTTGACAGATGAGGAAGGAAGCCATCATTTACAGCAGTGCTGTCCAAGAGAACTACAATGAGAATCACATATGTACTTTGAAATTTTCTGGTAGCCACATGAAAAAAAAAAAAAAAGAAGTTAATTTTAATACTCTAGTTTATTTAACCCAATATATGCAAAACATTATTATTTTTACATATAATCATTACTTCCAAGTAAGATTACTTCTTTTCTTTTTATTTTTCTTTTTTTTGGAATATTTTATTTATTTATTTTGGAGAGAGAGAGAAAGAAAGAATGAGTGTGCATGGGAGTATGTGCAAGTAGGGGGAGGAGCAGAGGGAAAGGCAGAGAATCTCAAACGGACTCCACGCTGAGTGTGGATCCCCATGCAGGGCTCAATCAGGGCTCATGACCCTGAGATCATGACCTACGCCAAAGCCAAGAGCCAGATGTTTAACCCACTGAGCCGCCCAGGCACCTCTACTTTCTTTTTTGGTACTAAATCTTCAGAATCTGATGTTTATTTCACACTTACAACACACTTCAATTTAAACTAGCCTCTTTCAAATGTTCAATAACAGGTGGCTGGAAGCTACTTAACTAGACAGTATAGGTCTAGTACATATTATAAGAGGGCTGCACTGGGGGTAGGAACTTATCTGCCCAGTGACCCAAGAGAATGACTTGATGTAGGCACAGTTGGTAAAGGGTAGAAGCAAGCTGCAGGACTGAACAAAGGGGATTAAACAAAGATGTGTATTTATTTGTAAAAGCCAGTCCCTTTATTCTCTTACCTCATACAACCTACCCTGAAGGATTCTGACATTAAAAAATTGAATAAACTGTCTGGGGAGAACTGTGGTCTTTAATGGGGGCACCCTAGAGTAACCTCCTTACTCTGGCTTCTGGCCTATGGAGGCCCACAACCTGACAACCAGCACGGCACTCCCTCATCCTAAAGCAAAGTCTGCCAGTCCGTGTGTCCTGCTCATGTACTTAGAATTCCTGGCGGAGGGAGAGGAAGTGTACTCCAACTATTCAGTCTTTCATTGGTCAACGTAAAGAGATAACTAAAGAAACGAACTATGCTTGGAAAACCAGCAGCATGAAACAAAAAACTGACCCCAGGGGAAATACAAAATTGAGGGAACAGAAGAGATTTTTTTTTTTTTTAAAGATTTTATTTATTTATTTGACAGAGAGAGATTACAAGTAGGCAGAGAGGCAGACAGAGAGAGGAGGAAGCAGGCTCCCTGCTGAGCAGAGAGCCCGATGTGGGACTCGATCCCAGGACCCTGGGATCATGACCTGAGCCGAAGGCAGCGGTTCAACCCACTGAGCCACCCAGGCGCCCCCAGAAGAGATTTTTAAAACAAGAAAGAATGCTATGAGAAAAGAACAATCAGAAAATAAGAGGCCTTAGAGATGAAAAATATGATTGCTGAAAAACTCAATAAAAAAGCTGGAAGATAAAGTTAAGGAAATCTCCCTAGAGGCAAAGTAAAAAGAGAGAGCAGAAAAAGAGAGTAGGGAGACAGAGAGACAGAGACAGAGAGAAAGGTGGGGGGATGGGGAGGGAGAAAGGGAGAGAGATGAAAAATATTAGAGAAAATATAAGAGAAACAGATGATCAATCTATGAATTCTACCACCTGATGAGCAGAAGTTCCATAGAGAACAGAAAAAAACAGAAAGGAAGATATTATCGAAGAAATAATAGGAGAACATTTTCCTGAAATCTTCAGGTTAAGAGAGTCCTAGAGTACTGATACGATGAATGAAGAAAGTCCCACACCAGACACCTCCTTGTGATATCTCAATAATCAAAAGATAAACAGGGGAATCTCTAAAAGTTTTCAGAAAAGAAAAAACAAGTCATCTACAGAGTACCTGCAATCAAACTGGCAGCAGACTTCTCATTAGAAACATAGGATGCTAGAGACAATGTAGTATCTTTTTAAAACTTCTGAGAGAATATGAACTTGAACTCAGAAATCTACATTTAACTGAACCACCAATCAAGTACGAGGGCAGAATAAAGACATTTTTAGACATGCAAGGCCTCAGAATGTTTATACCTCCCACAATCCCATTGTTAAGGAAATTACCTGATAATGCACTCCAGCAAAATAAGGGAGAAAACCAAGAAAGAGGAAGACATGGGATCCAGGAAACAGTGGATCCAACCCAGGAGGGCAGCGAAGGGAAGTCCCAGGCTGAGAGCTGTACAGCAGGCCTAAAGAACCACTCCAGACTGGAGCAGGAGGATGGAGGGCTCCAGGAAGGATGTCTTTAGGGGGAAAAATGGACTCCAGGCAACAGGAAGCATGACTGAGAGGCTGGATAAACTTGAGGATATGTTGAAGGCCCAGCATTCTTTTGTCAACAAGAAAAAAGAAAGGCAATTAGAACTCCAAGAAAAAAAAAAGCTGTATAAGAAAGCTACAATCTAAATATGAAGCAAACTAAAAATGTGACATGATTTTAAGCAATTGATGGAATGTAAGAAAAGAGAAACCATTTGACCTTGACATGGAACTTCCTTTTTTTAAGAGGTCCAAGATTATAACTCAGTAACTATAGGGAAGGAGTATCATCTATGCACACTACTTGGTCCTGAAGTGATTGGTATTTCCGTAATCATAACAACATCAAGACTACTTACTGCTTCTTGGTTTTTAGAATTAACCTTACACAAAGAATGGAAGACTCAAATACGGTTATATAGGAGAATGTGAATGTCAAGCTTAATAATATAGAATATAGCTGCCAGGAAGTGAGAGGAGGAAGAGAAAAGGAGGAAAAGTGGATGGGTAGAATTCCTAATATTACCGTCTACGTAAAAGGGATTAAGTGATTACTGTTGAGGAAATGAAAAGTAAAGGCATACTGACATTATTGGAAAGATAATCGATGGAGAATAATAGTAACAGTCATATAATATTGGGAATAGTACGGATGGAAGAGTGAACTAAGTAAATCTTCATCTGTCATTGAGCAGAATCAATGAGTGTGTGCCTGGATGTGTGTATGATATGCTTGTAATGCATAAAACAACACTTACTTCCAGGATATACAAGAAACCAGAAATATTGGTAGTTGCCTTTTGGAAGGGAAACTGGACAGCTAACCGACAGGAGCCAAGGAGAGACTTTTTCATTCCATATAATTTACACATATCGAATGTATACATTTTACACATATTTATAATTTTGAATTTTAACTCTGTAAACCTATTATCCAACTATAAAATCAATTACGTTTTTAAAAGGAGTAAAGGTACAAGGATACTAGAATTATGGGGGCAACTCAAAAACTAGCTGCCTCCAATAGGGAAAAGCTAGGAACGCCTCAAAAGGCTACCAACAGAAGACAAATACAACAACTGTGAGAAACCTAAAATAATGGAATACTATGAGGCCATTAAAAAAATGAGGGAGACCCCTATGTATTGCTGTGGAAAAATACTCAGGTTATAAGATTATGCAAAAAATGTAATAAATTATATAGCATCATGCATAGATTAATCCCTTCTTTTGTTTAAAAAAAGTGTAAGTGTATATGCATGAATAGAAAAAATTGGGGAGGATATGCTGCAAATAATGGTTTTCTGGAGGACTGATATTATAGAGGATTTTCATTTTCTACATTAAAACTACTGTAAAGTTTAACATGTTTGTAAGACAGGTGTGTCACTCTTATAATTAAACACGAGTTATAACTGAAACAAATGTGATGGGGCTTCTCCCATGACAGCACCCTTTTGGTCATGCAGGGTAGAGAGGGCTGAGTATCTGGCTCTAAAGCTTTCCAGGACAGAGAACTGGCCCAGGTTGAGGAAACTCATGAAGCGGAAAGCCCCGGGGTTGGGCAACGTCTGTAAAATGTCCAGGCAGCCAGGAGCCTGTCCCAGGAACAGCCAGAATGGATGTCTTGCCAAAGTTCTCCCCAGTTCTAGGCCAGAAGGGTGCCGTCCTGGGCTCCTCCCAGACGCTATCTTCCCGTCCTCTAGAATGTGGGCTCTGGTGAGATGGAGTGAGCAAACTGACACAAACACTGACATACACACATGCATGTGCAGATACACACACGCACGCATACACACGTTTCATGCATAGACACCCACGCAGAAACCTGCACACATGCAGGTGCTTGCATGCACACAGACCGGGGTGGGCGGGGGAGGGACCGAGAGATTACATAAACACCAAGCTACAAAAAAAGACGGAGAAAGAGAAAGAATGAGAGAGAAAAGGAAAGAAGAGGGAGACAAAGCCCATGCATCCCCATCGGGAACGTTCCTTTGGCATATACACTCAGATCTGAGTCCCATTCTGACCTCCCCGTTGGTGGCACCTGGGGTACATGATGCCTGCTATCTCAGTTTCTGCTCCTGCAAAAGAAAGCTAATCATCTCGTTCTCAGGGGGATGCCGTTGGACAACGTGAGAGCACAGCGGTGCTGCCTTGCAGTGAGTCCGCCAGGTGTGAGGGCCTGCTGACCCAGCCACACTCAGGGCAGAGGTCGGGAGCTGGGTGCTAGGCAGTGAGGGGGTGAAGTGAGGGGTACTCACGGATAGCAGAGGAACAGGAGGTTCAGGAAGGAGTAGGTCCTGAAGAGGTGGATGAGGGAGCGGCACAGACTCCAGCCTGTTGCCGTGAGAACGGTGAAGCGGGTGAGGAACAGCAGGACGGAGCGAAAGAGGGAGACCTTCCCCCTCTGAGAAGCCTGGGTCGGGGCGAGACAGGACGGGATGGGGCCTTGGACGGAGGCTACCGGGGCTGGGCCCACATCCCACCCAGCCTGGCCTGTGATCCACCCCCAAGGAAATGTGGGGCAGCAGGCTGGGCAGAACCTGGCAGGGTGAATACTTTCTCCTCGATGGCCCGTAAACTCCAAGAGTGATGGGAGGTAATACTCTTCCACAGGGTTCAAAGGGAGCCCCAAGGAACTGCCTTTGGCTTGAAGGGCTTGATATGTTTCCCTGGTACCCCCAGGGGTAAGGGGAATCCCAAAGTTCCCGGCCAGCCTCTGGGACCCAATCACCTCCTTCACGATGGACCCAATGAAGCGGCGGCCCAGAACGATGGTGGTCACCATCAGCAAGTTGAAGTCGATCAGGTGGAAATTCTGTCGGGGAGGTGGGGTGGGCAGAGGCCAGGGGTCACATGGGCCCACTGCCCATATACGGGCTTTTTTCATCCCCACCTCCCCCTGCCCAGTCCTTGCCACAGGGACTGTCCCCACTCTCTGACCTTCACAGGCCTCCGGCTGAGTCAGGCCAGGAAATTACCTAGAGGAGCAGAACAGGACCGAGAGAAGGGAAGTGGGACAGTCCCTGGAGATAAGAGAGTGGTGTGTGAGCCCTCTTGCTCTGATCACCCATGCCCCAGTCCCTGCACCTCTCGGCATGGTGATATTTTCACTCCTGAAGTACTCAATTCATGCCTGTGGCTCTTCTCCCCCACAGGACTTAAGATTTTGCACTCTTTAGGCAGTATCTGTCAGAGTTATCTCTGCTACCTTTCAAATGCCTAATAGGATACTGAGCAATTAGGGGTGAGTGTTCAGGAGTCATTTGCTTCCTGTTCCTTCTACACTCTCCACACCCAAGTGTACAGGGTGCTTGGTAAGCTGTGTTAAACTGCACTCAAATGTCACACACACACACACGGCTGATTCTAGCTGGGCACCTACCAGGGAGGGGGGGGGGGGGGGGGGGGGGGGTGGATACCACCACACTGTCTTGTAGATGTTGATATAGTGGACAAAGAGGGCTATGAGCTGGCAGAAGAAGAGTTGCAACTCAAACAGAATGCTGGCCTGGACAGGCAACTCGGGGATCTTGCAGTGCTGGAGGGGCACAACTGTCTGGGTGGCCAGTGGTGGGCTGGAGAGGCCAGTGCCAGAACTGCTCCTGTGAAGTGGGATGGGAGAAACATCAGCAGCTGACCTGAGAACCCCACCAAGAAGGGCTTCCAGGACACAGGGTGGTGGGATTGGATCAGAAAAGCAGCTCATGGCAACGAGGGAGTCCTAAACCTGCCCGTCAGACAATGGAGCCACGGAGCCTTTTCCTATCCCTAATCTTATTCGGGCTTTCCAACATTCGCCAGGAAGGAAAGAATTATTAGATTCATTGGACAGGGGCACCTGGGTGGCTCAGTCGTTGAGCTTCTGCCTTTGGCTCAGGTCATGATCCCGGGGTCCTGAGATTGAGCCCCACATCGGGCTCCTTTCTTGGAGGGAAGCCGGTTCTCCCTCTCCCATTCCCCTACTTGTTTCCGCCTCTCTCCCTGTGTTTCTCTTTGTCAAATAAATAAATAAATAAATAAAATCTTTAAAAAAAAAAAAAAAAAAAAAGATCCATTTGACAGATGAGGAAAATAAGGCGCAAAAAGGGGAAACAACTTTTTCAAGCCACCAGAAAATCAGGAGCGGGATTGTAACTAGAAACCTCTGGGCTTATTACCCTATATCCCACTGCCTCTGCCCAAGTAACCACCCCGTCTTTTTTTGCTGCTCACTGTACTAAACCCCCATCTGACATCTTGGGTATCAAATCCTAGAGCCTGAGCCCAGTGAAGGAGAGCTTTGTTCATACTGCCTCTGGGAGCCCAAAGTGAGGGGAAAGAGATAGAGGTGGTTTACCTGGTGCGAGAACGGACACTAGTGACTGACGCGCTGGAAGTATGGCCCCCACCAGAGCCTCCTGAGGATCCTGGCTCACACAGAGGATTTCGACAGTAGGATGTCCTGTTGGGACCTCTTCGTCCTCCTGTGGGACTCAACATAAGGTAGATCCTCAAGCCAGATGGCAGAGATCAAGGATAATAGCAATACTAGCTACCAGTTACCAGATGTCTCATTTTATCATAGCCACAGAGACCTCTGACCCAGCCCTGCCTCTCTCTTCAGCCTCATCTCCTACCATTCTCTCCTTACGCAAACCAAACTTGTTGCCATCTGTTGTACTTGCTGTGTCTTATCTGCAAAGCCCTTACCTGACTGCCATTTTTAACGTACTCACCCCTATAACTCACATTTCTATTTTTTTGCCACAACAATTCACTCTTGGAATTTATCTTATTCATTTGTTAACATATTTATTGTCTGTCTTTCTCACTAGAATGGAAGGTCAGTGCGGTCATTACCCTTGTCTTTTCTACTGTTGTATCCCTTCCTTCCACCATAGTGTCCAGCATAAAGTCAGTGCCCTGTGTTTGTGGATGAGTGAAATGAACCCAGCAAAGTAGGTCTTCCACAGATTAGGAAACTGAGTTTACACTGGGTCACAGGTAGTCTGGGGGTCTGAGGCTTAAGCTCTTACCTTTGATATACACTGCTTCGTTCAGATACTACAAGTGTCTCTCTAGGCTTACAATTCTGGACATCCTTGAAGCCCTTCCCTCCAGAGTCCGAGATCCGGCTCAATAGGTGTCTCAAGGTCAGGACTAGAGCCTGAGCATAGGGTCAAGATGTGGGCTCTGGGAGAATGCTGTGGTTGTGGACCCAAAACCTACGTTCTCTAGGCTTAGAAGTCTAGCTCAAGCTCCCAGGCACCATCCTGCACAAAGCTCCGAAGCACCACCCCAGTCCTAATCAAAGTCACAGCCTTGTTCAAACCTCCTCACCGCAACACGGTGCGGGCACCCTTGCTCTAGCTTCCCAGCTCAGCAGCTTTCTCCAAATGTTTCCAGAAAGTACTTACCCAGGAGCTCTGCACCCGACCAGCCCCAACCCAGAAACCCTGTTCATATGCTATTATACCCTATTATACCTGGTTTAAACGTCCTACACATGCACCCTCAATCCAAAAGCTCTACCCACACCTACTCTCCTCTCTTTGAAAGCTCTACACCCACATAAAGCCCCTGGGCCCAGAAGCTCCGCCTACACACCGTTGTCAGCCCAGAAAACCCGCCCACAAGCCAATAAAAGCTCGCTCCGCCCAGAAGCCCCGCTCCAGAATGGGCTCCCTTGGTCGGGAAGGTCTCCTTCCAGCGCCATCGCCCCCAGTGCCAAGACCCTACAGCCCAGAAAGTTCGCCCCCACACAAGCGCCAACAGCCCAGGAGCTCCGCCCTAGCACCAAGGCCCCGCCCACTGCTAAGCACGGTCCCCACTTCTAGTCCAGGTGAGCAGCTCCCCACCAAAGCCCAAGCCCCCAAAGGCCCTCTCCATTTCAGAAGTCCCGCCCCCAGTGGCAATGCCCCGCCCCCACAAGTGAGGCCCCACCCCGCAAAGCGACAGGAGGGGGCGGGGTCCCTCTGTGCCCCGCATCCCCTCCCCCTTCCCTCGCCGGGATCCTGTCCGCGTGGGGGAGCAGTCTGCATCTTGGCCATCCCGACCCCCACGTCCGCCCGTTCCCCGGCTGAGCCGGTGCCGCTCCGCTCACCCATCTCCTCCCCCCGGCGCTCTCCGCTCCGCCGCCGCAGCTCCTGCGGGCAATATGTCGGAGGCGACGGCGGCCGGGAGAGGACTAACCGCCGCAGCCCAGTCCCCGGGTATCAGCCGCGCGCTCCCGCCAGGCCGCCAAATTTGCATACAAGGCGGGTTGGAAGCTGGGGGCGCGCTTCTTAAAGGGGCCGCGCGGACAAAGGCGGTGGCTGCGCGCTCTTTGTCTCGCGGTCCCCTACGCCCTTCCTGCCGCTGCTGCTGGAGACCCCAGAGGGAGGGAAGTCACCTCCTGCTCTTCTCGTGCATGCCTTCTCCCAGCATCTCCTCAGGCCCGAGGGAGGGGGCCGGAACCGCCTCTGGGCTCCTGCCCAAGATGAACTGTATTCAGGAGTGGCCCGCAGGCGCCTGAAACTCAGCGGGTCCCAAATTGGCTTTCGTCTTTGTTTTCGGCTTTGCTTTTCTCTAGTCCCCCCTCACCCGGCGGAGGGGTTTCTTCCTTTTTTCCCTTGCCCCCCCCCCCCCCCAACCAATCTTTTACCTAGTTTGGCTGACCCTAAGTTCTAAATCTTTCTCCTGTTATCACTTTAGTGCGAATCCTGATTCTCCTTGTTCTGAGCCTTGAAATCTTGTTTCTTGGTCTTTACATTGAGGCCGTTAATAGTCACCTTGTAGGTCCTGGTGAGAGTTGAATGAGATAACGGATGTAGAACAGGGTCTGTTTTAACAAATGTTAGCCATCATTATTAATAAGATGCATGGCCGACACTTAACACAGAGGAAGTACTCAATAAATAAGCTATTCCTACCGGCTGTTAGGACTTTTTCCCTTACAAGACCTATAAACTGTCTCAGTCACCTGGTAGTTCCTTGGCTTAGCACAGTGCTTGGCACATAATAGACATCAGTATTCAATTAATTGAACGAACGAGTAGATATTAATTAATAGATAGTCACAGAGCTGGACAGTTAAGTGGGAGGAGATGGACATAAAATTAGTAAATTCTGTATTATGTTAGACAGAAATGATTGTTGTGGAGGTAAACAGGAAAGGGGGATGGGAAGTTGCAGTTTTAAACAGGACAGTCAGAGGAGGCTTCGCTGACAAGGTGACTTGACCAAACACTTGAAGGAAATGAGTCAGTCATACAGATATCCAGAGAAAAGGGATATTCCAGGCAGAGGGAAAAAAAATCAGTGGCAGGGCCTTCAGGTATGAACACAGCTAGTTTGTTTAAGAAGCAGCAAGATCAGTGTAGCTTGGTTGGAGCAGACATGAGAGTGGGGTATGAGAAGGGATGGACCATATAGGGCTCCTCCTTACCCTGAATGAGATGGTGAACTATTGGAGGGTTTGAACTTTCATTTTTAAAGACTCACTCTGGCTGCTGGTAAGAATAGACTGTAGGGGCACAAGGGTGGAAGCAGGGAGACCAGACAGAGGACATGGCCATGATCGCAGCAAGAGATATTGATGGATTGTACCAGATTGAGCAAGGGAGATGTGTTGGATTCTGGATTTGAAGGTAAAGGCAATAGGATTTGTAGACAGATTGGATAGATGTGTGGAAGAAAGACAAGACCGAGTATTACTCCAAGGTTTGTAGCCTAAGCAAATGGAAATGTGTAGTTTAATTCAACACATATACATCTGTTAAATTACAGGTTTTACACCAAGTCAGCCCTTCCCTTGTGGGAGAAAAGAGGCCCAGAGAGGGAGAATGACCAGCTCACAAGGTGTAGAAACCATGGCTGAGATTTCTTTTTCCGGCCAAAGAAATTCTGACAGGAATGGATTCTGACCTCTGTAGAGTACTGAATTTGAAATATATCTTGTTAATTTCTGAATTGCCAGAGCCCACCACTACCTAGCATATGATGGGCCTTCAAGCGAGAATTAGTTCTGTTGTGCAGGTAGTGGCAAACTGGCTCTTAAAAGGAAAGTCATTGGGAAGGAAAACTAAATGGCTTTGGGAATATCCGTAAAAGCACAAAGCTGGGCCATTCCTGGGAACTCATTTTAACTCAGGTCAGCAAACATTGCTGAGCGTCTGTTATACAGCAGGGAATATAGATGCCGAGGTGCAACTCATCACTGAGAGAGACAGAGGAGAATCAATAAATTATGGCACAGCATGGTAACAGCAGCAGTATGTACCAAGTCTGGAGGTGGACGGAAGGTGAGTAACTCTGACCGGGGAGATAGTCCAGAGAAGGCTTCATGAGATGACGTCAGAGCTGGTTTCTGAAAGAGGAGTAAGAGTTGGCCTGTTACGCTCCTATGGGAAGTGCTTGGCACATAATAGACATCAGTATTCAATTAATTGAATGCAATAGCTCTGGTCTGGTAATTGTCTTACAGGGGCTGGTCGCAGGGGCATGCTTGCTGTCCGTCTGTTGTGTGGAAGGGTGTTGGACCTTGTGCAGGGCAAATACTCAGGAAATGTTTGCGTAACTGATTTGAGGGCATTCATACAACCCAGTGACCCAGTGTAAGAGGGTAAAACCACTCAGATGGACTGCTGTGCATGTAACCCCTAGACACGGGCTCCTGCCCACCTTGAACAGGTTGATTTTGCCTGCCCAACATCCATTCTCCCTGCTGATTAGAATGTTTCAATTTTCCCTTGGGGAACTACTCTCCCTCCCATGCTCTCAGTCCACAGGATCTGGTGGAGCTGCCTTCCTCTGCAGTTCCCATGTGGGCAGGTAACCTTGGCCTGGTGAATAAAAGCATTCCATCCCTGCCATTCCAGGCTGCAGTGACTGGTTTTGGGGGTGGGGGCTTAGTGACACTAGTCAGGCCAAATAAGATGCGATGCAATCCTAGACCTTTGTTGGGAAATAATTTCCTCCCCTCTGGGATGGCTAAGCAAGCAAGATATAAGAGCTTGTGGTGGCTATGTTGCCACCTTTTAGAGAGGTAGAACTTTGACAATGAAGGAAATATAGAAAAGTAAAAAAATCAGTAGACACTGTCTTGATAGCATCATTTGAAACCCTGGATCCGGCCATACCCGAATCCTTTGTGGACCTAAAAAAAATACATTTATTTACTTATTTTTGCAGGGGACGGGAGGAGCAAAGGGAGAGAGCGAGTCCTAAGCAGACTCACAGCTGAGCCTGGAGCCAACAGTGGGCTCAAGCCCATGACCCCAAGACAATGACCTGAACTGAAATCAAAGAGTGGGACCCTTAATTGACTGAGCCACCCAGGCACAACTGGATTTCTTCTTTTACAACCAGCCAGTTTGTGTTTGGTGTCTGATGACTGCAACTGAAATAATCCAGAACAATGTACACGTCTATCCCAGTATCCAGCAGAAATATCTAGGGTCCTAGTTTTTTCACATCTGCCTTCGACAGAATCCCTGGGGAAGAGAATCAGAAGATGGCAGGATGTTGGTTAGATTCTTGTTTTCCAGATCTGTGGCCTCATGTCTTAGCTGTTTTATGACCTTGGAGCCCTCCCTTCCTTTCTTTGCATCTTTATTTCCTAACTAACTTGCTCTCTATTGGTTCTTCTAGGAGTCTGAATTTTTGAGGAAATGCCACTGGCTCTGGGCCAGCCCTGTGTCATCAGGTTGGGATCTCTTCCTTGGTCCTGTTATTCTGGGGCCACGGCTGGCAATTCTGTCCTTTGTTATCAGTAGTTTTCTACCAGAATTCGGAGACCTCTAGTGGCACCCAGTGGGGGGTGCTGAAACCACGGGATAAAACACATACTGCTTTCCGGAGTGTCAGTTTTATTCATGAAAATGAGAGGCAGTATTTTCAACATTTAAGTGTCATTATTCAGAGCACTTTCTCTGTGCCAGCCTTAGAATCAAATCCTGGCTCCACCACTTATAAGCTTCATGACCATGGGGAGTTAGTTGCTTAACCTCCTTGTGCCTCAGGTTTTCTCAGTATCAAGAGAGGGTAGTATTAGTACCTGTCTTAGGAGATCATGGTGAAGATTAGTCTGTGGAAAGTACTTGGAACAGGGCCTGGTACACAGTAAGTGCTATTTAAGTTTTAGTTACTATAATTGTAACACAGATCTATCATGAAGTACAAAGAAAACTAATGTGAATTTAGGACTGAAGTCGTTGGGGCACCTGGGTGGCTCAGTGGGTTAAGCCTCTGCCTTCGGCTTGGGTCATGATCTTGGGGTCCTGGGATTGAGCCCCACATCGGGCTCTCTGCTCAGTGGAAAGCCTGCTCCCCCCGCGCCCCGTCTGCCTCTGTGCTTGTGATCTCTGTCAAATAAATAAGTAAAATCTTAAAAATATATAAATAATAAGTAAAAAATCTTAAAAAAAAAAAAAAAGATTGAAGTCATTGAAGAAATGTCATCTGTAACTTCCAGATTCACAGGGCTTTGCTCTTTCTTCTGCCAGCAAGAATACTTACACCTGATTTTTATTACACGTGTCAAAAGAGAATCCATGTGTCTTCATGTTCTTCTAATTTCCTGAGCCATTCTTACTTCCACATGTACGTTAGTCTCCCCGTCTAACCTTCCCCATCTCGGGGCCACTCCCCCACCTGTACTCATCTGGACATTCGTCTTCCCATGTCTTACAGTATTTGATTATTACAAAGATGGTAAGTGCAAGCTTTAGAATATACTGTACTTCTTGTTTAGGTGTTCAAAAACGAACAGGATTTGGGTAGGTAATGTACCTGGGCAGGGATGGAATGGGCAATGAAGATACAGAGAACAGCATGAGCAAAGGCCCAGAGGCAAGCTATGTTCTGGGAAAGCAAGTCCATTTCGTAAAAAATAGGTTAAGTTCATGAATGCTCCATATAGTGAAGAGTTTGGACTTGATTATACTTTTCTAAGCCTGTTTCCTCAGTAAAATTAGGATGATTCCTGTCATTGAATTGTGATTAATGATAGAGGCAAACAGGTGGAAGAGATAGCCTATGTAAAAAACGGAATGAGGGGCACCTGGGTGGCTCAGTCGGTTAGGTGTCTGACTCTTTTTTTTTTTTTTTTTTTTAAGATTTTTTTATTTATTTGTCAGAGAGAGTGAGCGAGAGCGAGCACAGGCAGACAGAGTGGAAGGCAGAGTCAGACGGAGAAGCAGGCTCCCTGCGGAGCAAGGAGCCCGATATGGGACTCGATCCCAGGACGCTGGGATCATGACCTGAGCCGAAGGCAGCTGCTTAACCAACTGAGCCACCCAGGCGTCCCAGGTGTCTGACTCTTGATGTCACCTCAGGTCATGTTCTCAGGGTTGTGACATCAAGCCCCGAGTTGGGCTCTGCACTGGGTGTGGAACCTGTTTAGAACTCCTTTTCTCTCTCCCTCTGCCCCCACCCCTACGCTCTCTCTTTTGAAACAAAACAAAATGGAATGATTGTCATTAGGAATGGGGACAAGGATTCTTCTCTCCTTGGCATAAAGCAAACCAGCCAGCCTCTCAGGGTGGCCTGCAATTTAGTCTCTTTTGAGATTTTCCTGCAATGCACATCTCAACCACCAGAGGGAGCTTGGTACAAAGGAATCGGAGCTCTGAGCGCAAAAGGAAAATTGTGGTGGGCCCGGTTGGGCAGGGGATGTGGAATCCTGAACCCAATCCAGAGTCTTAATGGTATGAATGGGGCATGGACCCAGGTGCCTCTTCTCTGGCTCTCTTTTATTAGACGCATCCCAAGGAGGGGTGAGGCATGCTGCCACAACCTAGCATTTAGATCTAAGATTTAAGATCTCTAGGACGGGGGCTAGAGGATGAGGGCCAGATCTAATCTGGGGGGATCTGAGTTTCTGCATCTCAAGCAAAAAAGGCTTTCACCAACTCTGCTCGTAAGTCACTGGGCCCAACCCCATACTAGAACACCCCGAGCCAGGCTGGGGAGTCCTGCTAAAACTGGGAACTGTAGAAAAGTAATCAGGGCTACAGCCTGAAGAAGGGGATGGGAGAGGCAGGGCCCTATCTGAAAGTCAGTCTTTGGAGCGGCATCCACACTGCCCTGGGACTCCAGCTGTTGGGTCTATCAGAAACGGTTATGGGGCTGAGCTTCTCCAGTCACAACTAACCTGGTATTTCATAGGATTTTTGTAAAACCTCCTTTGCTTTCTCTTCTCTGCTTACTGGCACCGAGTTAAGCAGGGACTTTCCTGATACACAGATGTCCAAATGAAGGCCCAGAGACACTTAGCAATTTACCCAAGATCATGTAGCCCTCAAGGGCGAGCTGGCCCTGGAAGGAGGAGCAGCGACTCTGAGGGGCCCAGGGAAGGGAAGGCAGGCAGACAGAGCAACAGCCTCCGGAATGGCAGCAGCAAAAGCACTGGCTCTCGGCCAGATTTCATAGCCGCCCCTCCAGAGCCGGCTCTGCTGCTGGGCCCCAGGCTGCCAGCCCTGCCTCCACACTCCCACCCCAGTCCCCCAAGAGCCCATCACCCTGGCAACAGCCAGAGAAAGGCCCAGCTAAAATATTTATGGCTCAAAACAGTTCAGAGGCTTCAGATGGGGGGGGGGGGGGGGGGAGGGAGGAGGGTTGATGTCATCCCTTCTCTGCTTGCAGGGGAGGTGACTGACACGCAGGGCAGCTGGGTGGGTGGGCCCAGGCCACTAGGTCAGGGCTCTCAAAGGAAGATCCCTAGGGCTGCACGCAGTAACCAGAGGAGGAAGGAGGCTGTTATGTGACAGACGTGACAGGTGGACAGGGCTTGGGTAAGAAACACAACCTGGAACAGAGGAGGAAGGAAGTTTCAGTGTTAAGCAGCTCTGGACTCGGGTTCGGTGTTTGACACCCATTTCATTTCTCAGATGCCGCTGAGTGGATAAGTATTATTATCCTACTTTTAGGAGTAAACAGGCCCAGAAAAGTACACACCAAGTGATGAGCTAGGATTTGAACGTAGGATTTGGCTTGAGCTCTGCGAGCTTTCCTGTTAATTCTGTGGCTCCCAAGTAGCTATCCCGGCATCTGGGGGTGGAGGTGTGGCTGCCTGGGAAACTGCTGCTGGCTTTCCAGATAGCACCCCCAGGGCTCTGCGCTGCCGTTTATCATTCAGATGCCATCTGGATCCCGAAGTCCCTGTGCCACACTCCTCCCTGCCTGCAGACCTGAAGCAAGTCCTCAGACCCTAGATAAGGGAACTCGGAGCCATAAGGGGAGGCCTAAGAGACCATGAAGCCAAGGAAGTTGCAGCCTCGGTGGCCAGCTCTGGACCAGGAGTGTCACTGCAAACAAGTTGACATGCATCTCAGTTTGCCTGGGACTCTCCTGGTTTGGGTACAGGAACCTTCTCTGTCTGGGGGTGAACCTGGATAAGGTTTGTCACCATATACAAGTTTCTCACACAAATGCTTTCCTGTTTCAACTTGCGGTGGTGAGAGGTACAAACAGGTGAAAAAGCGGGACTATGAAGTCTGATATTTTCTTCTTTTAGCCTTATACAAGTTATTTATCCTCTGGAGCTTCCGTTTCCTCATCTCTCAAGTATCAAGGATTGGAGGATTAAGTGAAATTGTGCATATACTCGCCTGACAGAATGCCTGGTACTTACTAAGCACTTAATAAATTATTAGCTATTATTTATAATAATGAATAATGAAGAGAAAAATGGGCTCAGGTGTTTAATAACTTGCCCAGAGTAAATCAGCTGATTTCAACATCCTTCTCCTGCTAAGAATGCATCCAAGCTCATTAGACTGCCCGGGGAACTGTTAAAGCACAGTCTCTCTCTCTCTTCCCAAACTCAGCCCTTCTCCTGGTCCCCTTGTTGGGAAAAATGACCAGAAGAGTTATTTTATTAAAGGAAGAGTATAATATCAGACAACCTCTCAGGAAGCTCAGTATGAAACCAGCCTGGACAGAGGCCGCAGGAAACTGGAAGTCGATCAAAGGCTGACTTTCTAGTCCTTCGAGAGGACATGTTAGGACAACCAGCTAGCTCAGTGTAGTTGGAAGAAGAGTAGGAGCTAGACAAGGGGCCTTTGTCTCTTTCCCAAAGGTGACAGAAGCTACCAGAGTGGGACCATTCTTCACTTGACCAAATCTTTTATTTAACTCCTTAGTACCAGGTGTTTTTTTGGGGAAGGGATATAGCACAGAGGTGAAGTCGGAAAGCCCTACCCTTCAAGAGCGTTTTGGACAAGGTTAGTCATCAAAAATGAAGAGAAAAATAGGCTCAGAGGTTAAATAACTTGTTCAAAGTAAATAAACCTTCTCACTTGACTTTCCTCTGCCTTTACCAGGGGTGACAACCAGCGTTGTCCTGGGAGAACTCTGGAGGTGCCCAAGGGCTGCTGGGCTGGTACCCACGGCACAGGTGTGGTTATTCCTGCGGGAAGGGCGGGAAGTAAGAAGTGTGTTCCAGCCGGTTCTGCAGGAGGCTTGGGGGAAGCAGGCAAAATGGGAGTGACACAGTGGGAGATGCAGGTTTATTCAGATCTAGGAGGCTGTGCTTGGGTACTATTAGTCCCCTTCAACTCTTTAAAGTCCTCAGCAGGTTAAATTGTTAGCATCACAGCTCCCTGCAGCCCTGAGGACTCCATTGTGGGCCTAGAGACTCTCTTAGGGGATCCTGGCTGGCTTTCTGTGTGCAAATCAGACAGATCAAGAGGTGGAGTGGGAAAAGACTGTTGATCTCTCCTGGGTGTCTCTGTGCTCAGCAAATGCCCTCAGGCCAGCCTTGACACAGCAGGCAGCTCTCCTGGTTTCCGGAGTCCTCTGATCACTGCAAAGACACAGGTAGAAAATTAGACACAAAGCTACCCTATTGGGGGGCTTCCTAGCCTCCCATTTGGCCAGGGTGTCCCCCCTTTATCATCTCCCCATCCCACAGCACAACTCTAGTTATCTCATTCTGTACAGGTTTCTAGGCGCACAGATGGGTAGGCAAAAGACGTCCACAGCCTAAGAGCGGTCTTTTTTTTGCTATTGGTCAGGCAACGAGAATGGATTCTCACTTCATATACCTCCCATCTTTTTTTTTTTTATTTTTATTTTTTTATTTTTATTTATTTGACAGAACACAAGTAGGCAGAGAGGCAGGCAGAGAGAGAGGAGGAAGCAGGCTCCCTGCTGAGCAGAGAGCCCGATGCGGGACTCTGATCCCAGGACCCTGAGATCATGACCTGAGCCGAAGGCAGCGGCTTAACCCACTGAGCCACCCAGGCGCCCCATATACCTCCCATCTTTAGCCATGCTTAAGCTGAGTGATCCAGAGCAGAATCAACAAAGCCACTGAGGCCTTTAGCTATACATGCTTTGGGGCCTCCGGCTGTATGAAAGGGAAAATGATTTCTGTCCTCTCAAGAGATGTGAAAAGATAAAGAGCTTTAAAGCCTTTGGAGGAGGGGCACCTGGGTGGCTCAGTTGGTTAAGCATCTACCTTTGACTCAGGTCATGGTCCAAGGGGTCCTGGGATTGAGCCCCGCACTGGGCTCCCTGCTCAGCAGGTTGTTTGCTTTTCCCTCTCTCTCTGCCCCCCAACCCCACCACTTGTGCTCTCTCTCTAAAGTAAATAAATAAAATCTTTATTTTGCTCTCAATTTATTTTTTTTCTTTTTTATAAATAAATTAAATCTTTAAAGAAAAAAAAAAAGCCTTTGGAGGAAAGCGAATGAGGAAAAACTCATCGTCTTAAAGCTATTAATAGCACCTCAATCCTAGGCTTGGGGCAGGGGGCAGCTCCTCTGGCCTTCTGAGGGGTTCGTCCCAGCCCTAAATACTCAGGGTTATCTGCAGGAGACACACATGTGACGCCTGGAGCACATGCCGAAGTCTGTGGCAGTTCTCCCATTCTTGTAAAACATGGCACCCCCATTCTGCCAGCTGTTCCAGCCAGTAATGTGGAGCCCTCCTTGCTCATGCCCTCTTCTCCCACATCTAATCAGGCACCAAATTATGTTTGTCATAGCTCTGAAAAGTCCTCAGATCCATTCACTTCTCTGCTTACTACAGGTCTTCCTCATTTCTTGTCTGGACTAACACAAAGTTTGCTAACAGGTCCTCATAATCCATAATCTATTTTCCACTCAGGAGCAAGTGAAGTTTAAATTTAATCATGTTGTTCCCTCCACCTTACTCCTGGATTCAGTGGTCTTCAGTATTGACCTCAGAATAAGGTCCAGGCTCCTACCTCACCTTGAACCTGCCTCAGTCCCACCTTCTGCCTAGAACATGTTTTGTGTCCTTGCCCCAGACCATCTCAAACACTCTGTGTCTAGCTAACTCTTCCTTTAGATGTCAACTTAAACATCATTTCCTCAAAGAGAACCCCTGGGTTAGGCTGGGCTGCCTGGTGTCTGACCTCACAGTACTCTGTTCCTTTCTTTCATAGCACTTAACACAACTGAAATGATATCTGTTATTTATGAGACTAACATCTGTTTAGTGTCTGTTTCCTCAAATACAAGCTCCGTGAAGTCAAGGACCAATTTTACCTTATTTGCCACTGAATCTCCAGTGTCTAGCACACAGTCGGTGTTCTGATATGTATTAGTCAATGTGCTTAATAAAACGGGCGCCTGGCTCGCTCAGTTGTTTGAGCAGCTGATTCTTGATTTTTGTCTCAGGTCATGACCTCAAGGTCATGGGACAGAGCCCAGTGTCAGGCTCTGTGCTCAATGGGGAGTCTGCTCCTCTGCCCCTCCCCCTGCTCACACTCTGTCTCTTGCAAATAAATGAATCTAAAAAAATAAAATGAATGAAAGGAAGCATTTACACTGACCTCTGCAGAGAAGCTTAGGATGAATCCTATCAGAGCATAGGTATTTCTTTCTCAAAGGCAGATGTGAGTGAGTTTCTGAACTCCAACCTCAGAGAGCCTGAGAGATGGGGAGCACCCGTGCTATACCTAAAGCTGGGCCACGAATGAGAAGCATGAAGGCTGCAGGAGCCAACACCCCCTAGGAGGAATTCACTCTCTCTGAACCCAAACTCTTCTATCTCAAGTTCTCACACCACAGTGTCTGGGAGGAAGAGACTGAGGTGGACTAAGTAGGCTCCAGAGGATGACAAGGGAACAGCTAATTCAGGCATCTTTTTTTTTTTTTTTAAGATTTTATTTATTTATTTGACAGAGATCACAAGTAGGCAGAGAGACAGGCAGAGAGAGGAAGGAAAGCAGGCTCCCTGGAGCAGAGAGCACAATGTGGGGCTCAATCCCAGGACCCTGGGATCATGACCTGAGCTGAAGGCAGAGGCTTAACCCACTGAGCCACCCAGGCGCCCCTAATTCAGGCATCTTAATGCAGTTTTAGGAACAGGAGTAGTCTCCCAGTTTCTGGCAAAGTGTTTTACTTAAGTGACTGATCTGGGCTGACAGCCTGGCTGTGCCTCGTACTCTGCCTGGAAACCTCTCAAGTAAGTTGCCTTTTTTCAGGAATCCCCATGTCCTCCCCAGGTTTGCCCTGGAACTGACAAGGCCTCCTTGAAGTGACAAGCTCCCTAGGTCTAGGGGGGAGAAGCACGGGAGAGCTCGTGTTCCTATCCGGAACTCCTACCTGCCCATCTCTTGCCTGAGACAGCAGCCAAAGACACTTACCGCAGCAGTGTATCTCCTGCCGAGAAGCTGCTGCAGTTTGCAGTTGTCAAGAAGCTAAACCCCAGCAACATGGTTATGAAATTCAAGTCCCTTCCAGATAGGAGTCTCTCTCTCCTCTTAGAATAGAGAGATATGGTTGGCAGAACACTGGCTGAGAGCATGTCCTCAGCCCCAATGCTAGAAGAGGTTACAGAGATATTTAGCCCAGGGTCAGAAAATTGATTTTTTTCATTTTTTTTAAAAGATTTTATTTATTTATTTGACAGACAGAGATCACGAGTAGGCAGAGAGGCAAGCAGAGAGAGAGGGGTGGGGAGAAGCAGGCTCCCTGCTGAGCATAGAGCCCGATGTGGGGCTCGATCCCAGGACCCTGGGATCATGACCTGAGCCCGAAGGCAGCGTTTTAACCGACTGAGCCACCCAGGCGCCCCTTGTTCATTTTTTTTTTTTAAAGTTTTATTTGGGGGGGAGGGGAGAACAAGAAAGAGAGAATCTCAAGTGGATTCCCCACCAAGCTTGGAGCCCAATAGGGGGCTTGATCTCATGACCCGAGCTGAAACCAAAAGTAGGATGCCCAACCAACTGAGCTACCCAGGTGCCCCAGAAAATTGACTTTAGAGGTCAGTGAATTTATCTGGTCATTACCCCTAAAAAGGTTTGGTCTGCTGCCTGAAGGCAGCCTCCTTGGAAGCCCAGGGAGCAATCAGACCAGGACAGGACTAGGGTGCAGTGCTTACCACTGGCTTTTGCTCCTAAGGGGCCTACAAGGGCTGGCTCAGGGAACAAAAGAACAAGTAGTTAGGCGGGGCAGTGCACTTCCTTCCCTTCCCCCCAACAGCTGCTGTCTCAGACAGCTGTATCCAGCCTGTCTGCTCAGGCTATTAAATATTCATCAGGTGCTTGCTAGCTTTAAACATGTAATGACTATTAATCCAGAGAGCAAGAGGTACATGAAGGTTCTGGAGAGAGAAAGGGAGGGCTCATAAGCATCTCTTTCTCTTAATTTCAGGAATGTGAAAACGCAGAAAGGGGTACCCATCCTGTGCACCAAAGCTGGGAACTACTTTCAGTGTAAGCTGATCTTCTGGTGGCCACTGTAGGTAGAGAGAAGAGACCAGGAGGCAGTTAAGGGAGGGTGGAGACTTGGGTCTGAACTCCTGCTCTTGGGCCCTGTGGTCATCCTAACCAGGACTTGCCAGTTTCCCAGGATAATCCCCGCCTCACAGGGTTGGTCTGTGAAATTAAATGGGTCACTGCATCTGCATATAATTCCAGTGGAATTAGCACAGAATTAAGAGCTCAAAATGAAGACAGAGACTTCTGGCATTGAGGGGAAGCCACACCATGTTTAACAATTCCTTAAGAGCAAATTTTCTAGCAGAGGAAACTCCAGGTTCTGGTCTCCAGTGTAGAGGGTGGGTTAAAGGGGCAGGAGGTGAGAAATCTCCCTTAACATATGACAAAGGCCTAAAGTCCCACCCTCAAATAGCCCAAATTTCTGAGAGAGAGGACTATTCTTTCTAAAAAAGGTTAGAACCAAAAGGTCTTCAGGCAAGGGGGGAGCAGAAGGCAGGCAAGGTGCTGGGAGAATATCCCCTCCGCTCTCCCACAGGAGTGGAGCCACTTTATGGAAGGTTCTGCTCTTCTGCTTCTTCCCTCCTTCCCTATCTTGCTTGCACAATGGCAAACACAGGTGTGTCCGAGTCACTCTCATGTTCAAGGCCTTCAATAGCTCCCTTAACTTCAGCGTCAAGTTCAAGTACTTTGCTTAACATTTAGCTTTTCAAAATGGGCACTCACCTCTCTTCCAGCCTCTATTGATAGATTAACATTTACTGGGTGCTTACTACAGGTTAGGCAGAATGTCTTTCATTCAACTGAATTCATTCAATCTTTACATTCTGTCACAATGTTGTGACAGAAATGATAATCTCCCATTTTACAGATGATGAAACAGTCCTGGGGAAGGTAGTAGCTCGCCTAAGGCTCTAAAGATTGTGAAACTAACCCCGGAGGTGGCAGTGTTGACATTAGTCTGTTTAAAGCCATAATAAGATGCTGTGTTAATCTGTCTGCCTGGTGCTTCCTAAACCTTCTCGACAGTTCCCCCAGGCCACTGGTATTAAGTACAGCAACAGGGCACAACCACACACTACTGAACTACTGAAGGCTTACTCTCTCCCATTAGACTGAGTTTTTGGAAGGTGAACATTATGAGCTGATAGAGACCCATGACCCAGAACAACCAGCAAATGTTCATTGTACTAGCAGTAATATTCCTGCAGAAGGAATACTTCCAGGACAGAGAATGGCTGTACAAGCTCCTTGAAATGGTTCTGGCTGACAGGTAAAATTCCTTCTACACTCTGGCATAATCCTGTAGTTGAGACTGATCACAGACTCTGAAATCAGACTGCCTGAGCTTCGGTCCCGGCTCAGCTACTTAACAGCTGCATGACCTTGGGTAAATTATTTGATTTTCTCGGCCTCAGTTTCATCATTGTGTAAAGATGGGACAATAATAGCTACTTTACAAGTGGAGAAGACAGAGAATGGCACATAGTAAAGAATCCGTGTTAGAACTGACAAAACACAATAGTAGTTAAAATACGTATTTTTCAGATTTTAACATCCCCCAAATCAGGATGCATTTTACACTTGATATGAAAACAAACTACCGTGTAGGTTTATTGGCAACATTTTTTTTTCTTTGCAGTACTTCATACATCTCATAATAAATGACCTCAGTGCCAATGAAATACGGTGTTATCTTCTGGAAGCAGCATGCTTTTAGCATAGAGAATGGACTCCAGTACACAAAAATGTTGCCAGGGACACCCCACAACTTGCTATGTGACTGTGGTACATTACTTCACCTCTCCTAGGATCAGCTGCCTCCTTTACAAAAACAGGGACACACAGTAGGCATGCAAATTCAGTTCTCTCCTCCCTTAGCCAGGCAGAGCTGCCTATTTTCCCTATGTCTCTTCCTCCTCCTTTTACAAAGTGGGGTCAAGATCAATGAATGGGGAAAGATGGAAGAAAATTTAAATGACTACTTAGCAGTAACACTGTCAGCAAACAGCTGCTTGCATGGGTTCACACAGCACAAAAATCTATCAAGAAAGAGGGAGCCCATGTTCTGCCTCGTGCAATCCAATTCCAGTACAATCTTTGGGCAAAGCCTTGAGGGACATAGACCTTCGGGGTTTGAGACCAGCAGGGAGTACTTCAGTTTCAAAAACATGACCAGAACATCAACTACTACAACCTCTATCCCCCTATTCACACGGTACAGTAGATCTCTGCAAGTATGGACAAGAAGGTTTTTCAGGCCCAACTCTTAGGCTGCTGTTCCTGAAACAAAACACAGTCCAAATCTGTTTCATCCTTAGTGGCTGGAAAGCCCTAGCAGCTGCTGAAGCATTCTTACCTTCATTCTTAGCTTGAGGCAGGGGGTGGGAAGTGGTGGGAGTGAAAGCAAGAGGGGACAAACCCTGAGGCTTCTTGAGAAACTATCATATCCCTAGGTAAGAGATGGTGAAGTTGTTCCCTTAGCAGCAATAGTCATTGCCAGGAGCACCCTGGAGATTCCACAGAAATCCTGGAGGGAGATGGAGAGAGGAGCTGACAGTGGGGGAAAAGGCATGTGCAGCTCAGCCTCGAAGCTTCTGAGGAACTGCAGATGGCCAGGCATGGCAGCTAGAACAGCAAGCCTCCTTTCCACTCTCGCAGCCTGCAGTGTGAGCACAGGGTAAAGATGTGGTTTGGAGATACTCGTAAGTGGGACCAAATCCTAGTCCCATCACTTACCACCAGATGTTAGTGGTGCCCAAACAATCCGGTCAGCTATTCCTTATCAGTGAATAGCTGCTACATGCCAGAAATTACATTAATCACTTTTAAGTAATACCTACTTCAAAAGGTAGATCTATACCTCTGTGGTTAATTAGTGTGCCAATATGGATAAAGGCGCCAAGATCATTTAATGGGGAAACAAGTTTTTTGAAGTTTTTTTTTTGGAGATTTATTTTTGGGGGGTGCCTGGGTGGCTCAGTGGGTTAAAGCCTCTGCCTTCGGCTCAGGTCATGATCCCAAGATGCTGGGATCAAGCCCCACATCGGGCTCTCTGCTCAGCAGGGAGCCTGCTTCTCCCCCTCCCCTCTCTCTGCCTGCCTATCTGCCTACTTGTGATCTCTGTCTGTCAAATAAACAAAAATAAAAATATTTTTTTAAAAAAGATTTATATTTTGGAGGGGGAGAGAGGATGTGTGTGTGTGTGTACATGAACGCAGGTGAGAGCAGGGGGAGGGGCAGAAGGAGAGAAACTCAAGCAGATTCCCTGCTGAGCATGTAGCCCAACGTGGGGCTCAGTCCCACGACCCCCAGGATTATGATCCAAGCCAAAATACACATTCAGATGTCCAACCAGCTGAGCTACCCAGACACCCCCCAAACAGTCTCTTTTTAATAAATGATGGTGGGACAACTGGATATCCACAGGCAGAAGAATGAATATGAAACTCTGACCTCACACCATATGCAAAAGTTAATGCAAAATGGGTCACAGGCCTAAATTTAAGAATTGAAACAACAGGAGTGTTAGAAGGAGATAGGTATAAATTTTCAGGACCCTGAATGAGACAATGGCTTCTTATCTAACAGCAAAAGCACAAGCAACAAAAGAAAATAAACTGGGCTTCATCAAAATGGAATTTTTGTGTCTCGAAGAAAATAAGAAGATAGCCCATGGAATGGAACAAAATACTTGCAAATTATCTGACAAGGGTCTCACACCAGACCATATAAAGAGCTTACAATTTAATAGTAAAAAGACAAATAATTCAATTTGAATTGACAGGAGATTTAAACGAACATTTTTCCACAGAAGATACACAGATAGTGGATCAGGACACTAGTCATCAGGAAAGTGCAAATCAAAAGCACCAAGAGACGCCACTTCACACCCGGTAGGATGGCTACAGTAAACAAAGCAGAACAGCACAGGTGTTGGTGGGGATATGGAGGAATGAGGCTGGTGGGAATGGTGCAGCCTCTACAGGAAGAGTCTGGCAGTCCTCCAACAGCTGAGCACTGAACTGCTGTCTGACCCAGCAGCTCCTCTCCGATTAGGTGCACGTCCAAGAAACTGAAAACTTATGTCCACAAAAACACTTGTACACGAATGCTCCTAACAGTATTTTTCATTACAGCCAAAAAGCAGAAACAACCCAGCAATGTCCATCAGTGGGTGAGTGGACCGAAAAAATGCATATGATGAAACGGTATTTGACAATAAAAGGAATGAAGTACTGACACATGTTACAACATGGATGGAATTTGGAGACGTGACGCCAAGTAACAGAAGAAAGTCGAAAAAGAGCCCATAGGTTGTAGGATTCCATTTATATGAAATGTCCAGAACAGGCAAGTCAACAGAGGTAGAAGATAAGTGGCTGATCAGGGCCAGAGAAGGTAAGGGGACTGGGGGAGATGGCTGAAGTGCATGAGAATTCTTTTCTGGAGGTGAGAAACATGTTCTCAAATAGATGGTGGTCATGATGATATAATTTTATATCTATTAAAAGCCACTGGATTGTATATATATATATATTTTAAGATTTTATTTGAGAGGGAGAGAGTGCATGAGAGCAAGCAAGCACAAGCTGGGGGGTAGGGATGAAGGGAGAGGGCAGAAGGAGAAGGAGAAACAAACTCACTGCTCAGGAGGGAGCCTGAGAATGTGGGGCTCAATCCAAAGACCCCAGGATCATGACCTGAGCCAAAGGCAGACACTTAACCAACCGAGCCACCCAGGCGCTCCTGAATTGTGTACTTTAAAATGGGTGAATCGTATGGTTATGATTGTATCTCAGTATTTTTTTTTTTTTAAGATTTTATTTATTTGACAGACAGAGATCACAAGTAGGCAGAGAGGCAGGCAGAGAGAGAGCTGGGAAGCAGCCTCCCCGCTGAGCAGAGAGCCCAATGCGGGGCTTGATCCCAGGACCCTGAGATCATGACCTGAGCCGAAGGCAGAGGCTTAACCCACTGAGCCACCCAGGCGCCCCCTAATGTGTCTTTTAATCTGTAGTAACAGAAGCTAACAAGAGGCTGCAGGCTGTTAGGCTGCATACAGGCAGCATTTGGCTTGCTACAGAGGTTTTACAGGGACTAATACTAATCAGAGCATACACGAAACAACCGCTGGCATGTAAAATCCAAATTTCTAGTTTTTCTGGAAAATCAGATCTAGCAAATCCAACAAAAAAAATTTCTGGAGCTGGAAAAGAAACATGACTGAAAATGGACTTCAAATGCTTGACACGATCCAAGGTAGAACCACTTCAAGTTACTGGAGTGACTCATTTAAAATGCGGGATAACTTCTAATACTTGGAGCTGTCTTAAATGAGATGGGTTGATGGGTTGCTTTTGGAAGTAATATGTTTACTGATGCGTGCCACAACAAGGATGATCCTTGAAAACTTTATGCAAAGTGAGAGAAGCCTATCACAAAAGGCACATATTATACAACTCTATAGAAACAGAAAGTAGGTTAGTGGTTGCCAGGGGCTGGGGAGAGAAGGGAATTGGGAGTGACTGCTAACAGGTATGGGATTTCTTTTTGGGGTAGTGGGAATTTTCTGGAATTAAATAGTGATGATGGTTGCTCAGCACTGTGAATATTCTAAAAGTCACCAAACTGTACACTTTAAGACAGTTAAAAAGGTAAATTTTAAGTTATACGAATTTTGTATTAATTAAGAGAAAAGGTAGAGAAGACCAAATGAGATCGTCCTTATTAGCTACTTAGGATAGTACCACAGTAATGTTAGCTACTATTATCAACTTCATTTGATGATAAAGAAATGAAGCCCAGAGAGGGATTAAGGGTTTGGTTCTGTCAAAACAAAGACCAAGGCTATGATGAGGCAGAGTCAGGACAGGTCTCCAGTCTTGGCTCTAAAGCTTCCAGGACTGTAATAAACATTCATTGGTAGTGACAGAACCCCATAGAAAATACTGGGACCAACTGACTAAGCTCCACATTCATAAAAGGCAGACCACTGGCAGACCTGGGTCTGCCAACAATAAAACCTGTTTTTCCAGGTGCAAATTACAGGCCGAGTGAAGAAAGAAGCATCCCCCAAATTCTGCTCTTCAGACTACCCTAGAAGAGTTGGAACTAATTCTCTGCATTCAGGGACTTTCCTCTAAAATTGCTTTGCCATTCATGTAATCCATATCAAACCTAGGACTTCCGTGCTCAATACACACGGTCCTCTTTAAAGTCTCCACATCTGAGAGGCTCCTGGGAGAGGCAGGTTGGGAGGACACCATCTTCAAGAAGGGAAATTTTACCGATAAAGGTTGCCTGTGCCTTTGACCTCTCCCTAGTTTGGTCTTTTCCTTTTGGTGTTCTCCTAACCGTAACAACTCACCCAGGGGCAGAGGGAAAGATCATCCAGTCAGTTCCTGGGTGGCTTCAATCAGCAGCCCCCACCTAACCAAATCAGGGGGCTTCTTAGAGAAGGAACACTAATATTTACTATTTATAGGACACCGAATTGGTTGGCCTTATATATAGTAAAACTCGTTCAGTCTGCTGACCACTGTAAGGTGTACATTATCACTATCTTCCTTCCTAGACGTGGAAATAAGTGGTTTTAGGTCACTAAACAAAGAAAAGTTGTCGATTCAATTCTTAGGTCTCATGCCCTCTCTACTATGCCCCACTATCCCTTTCAGAGTGTCTCCTAAGGGTGAGAAATACCCCTTCCTTAGATTAAAACTGATATAACGTGGATAGTAAAAGTGTTAGGTTCTGACTACAAACCTGGGCTCAATTACTAGCCAACTATACTAATTATGTGACCCCAGGAAGTTACTTAACCTCATTTAAGTCTCAGTCACTTCTGTAATACACACATAATACTGGACAATTGTTGTCTGTCTGTCCAGTATCCATTCCCTTTTCCTAATAACACCCTGACTTCCTTTGGAGGAATTAGTTTTTTCTTAACACATCCTGGTAAAGTATGAACATGTGACTTAAGCTAATACAGTCTGACATTCCCTCCCTCGAACTTGAATCTCAAGGGAAAAAGAAAGCAAACGGCTAGAACTCGTTCATTCTAGCAACAACACCTAAACAGCTAGTCCTGGCTCCAAGAACATTCCTGTGGTCTATCACTGCTGTCCCAGTTCTCTGCAGCCAATCTGGTTCCCATGCCAGATTTTTCCAGCCTTCACACTAAATCTCCAAGTCCTTAACATCGTTCTAATAAATTCCTTTTTATTTACATCAACCGGTCACTTTGCTGCTTACAACAAGTGAACGTCAAACGAAACACTGTTCCATTAGGTTATTGACAGGATAGGGTAGGATTCAACAGATGGAAGTTGACACTACAATCATCACAAGTAAATTCAATATGGACTGTAAACCAACATATGAACACGACCGTGTTGTAAATATGGTAGAGATGACAGGCAAGAAAGACCTGCCCACGGATTATGTTCCAGGCCACCTCCTGGCAAAACTATTTCATAGTTAGGATAAAAGTCCCACATCCTCAGTAGAAAGCTACCTTAACATACCTGACATGGGTCTTCACTACCCATTCTACTCCAGGAAATGCCTCAGGAGTTTTCAATCACCTGAAAACGGAGAAGTAAGAGATCAGCCTTTTGAAGAGGAAGTTCTAAAGACATACAAAATAAAAGATAGAGATCCTGCATGCAGTTTACACATTACAGGAGAGAAACATGCAACTTTAAAGAAATTTTAAGTAACATTTCATTGTGAATATCAATATGGGGACCTATAGGGCTCATCCTTGTACATTTTTAAATAGCTGAGCAGAAAGCTTGACTTTGGGGAGCAGCAGGTCTAATCTACAGTCATTGAAATTTTACAATGTGTCATTTAAGATGTCAGACTTTGTGCCCAGGTTACATTACAGTTCACTTGTGATGGGCAGGATTATTAAGAGTTATGGCTAATTTATGCGGCAGCATATGGTTTTTCTTTTTACAGCTATTTTTATTAAACAAGTTTTGCAAAGTTTTAACATTAAAATTAACAGCTAAAGAATTGTTTATGCAAGTTGCTGTCACAGTTTATGTAAAAGAGAAATATGTGCTATTAAAATCAGACATTTAGGTTACCTTTGGTTTTTTGCGATGCATGTTAGCTTTACACATCCTGATTCTCTTGCGATAATTTTCCTTTAAAAAGGGGGGTATAGAGTGATCTCTTTTCATCAAAACAAGACATAATGCCCTGAAAGCTGACTTCAAACCATGGTTGAAAATTCAGTTATTTACACTTTATCACAATCTACAAATACATTTTTTTGTTGGTGTGTTTTAAAAAAGAAAAAAAATGTCCATCATGCACTGCTGCAGGCAGCTTGGCACTTCCATACAAGAGGATTTTTCACCCCCGAGCAGTTTAGGTGGCTCCTTTAGGGAAGGCACGAGAACCCTAAGAATTAACAGAGGAGTGGAAACGGGGCCAACCAATTCCATCATTTCCTCTCTTGGTCTCTCAGGAGGGAGTTCAGAGCCAGCCGATCATGCCAGATCCTGCCCCAGCCCAGCTGATTTGTTAACAGCATTTCTGGGATCAGAAGGGAAACCCATAAGGGCACCCAGGGTTTGCGGAATTGCCGTATCTAAAGGCAGGTGCTATCCCTTTCCAAGCTCGAGGAGATTATTTGGTGTCACGCTTAGGGCCACCTAGGGGCTCTACAGAGGTGCAGATGGGGTGGCTGGCACTTTAAACACTGAGGCCTATGTATGGAAACCAATCCAAGTTTCGGCTTAGTTGGGTTTTTCTCTCCAGCAATTAGAGCTTGTGATAGGATGGGATAAAACTGCTGTCAGAACAACTTCCAGGGGGTGAAAAAGCTTTGATTATTTTTAAACTAAAACTTAACAACTCGATAAACTTTTTTTTTGGTAAACTTAAAATAAAATCCCCCCCACCACTTTTAAGAATATCTCCAACTTTTAACAAGCCCATTAACTTTAGAGTTAATTTAAGTTTATTTGAAAGAGAAAACTATTTTATTGTCCACCCAAAAAAATGACAATTCATCACATTTACTTTGATTAAAAAAGGACTAAACTTTATTGACAAACTGCTGCAGACATTTTGACATAAGTTTAAGCTACCTATTTAGGCAGACTTACACATGTAGCATTTAATCTTCCAAGAACAAAATGGGAGGACGGTACAAATCCAATTAGGACTTTAACTTATGTACAAAGTGGATTTTGATTCCTTTTTCATTCAGCTGCAGTGTCCCTTTTTATATCATGCTAGTGTTGAGACATACTTGACTAACTACCTTGGAAACAGTTCAATATTGACAACCGTCACTTAAAAAAATCGTCAGCTTTTGGTTCCAGTGTCCAAGTGAGCTTTTCATGGAGTGCAGAACCTCAGATGGACAAAACACTTTGTCTTTTTAAATACTGAAATTTTAAATTATTAGTGCTATCACTGAAAGATTTTTCATGGCTAAAAAGCTCTGCATCAAATTCAATCCAGGTGGCTAGCCCCTCTCCCCAAATTCACCTCTTCAAAACCTGCTCCCCACTAAGTATCTCTCAACACTGTATGTCTGGGGCTAGATTTCAAAACCCACATAATGAAAAAGTCAGTTTTACAAACCTAATTTTGTTGTTGTTGTTGTTTTAAATCAATTAACGTTAAAAATTGCATCAACTATTTAATTCATGAGGATCTTTCATATTAAAATTTAACCTTAAGATTCAACCGCCATGTGCTTTTAAAGGAAACATTTTTAGAGACGTCTGAGCTCACTTTTACATGGTGGCACCTACTGCCGTTAACGTTGTGATTTTAAATCTTAAACAGCCCTGAATTTTGAAATGTAGCCTAGTTTGGGATTCTGCAACTACAACTTTACGGGATGCCTCAAATCAAAACTAAGAGAAAGTTAACAAGCCTTAAACTTCAGAACCTTTAAGCAAGCAATGTCACTTTTGAAACTAACAGGTTTGTGGTTTTTTTTTTTTACTCAACTTTTTTTTTATTATAAAAGGTACATTTCTGTTTATATTTAAACAACAAAGAAAAAAGCATCTACACACTTAAAAAATTAATTCGATATTCCTAAATCTATTTTAACTCATTTTAAAATACTACATACAGAAGCCAGAATGCAGAGTTAAGAATGGAGTAAGGTGGGGAGAAGAAGGGGACCACAAAGAAAAACACTTAGACAATTACTTGTCTGTTGTGGGTAAAGCAACAGGAATCCTGGGAGATACAAGAAATCAGTAACAACTTTGCTCATAACTGATATTTTCCCCTCATGTTTGTTTTTAATAACGTCCATATGGGTGCTCTCTGTATGCTCCCTTCACCGGCCTAGCTGGAGGGGCCTTCAGCGACGGCCTGGTCCCATTCCAGTCGTCTTGGCCTGCGGGGAAAGCAAAAACAGTTTATAAACCACACGCCATGGGCATTATGGGAGGAGCAAGAATAGGTCATCTGGTAAAGATCACCAAAGACACCACTTTGTTTCCAGTGTCTTGCCACATCCCAGTGGGTCCTTGCTTTTTGCTCTGCTTGGCCCTCCTGAACAACTTCATTTCCAAGCTGCAGGGCAACTCTGAGCAGACAGACAGAATGAAAAGGCTCAGAAAAGGCCTTGGAGTCATCTTTAGCAAGTATGTTCTCCACAGGCAATATAATCTTCTCCTCCAGCCCCCAAATCTGGATAAACCCAACACCTTGCTTGAGACAGTGAGGAAATGAATCTCAGTACGTCTGCAATGCCCTTTTTCCTGTTCCCAATGGAATTGGGCAAAGAAAGCCTATGGAACCTTTAGGAAATCAGAATGGAAGCAGGTGGCTCCCTTTCCAACAGCAAGTCAGGTTTCCCTGTTGAGAAGTGTCCTCTCTGGGAGAAGCAAGCAAGGGCCGCATTTCATGAGGCCTCTCCATCAGCAGAGCTGGTCCACTGCTCTGGTGTAGGGAAGCAGGACGTGTTTATAGCACTGATACGGAGAATTCACTGTTTCCTTTCTCATGCAATAGTCCAGAGAAGCCAGACAACATGGTTGACAGCCCCAAATAACTTTCTTTTGTTACAGGGAAAAGCCTGAAAGAGATGGTCGCTTACTTCTACAGCTGACCTCTTATGAAAAGGAGCTGCATGTATGAGCTTATTCTCCCACTCGCCCTCACAGGCTACCCATGCCAGTTCATCCCCAACGCGTTTCCCCAGCTGCCTGCATTCACAAATCTGAGCCTCCATCACTGTAAGTCTAAAACCTCTACATGGACCTCAAGTCCCAGAGACCCTATCTAAGCTTATTTTTACCCTTAGTATAATAGGTACAGCCATTACTTTCCAAATGGCTTCTGGTACTAACAAGACAGTTTATTTTTTTGTAATTCTGTTTATAAAGGCCAAAATCATAACAGATTAAGTGTGGCAACATCACACCAGGAGCAGTAGAGGCAGCCTGCCTCTTTCAGTGCAGTCTCTTCTCAAGCAAAACAGAAATGTAATTTAGTCAAACACACACAGAGGCAGCATTGTGCTGCCTCACCGATGGGAGGGAAATACCCTGGGGCAATCCCACTGCCCTTCTTCTAAACAGTGGCCTACGAGAGCTGAGCAGTGTTACTGATGGCAACTGTCCAGCACCATTTAGCTAGAATTGGTAAAACGGTTTCCCTAGGCAAGCAGCTGACTGGCTACTACAGACTGCGCAGACAAGTTAGGCTCAGATTGTATGTGGGAGCTCTAAGGAACTAGGGGTAAGGGGAGACTGTTAACTAGTGTCTTAAGATGAATTGTCAATTGCTGAGCCCCTGGCCAAGGACTCTGGAATTCCCAAGGTATGCTGAAAATACCTTGCATTTAAAAAGCGGCTCTCTCTGCACCCACACGGAACTCCCTCTGGGGCCCATTAACACGGGGCCATAATTGGCACTCGAAGACTCTTGGGCAATGTGTTTTCAACTAAACAGACAGTTCGGTCCTGCTGCCATTCCAGCCTCTATAGCTCTCTTGGGATCAAGGACTGAGCTGAGATGTCTCCAAGCCAGGAAGGAGCTTGTGCCAGTACTGCCCTGAAGTGGCCCCTACTGCCTGAGATCTGAGATGACAGGCAGGATGCTTGTACCCAACCTGCTTTTGCCTAGCTACCTGCCATCTGGTTAGTTCCCTTTCCGCTAACATTTCCTCTACATTGAGATTCTTTTCAGTGAGATCCAAAA
Organism: Mustela nigripes; assembly: GCF_022355385.1. Taxonomy (NCBI): domain Eukaryota; kingdom Metazoa; phylum Chordata; class Mammalia; order Carnivora; family Mustelidae; genus Mustela; species Mustela nigripes. The sequence continues at coordinate 23,751,948 of NC_081570.1, read as the reverse complement.
TTCTTCCTCAGAATGAAGTGGGGTGGGGTACATGGGTGGCTCAGTCGGTTAAGCATCTGCCTTCAGCTCAGGTCATGATCCTGGGGCTCTGGGATTGAGCCCTGCGTTGGGATTCCTGCTCAGTGAGAAGTCTGCTTCTCCCTCTCCCTCTGTTGCTCCCCCTGCTTGTGCTCTCTTACTCTCTCTCTCTCAAAATAAGTAAACAGAATCTTAAAGAAAAAAAATGTAGTGGGGCTGGAAAATAAAACTGTATATGATGTAGTTCTCAGTATCTACCCATGTGGCCTAGGCACCAGCAGCAAGGGCCCTGCAACATGACCTATGCCTGGCAATCTCCCCTGGTCTAAAGGAGAAAAGGATCAACATCAGCTTAGAAGTCTGGTACTCCAACCAGGCCTAGCTGGACCTGAGCCCTAGTCTAAGACATCTGCTTAGCCTTCTAAGGGTAACCCCATCTCACCTTAAGAGCTCCTCTTTCTACGGGACACCACACAATTGCAATAAAAACGGGATGGCTACTGTCCTATCAACATCTCAGCTTTCTAAAGGTTCCTCTTTCAGTGTGTGACTGGCAGCCCCCAGTAATCCAGTCACTAGCATTCCCGCAGACACTTACTTGCACACTCTGCCCAACATGGAAATAAAGACATACCATAAGCTTCGTAAGAATCCTGAACCTCCCCATGTCCATAGTCATAATATTCTGAGTCCCTGAAAGCCAAAGACAAGAGTGTTAGAGAGCTACAGAGTAACTCTACTTCCATTTCCCCTTCTTCCCACATTTCAGGCATTTTACTACATGTGTAGGGCAGGAAAATGCTCATTTTGCCCCATCTCCAAACCAGAAAATATTTCCAAAACAGGTATGTGCTATGTACTTAAAACAAAACAAAACAAAACAAAACAAAAAATTACAACCATTGCAAAGAAAAATGGATACCACGTAATTTAAAGTGAAAAAGCACAATCCAAAACTGACTATCTTAATCACAGTGTACATACTCACACACACACACAAATTTATAGGGCTCTGTGGAAGAGAGCAAACAAACATACTGTTCTGTCCCCTCTGTACAATTATGAAACACTTTTTTAATCAATCACAGATAAAATACATATACACAAAAACGTTATTTAAGAGTGCAGAAAATAACCTAAGTTATGGTAGTAGGATTCTAGCTTCCTTTTATTTATTTAAAAAAAAATTTTTTTTCTTTTAAAGATTTTATTTATTTGACAGAGAGAAATCACAAGTAGACGGAGAGGCAGGCAGAGAGAGAGAGAGAGGGAAGCAGGCTCCCTGCTGAGCAGAAAGCCCGATGCAGGACTCGATCCCAGGACCCTGAGATCATGACCTGAGCGGAAGGCAGCGGCTTAACCCATTGAGCCACCCAGGTGCCTTTAATGTGGCAATAATACATCCAAACAATTTTTTTTTTTTTTTAAGATTTTATTTATTTATTTGACAGAGAGAGATCACAAGTAGGCAGAGAGGCAGGCAGAGAGAGAGAGAGGGAAGCAGGCTCCCCGCTGAGCAGAGAGCCCGATGCGGGACTCGATCCCAGGACCCTGAGATCATGACCTGAGCCGAAGGCAGCGGCTTAACCCACTGAGCCACCCAGGCGCCCCACATCCAAACAATTTAAAGGCATTTCCCCTTCATTTCCATGTGTTCACAGCTCAGGAAATTTTCACGTTATTCCCAGATTCTATACTATAAATTCAGATACACAAGGTGCCTGGGTGACTCGGTTGAGTGACTGCTTTCAGCTCAGGTCATGATCCTGGAGTCACAGGAACGGGTCCTGTCCTGGGCTCCCTGCTCAGCAGGGGGTCACCTCCTCTGACCTTCCCCCCTCATGCTTGCTCTCTCTCAAATAAATAAAACCTTTTAATAAATAAATAAATTCAGATTCACAGTTCCCTAAGCTTACAGATCTGCATGCCTTATAGATGTGGAAAGGAAAGTAGATACCCCCCAAAGGGGAGCCTCACTGCTCTGCAGATGTGTGCTACCTAAATCTCTCCATTATTCCAACTCCCTCCATCCACCCCAGGACACGAAACAGTACTTCTCTTGCCTGACTTACCCTTGGCTCTGGCTGTAATAGCCTTCGTAGCCTTCATAACTCTGTTCTGCATATGTGTCATCATACCCCTACAACAAATAAAATGAAAAAGAAAGGCAAAATCACACAGAATGGGGAAGGTAATTACATCCCATGGGAGGATGGTAGGCTTCTAGATTAACAGAATGCAGAATTTTCCCCCAAAATTAACACCCACTGGTAAAGAGTTGACAGAGAAATTTTTTTTTTTAAAGAAAAAAATGAAACAAAAAGGAACCATCAACCAAACCAAACCACCCTCCAAATTGTGGGCAGGAAACAAGGAAAAGTTGAACTTGAGCATTATCAGCAGTACTAGTGAAAAGACTCCTTATTAAAACACTGTATATTTGTCAAGGCACAGCCTATTTCCTATTTCATCTATTCACATGTAGTAAACTATGCTTAAAATGGAAAAATCTTCTCATAGTTTAACATTCACTGCAAAAGAAGAGACCAGACTCCAGATCTTACAGGCAGTCCTTGCTACCTACACCAAGGGCCAATGCCCTATCATTCAACTTCCTTTGGCAGCCTTCTAGGTATCGGGAAATGGCACACTGCTCAAACTTCTTACATATTCTTCATAGGTTTCTGGTGCAGGGGGCGGAGGCAAAGGTATCCTCTGGATGCCTGCTGTCCGTGCTCTGGGTGCTGGAGCACCCCTCACTGTAGGTGGGGGCGGCACTCCTCGAGTTACCGTGGCACCTCTGGTGATGGCTCCTCTCACAGGTGTACCACGTACCAAAGCCCCCCGAGGTGGTCCAACACCACGGCCTCTGTAAGAAGAAAACATGTTTTTGTTTTTAAGATCTTATTTATTTGGGGCGCCTGGGTGGCTCAGTGGGTTAAAGCCTCTGCCTTCGGCTCTGGTCATGATCCCAGGGTCCTGGGATCAAGCCTTGCATCGGGCTTTCTGCTCAGCAGGAAGCCTGCTTCCTCCTCTCTTTCTGCCTGCCTCTCTGCCTCCTTGTGATTTCTGTATGTCAAATGAATAAATAAATCTTTAAAAAAAAAAATCTTATTTATTTATTTGACACAGAGAGAGAGATCACAAGCAGGCAGAGAGGCAGGCAGAGAGAGAAGGGGAAGCAGGCTCCCCGCCAAGCAGAAAGCCCAATGCAGGGCTCGATCCCAGGACCCCAAGATTACGACCTGAGCTGAAGGCAGAGGCTTTACCCCACTCAGCCACCGAGGTACCCCAGAAAACGTATTTTAAATGGAGATTTTAATACATAGATGATACTTTCATGTTCAGATTTGTTTGCAAATTCTGGAGCCAGACAGATCCCACAATGCCTTAAGCAGACCATTATTAAAACAGAGAAAAAACAAATGAACAAACAAACAAAATCCCCAAAAAAACCAAAGAGGTGGGTAAAGGACCCATACTGGAGACTTCCCAGGTTCCCAAGTGGACCTGTAGATGTTTCATCAGTGTACTACTTTGGAAAGTCTGAACATTCCATAAAGTCAGTCACAAAAGGTAAACTTCTCACTTCTAAAGCCAGAGACCATTCTAAACTGCTAGAACTATCCAAAATTAAAAGACCAACAAAAGTTTCAACAGGACTGCTGCACTTGGCTATGGCCAAAGGACCTAAGATCTACTTAATTCCACTCTTGCTGGTACAAATCCTGAGGCCCCTTCTAAGACGGAAGAAAGAGCACCACTAAGAGAGAAACGGTACTGGCCAAACTTACATCCTGTTTCTAGTTGTTTCCATTATTTTTTTTACCTGGGAACAGGTGGAGGAGGAGGTGCAGCTCCTCGGCCTCTCACTGGCACCCCACGTCCGCGAGAGGGCTCCGGTACTCCATTCAAGTAGGAAAGCTCTAAAAATTGCTCCTGGCAGATATCATCCATCATATCCTGCAAATGAAAGATAAAAGGATTACTGGGCCACATCTCTACCTTCTGTTGAGAAGCTGTCCAGCCCACATAAGCCTTGGATACTAAGACCAGCTCTGAACGCTCAGACGAAGTCTCAGGTCATGCATTTTCTGAAGTCAAACGGCACCCTACCTGTCACCTCTTCGAGGAAAGTCCTGATGGCAGACCCCTCATTATTCAGCTGAAGCTTTTCATAATTAGTCCCTACCTGGCTCTCCAGATCACTTCCATCCACTCTCCACGGATAAACTCCTTTCAAGCCATGCAGAACCACCTGTAGTTCAGAACCTAGCATACTTAGACACCCATTCTTGCAAATAGCTTCCTTTTCCTAGAATAGTAAAAGCTGCTACCGTTAATTAAGCTCTATGCACTGGGTACTTTATAATAAGCTCACTATAGGTTTTGCAGTTTAATCTTCAAGGTTACCCTGAAGGTAAGTAAGCAGGTCGTCCCATTTTACAGCTGGGAAACGGAATCAGGGCATATAAAGCCACCAGCCTAAGGACAGACAGCTAGTAATTAGCAGACTTGATGTGAATTCAGAATTACCTGTCTCCAAAATCTAGGCTTTGAATCATCTGACTACACTGCCTTTTTTGTCTACCTGAGAGACTAATGCACTCTTAGAAGACTTAATCTAAAATATTACTTCTTTTGAAAACCTTTCTTTGATGCCACCCCCACTCCCTCCTCTTTTTCCACAGCACTGTGAAATTTTCTCAGACCCAAGCACTTACCACATCATTCTAGAATTGTCTTTCTCACTAGATTGTGAGAAAGGAGCCATTTTTGTAACTTCAGACCCAAGCAGAGTATTAGGCACCTACCAGATACTTAACAAATGTTTGGGATGAACAAGGAACCTGAGGCTCAGAAAAGTGAAATAATAACTTGTCCAAGATGACGCAGATAAAGGTCCCAGTCCAGTGCTCTTCCTACTGTACCAGGAAGCCTCTCTGGTACAGTTAATGGTTCTAAGGGGAAAACGGAGGCTCTGGTCATGGATGCAAAAATAGGCTCACTTTCTTTTTCTTCACAAGAGGGAAGAATTGAGTCAAATGCCATTTGCAAATCTTTTCACATATTTCCTGATGAGAGCCATTCAGTTTTAATACTCCATGCTTTTTTATATATCCCAGGTGGACAGAGCTTCAAGAATAGAAGATTCTAGTCACCACAGAGATGCCCCCCTCCCCAACTCTTCACCTCCTCCTACCTTGCACATTACTGCTGCTTGAGACCCACCCTGGAGAATCAAGTGACCAGTGACGGCCGATTTGCCTGGATTCTTCCAAATGCTATACCAACACCAAAGACACCCTGATACGCCTGGCAGACATATTTTTCGAAGATCCACTTACATGAAAGCCTCGTAAAGCTATGCCTTTTGAGAAATACGCTGAAACTAAGGATAAAGAGGAGATACGCATTCCCCTACAGCCCTTCAGACACTGGAGGCTCAGGGTGCTTCAAAAGAACACCTCAAAAAGAGCAAAAAGAACTCCCTCAAGGGAAAATTTACCAGCTCCGAGGTCTTCTCTAGGAGATTTTAAATTGGCTGTTTCATGTTTGAACATTCTAACGAAGACGAAGTACTTGGAAGCAAAGCAGCTGCCGAGACATCCGAGACAGTGTTGGAATTCTTAGAGCTCAGCATTATAGGTACACACTGCCTATAAATTTTTGCTCTACCGATTCTCACATCCTCTGACAACCACATTTAGTTCCAAGTCCTCATTCTGCATTACACAAGAAAGCCAACAACTGTATCTCACCTCCTCTTAGTTTTAGTGACGAAAACAGGAAGCTTACTCGACTCTCGTGAAGAGTATTTCCCATGCTTCCCAAGGTTCCAGATTCATGCCTGGTTATTAAATATTCAACTGTAGTATGCTAACTCTGGCAACTAGTAAGTCTTGCTGAGCAAAAATCACACCATTTTCTACTTATTCAAAGAATGGACCTTCTGAACAGGTGGTAATAAGCAAGACTTAAGGTAACCTGGGCTGTCCCAACTCTTCGTGGGCCTCCGTTATACTCTGAAAGAAACTGCACACCTATTTGTTTAATATCCTCAACAGTCAAGCCTATAACAATCACACCTCTTTCAAATCAAACCCTATGTAAGAAATTCCTTCAGGAGAGACAGCCCTGAATACACCCTAGTCAAAATTTGATCTATCAAGATTGGAAGCTAGAAGCCTCTTGCTGCTGTCTTCTACACTCTCCAGAGTCTAGAACATAAACCCCTGAGTACAGGGGGTTTACAACCATCTTAGCCATTTTCCTATCGTAACTTCCTAGTTCCACACTAGTACCAACACACTTAGCTCAGTCAAGACTCTGTTAAATCTTTCTTAACCAGACGTTCAGATGCCAGACACACTGTGGACCTAAGATACTAAAACAGATCCTGGTATATAACTAAAAACACATTAGATAAGGAGGGGTAGAGTAGCTTTGAGGTACAGTGCTTTGAGGACTAGGTAAAAGTAACACACTACCTCAGAAAAATGAACATAAATACGGAATTTGGTAGGCAATTTCATGCTACGCAGAGATCGTGATTAAGAACCCCTGCCTCATTAGCAACAGCACAAGATCCCAGTTCTCTCTTGCTCAGTAATATAGGATGTGGATTTCCTTACTGGTACTAGGAACTTCTTGACTTCCTCCATAGCATGGGCCATGAGAGCATAAGCTTCACATGGGGGTCCAAAGACTTCAATGAAGACATGCAGATCCATATTCAAGTGGGCGTATTTGGGGTCTCCACCTTTGCGCAGCTCTTCCTCCTATGGAAAAATGCAGAAAGACATCATATCACATGGAATGGGAGAAAATGACACTTGCGTCCGGTGTAAAGAGACACCAAGAAATAACCTCAACATCTCAGAAAAACAGTAAAGTGTAAGAAAGCAAAACAAGATCTAGAGAATAGTAATTCACGCAACCTGCTAAACCTGTAATCAGTCTGCTACTAAAAGTTAACCACTGTCTTGATTTCCTGATGTATTCACTGCAGCTCTTATTAGAAGGTATAAAAGAGAGAAACGTAATTCCAGTCTTCACTCAGATATCAGCTGTGTGCCAAGAATGCGTGCATTCACTCATTGCCAAGCATTTGCTTTTCAATCCCAGCTAGTGCTGTTAAGTACCAGCTCTTCTTCTTTTACTTCAAATAAATAAATAAATAAGCAAACAAGCTTATTTATTTGTTTAAATAAATAAGCAAGCAAGCTTATTTATTTACGGGGAGCAATGAGAAGGGGAGAGTGAATCTTATCAGGCTCCATGTATAGTGAGGAGCCCGAAGCAGGCCTGACCTCACAAACCCTGAGATCATGACCTAAAGAGAAACCAAGAGTTCAATGCTTAACTGACTGAGCCACAGAGGTATCTCTAAACTTTTAAACTTAATTAGTTAATTATTTTTCAAAAAACGATTTTATTTATTAATTTGAGAGAAAGACAGAGAGCACAAGCAGGGGAGAGGCAGAGGGAGAAGCAGACTCCCTGCTGAGCTGGGTGCCTGACGTGGGACTCCATCCCAAGAACTGGAGATCATGACCTGAGCTGAATGCAGATGCTTAACCATCTGTGCCACCCAGGCACCCCACTTTTTAACTTATTAAGTGACCTCTACCCCCCACTGTGGGGCTTAAACTCACAGCCCCGAGATCAAGAGTCACATGCTCTCCTGACTGAATCAGCCAGGTGGCCCAGCACCAGCTCTTCTTATTTGCTTATATGGTCTGGGAGTTCTAGGGGAGGAAAAAAGTCAGGATAGAGTGAAGAAAATCCCATGTAAGTCTCAGTAGGTAAAATAACATACTTCAGCCCTAAGTGTATCCATCTAGTGAGAAAAGTGAGTGGATAAATGAAAGGGCTCTGAGAAAACAGTGTTCTAAGTTTTCAGGCTGTATCTGATATGCCACATCTAAAAAGCTGACCCTAGAAGGCTAAGACTAATCTATTTGGACAGGAATTTTTTTGATACATCTGAAGAGCACAAAGCCCATGGGGCTATGACATGGAAAAAAATCAGCTTGAGGTTCTGTTGTCAGGATTACTGATGGTTCCTTCTGAAGTACTTTCTTTTAGTGTTCTTTCACATTCCAGCTGGCTATTAAAAAACTCAGACAACTAATCCTCAGACTCACCTGCACTCACAACATTATTGCTCTCATTTTTCTATGTTACTGGCAAGAGAATACGCTGTTCACATTTTAGTGTCTTCAGTCTGGATAAGTTTTAGTATATCCAGCTCCCCTTCTAAGTTTTCATAGATAAGCTTACAAAATTGAAAGTTGCTACTACTGCTTCCATCACTCACAGTCAAATGTCAGGAAAGAAAGAATCACCAGGGCTCTTTTCTAGGGTTGCCAAACAAGTATAATCTCTCTACACAATCTCTATAATCTATAATCTCTCATACACAAACTGAAGAGATTCACATTCTATACATTTACAAGCACTGGCTTCCAGAAGGCACTGTCTTCTTGCCTCATGGGTATGAGCTTACCTTGGCTTTGTCTCTCATTGAGCCCTTGCCCAGCACAGAGATCTTTGCACCAGTCTCTTCTTGCAGTCTTTTGATTGTATTCCCTTGTGGCCCGAGGATCTTCCCCACAAAATTGAACTGACAGAAAATAAAAATGGATTTCTTATACACATTTCTGTAAAACATTGCCACATTTATTACCTCATTTGATCTTCAACAACCCTATAAAATAGGGGTCCTATTACCATCTCCATTTTACTGAAGGATATGCTGAGGATAGACTGAAAAGAAGTCAACAGTCTAAGCTTATACTAGACAATAGCAGTTCCTAGACTTGAACTTGGGTTTCCTGATGTAGTCTGGTGCTCTTTTCAAACTATCACACTATAACCATTAGTACTTCAACACTCGTAAACATTTTTAAGGCAATGACCTCAGAAAAGACAAACGGCATTCTTCTGTAGTGCCTGTTTGGTGAATCAAATAGAACTAATTTCTCTTCTTTAAAAAAAGGAGAAGAGGAGAAGAAAAACGAGAAGGCATTTATTTAAAATTAAAACACGGAATAAGAAATAAAACTAACTTCATCTAGTCAAGGATTTGTATCACATTTCCTGTATTTAGATTTTGTGTCCATCTTCACGCCCCCATATCTATCTTTTGACAGAGAGCAACTCTTCAATTGGTGTGTGTGTGTGAACTTGGAGCCTGAACAAACATTTGAGAAAGAAACTCTTTTTGGTAATAAAAAGTTGATTATATTTCCTTCCTAGCAATAGGTACACTGTTAGTTATGGAAACAGATGTTTTAATTGCCAGAAACAAGTACTCCAACTATGGGAGGGAAGCTTCACAGGCTCAAGGACCTGATGCATCAGAATTTCCAGAAGTCTTTATTTCAACCCATAGCTCTCACACCTACAGAGACAACGAAGTGAATGAGGCACGTTATAGCTTACCTTGGGATACTGCTTGACGGGTATCAGTACCCGCTCCTTCAGCTTCATGTTCTTATGAGAAAATAAATCCAGGTAATTCTCCTCATCATCCTTTTTTGAATCTCCTTTCTGAATCTTCTCAATTTCTGAATAAGACAAACACAATGAACTAGTTTATTCTGGTAACTAGACGCAAATTTCTGAGTCTGCATAAAGCAGTAAGAGAGTGTAAGACCGAATAGTTCAGATGTATGGAGTTGACTAAGAAACCCAAAAGCTGCTTCTCATGAACAGTTTGCTCTTCCATTCCCACCTGAAGCCTCTACATCAAAGCCATTCAAATGTTTCTCAAGAATAAGTGAATTTAGGGGTGCCTAGGTGGCTCAGTGGGTTAAAGCCTCTGCTTTCGGCTCAGGTCATGGTCCCAGGGTCCTGGGATCAAGCCCCGCATCGGGCTCTCTGTTCCACGGACAGCCTGCTTCCTCCTCTCTCACTGCCTGCCTCTCTGCCTACCTGTGATCTCTGTCTGTCAAATAAATAAATAAAATATTTAAAACAATAAATGAAAGTAATGTCTGCATCAAACAAACCAAAAAAGGCACAATGTTGTATCTTTATGAAGAAACAAGGTCAGTAATTTTAATATACAATGAACAGTCCCATTAAAATACCATTGTTGACAGTAGTGCTTTGGATGATAGTCCTTAAGAGCTTTGAAAGATGTGGTTCTTAGTTGGCTACTCACTAGTTGTGTCAACTTTGAAAAGTTATTTAATTGCTCTAATTTTAGGCTTCTTCACTGTAAAATGAAAGCAGTATCTACCTCGTGAGGCTGCTATAAAGACCGAATAAAATAACATATGTACACATACTAACTAAAGCCCATTTCCTAGAAAGTGCTTAAGTGTCAACATTATCTAGCCCTGGTTCAGTTAATGTCCTAAAGGCAAACATGCATGGAGGTATTTTTAAGTCACAGATTAAGATAGTTTCATCAGATATAACCTTTGTATACAGAAAGATTTCCCATAATTAGGGAATTCCATTCATTCATTCATTTATTGTAAGCATCTGAGTGCTTCCTATGGAGAGGTAGATGATGGGGGAGATACAGGTATGATCATTAAACACTAGGGGAGACTTACAAAGGGCCAGACATCTAGCCTATCAATACAGGACATACGGCAGAACAAGTCAAATATAATCCCCATCTTTACTGTATTTATAAACTGCATTCCCAGTCTCTGAAGATGAAAGCAAAGTACACTTAGGTGCTACAACAGGAGTACTAACAGAGATGGGGCAGTGTGCACAGGCAATGAACAGCAACTAAAATGTTATATGGTCCACTGTAAAGAGTCAAAAAACTAAATTTATACTCCTTTAAGTCATTGGAACAGTCTAAATAATACAGAACGTTCTCCTTATATACTATCCCCATACTGTGTTTCTATCTCCTCTAATTTTAAAAAAGATTTTATTTAAGAGAGAGAGACAGCGTGCATGTGCCCTAGCATGGGGCAGGGGGATGAGGTGCATTAGGGAAAAGGAAAGAATCTCAAGCAGACTCCTGGCTAATCAGGGAGTTCAGGGAGGAGCTTGATCTCACAACCATGAGATCATGACTTGAGCTGTAACCAAAAGCTGGACACCTAACCAACTGAGCCAACCAGGTACCCCTCTACCTTCTATAATTTTAAGGTAAGGGTTCTCAAACTTCAGTATGCATCACAATCACCTAGAGGGCTTGTTCAACTAGATTGCTGGGCCCCAACTTCAGTCTGGGATTTGTGTTAAGAATCTCCATTTCTAGCAAGTTACTAGGTTATGCTGATATAAAGTAATTATCTCTCCGTACCTTAAACCAGTGGCTTTCAAAGTGTGAAAGCCACTGGTTTAAGGTATAGAGAGATACTACCTCAGGGGCACCTGGCTGGCTCAGTTGGTAGAGCATGTGACTTTTGATTTCAGGGATGAGTACAAGACCCATGTTGGGTGTGTCGATTACATAAAAACAGAATATTAAAAAAAAAAAATCTATTCAAACACATTGTACAAACCCATACCTCTAACAGTTTTTTTTTTTTAAAGACTTTATTTATTTATTTGACAGACAGAGATCACAAGTAGGCAGAGAGGCAGGCAGAGAGAGAGAGAGAGAGGAGGAAGCAGGCTCTCCGCGGAGCACACAGCCCAATGCGGGGCTCGATCCCAGGACCCTGGGATCATGACCTGAGCCGAGGGCAGAGGCTTTAACCCACTGAGCCACCCAGGCGCCCCACTCTAACAGTTTTTAAAAATAACTGTTTAGACTAAGTCCAGCTGTGAAGTATAGAGATGACGGAAAGTCACTTTGATTCTGACAGACTTCATAAGAGTTCAGAATTTCAAACTGCTTATTAAAAAGCCTAATTTTGGGGCACCTAGGTGGCTCAATTGGTTGGGCGACTGCTGGAGTCCCCGATCGAGTCCTGCATAAGGCTCCCTGCTAGTGGGGAGTCTGCTTCTCCCTTTGACCCTCCCCACTTCCATGCTCTAATAAATAAAATCTTAAAAAAAAAAAAAGGCACCTAATTTCAGATATTATAGAATATGGTGTGCTAACTGAACTGCTTATGCCCAAAAGCACACAGTCCCTTGCTTTCTGAAAATTAAAACTGCTAATTATATTGTAAATGTTCCTTTTTTTCCCTCCAAAGATTTATTTGACAGAGAGAGAGAGAGTGTAGCAGAGGGAGAGCAAGAAGCAGACTCTCTGCTGAGCAGGGAGCTGGATGCCAGGCTTGATCCTGGGATCATGACCTGAGCTGAAGAAAGATTCTTAACAACTGAGCCTCCCAGGTGCCCAAACCCATATTGTAAATATTTTATTGACTGATCTGAGAGAGAAAGAGAGAGAGAGAGAAAAGGAGTGGGGGCAGGGAGAGAGGGAGATCCTGAGACCATGACCCAAGCTGAAGGCAGATGCCCAACTGACTGAGCCACAGCTCCCTCCCAATATTGTAAATATTCTTTTCTTTTTAAAAATTTTTTAAAGAATTTATTTATTTATTTGACAGAGAGAGATCACAAGTAGACAGAGAGGCAGCCAGAGAGAGCGGGGGGGGGTGGGGGAAGCAGGCTCCCCGCTGAGCAGAGAGCCCGATGCGGGACTCCATCCCAAGACCCTGAGATCATGACCTGAGCCGAAGGCAGCGGCTTAATCCACTGAGCCACCCAGGCGCCCCCCTAGTCTGTTAATTTTAAGGTCAAATTTGTTCTGTCTTTCAAACAATGAAACATAGGAGTATGAAGAACATACCCCTCTACAGTTCTTCTCATAGGAGTAAAGGTTTAGTTAAGGATATTTACAATATTGGGCACCTGGGTGGCTCAGTTGTTAAGCATCTGCCTTTGGCTAAGGTTATGATCCCAGGGTTCTGGGATCAAGCCCTGCATCAGGCTCCCTGCTCAGTGGGAAGCCTGCTTCTTCCTCACCCACTCCTCTTGCTTGTGTTCCCTCTCTTGCTGTGTCTCTCCCTCTGTCAGATAAATATATTTTTTTAAAAAGAATATTTATGGGGCGCCTGGGTGGCTCAGTCGGTTGGGTGCCTGCCTTCAGCTCAGGTCGTGGTCTCAGGGTCCTAGGATTGAGCCCCACACCCAGCTTCCTGCTCGGCGGGAGGCCTGCTTCTCCCTCTCCCACTCCCCCTGCTTGTGTTCCCTCTCTTACTGTGTCTCTCTGTGTCAAATAAATAAAATCTTTAAAAAAAAATTAACAGACTAAACCCTTCATTCAACACCCTATTTGTTTGCTGTTTTACTGGTGGTATATCCTGACCCCTATTCTGCCCTCCCACTTACTGCTAATTTTAGCTTTTTCTAGTCACTGGTTTTGAGCCTACCATCTCTGAAAACATCTCTTCTTGAGTTTCCAGGCTGAAAAACTGGTTACTCAATCCTCAAAAATCCTAGGAACAAAGATGCCACATTTGTGATCTGAAAACATCACCAAAGAGCTTCTAAAAATGTGGAACAAATTACATGCTTCATTTTAAATGTCTCTCTGTGTGTCCTAATTGCTACCATCTAGTTAGGCCCTTCAGCTATATTTTATAGCACTTTCCAGAAACTTTACTTGGCCAGTGCAAGAAGGTAAGACTCAAAGCCTGTTAATCTGTTGTACTCCTACAGGAAGGAGAGCTACAAAAACTGAACTCAAGAGAAAGGTTTGTCTTTATGCAATGTAATGGCATCCAGTAAATTAAAGGCAGGCCTGCTTCGCTTCTCTTTTCTTTCTTTCAAGATTTTTAAAAATTCATTTGTCAGAGACAGAGAGAGAGAGCATGCATAAGCAGAGGGAGAGGCAGGCAGGGGGAGAAGCAGGCTCCCCACTGAGCAGGGAGCCCAATGCGGGACTCCATCCCAGGACCCTGGGATCATGACCTGAGCTGAGGGCAGATGCTTACTCAAGACCTTTCTTTCTATAACATGGATCTTTCCGTTATATTTTGCACTAATCATATCTTCATTAGAATCCCTTTGGCCAGTTTACCCCACAGTTTTAAAAGGATATTAAAGCATTTTTAGAGAAGTCCCAGAAGGCTGATTAAATAAAACTGAGCATTGAAAAGATAAAAGAATCAGGAGAGTTTAGCCTAGAAAGCAAAACACAAAGAGGCAACAGTAAGTCTTCAAGAGGGCTCATCTTCAATGTTTGGAAGGGAAAGGACTGAATATTCATTCAATGTCTACTATGTATCAAATACTGTACAAATATTACTTCATTTATCCTACAAAATAACTCAGTCAAATAGCCGGAACTATCCCCATTTTACAAATGAGCAAACAAACTCACAAAACTGTTCAAGTACTAGAATAAGGATCAAAACCCAGGCTTTCTCTAACTTCAAACCTCATGCTTTAATTACTGCCTCTAGTGAAGAGATTCTCAAGGCGGGGGGCACTTTATTTAAGCAAGAGTTGATTTTGTAAAATTTCGGGTACAGTTTATAGCCCCAGACACTGTCATGTGGTTGAAGTACATGAAAGCACTCTGGGTACTTCAGATGTTCAGTAGCCTGATCTTGTTTTTCTTTTCTTCTTTAGTTCTCTATTTCTCTCCTTGGCCTCACTTTTCTTGGAGAGCTTGAAGTAGGTTGTAGTGGGAAGAAAAAAAACCGAGAAGCTTCCTAAAAATGGTTTAACCCTCAGGCCAAAGTAATTTCTAAACATCTTTTTTGAAACTAACTCCTTTAAGTGATCTTTGCTTAGGCCTCTAGAGACCTTGGGTGTCCCAAGAGTCAAGAAAGAAAAGCTAAAGTGTAAACAACACAGAGAGGTGATCCATTTGTTTTCTAGCCAGACACTTACAAAAACCGTATTTCATCCAGTGTCTCTATGCATCAGGAATTTTGTATTGTTTCATCTTGTCTTTATAACCAGGACTACCCCTATTTAACAAGTGCAAAAACCTGGGCTTAGAAAAGTTATATAACTTGCCCAAGATCACAAAACTAGTTAGTGACACAGCAGGTACTTAAACTGAGGTCACTCCTTCCATCAGTCAGAGTAAATTCAACTAATACTGTGGCATTTCTTTTAATCTATCTTTTCCTATAATTTAACTGTTCCATTTTTGGTAGGTCTTACCACTATCAGATTGTAAGCTCTAAAGGATGAGGTTTCTTTTTCTTTTTTGGTGCAAAAAATGGTTTTATTAAAGCACAGGGACAGGACCTGTGGGCAGAAAGAGCTACCAAGTATTGCTTCTTAAATGCATATCTTAGAGGAAAGAGCATGAGTTTTGAACCTGGACAGAACTGTGTTTGATTCCCAGTTCTGCTACATGCTTGGTATGTGACCTTGAGCAAGTAATTAAACCTCTCTAGTCTTCCCTTCTTACTTTTAAAAAAGAGGATAAAAAAAATTAATAAATACAAAAATGATAATATTAGAAAAGTCAGGGAAAATTATATACAAACTTTATCAACTGGATTGGCTTAACTAAAAACAGATTACCATGTACATTTCTTTTTTTTTTTAAGATTTTATTTATTTATCAGAGAGAGAGCGAACACAGGCAGACAAAATGGCAGGCAGAGGCAGAGGGAGAAGCAGGCTCCCTGCCGAGCAAGGAGCCAGATGTGGGACTCTATCCCAGGACGCTGGGATCATGACCTGAGCCGAAGGCAGCTGCTTAACCAACTGAGCCACCCAGGCGTCCTACCATGTACATTTCTTAACTAAACATTCGATAAGGGCTGCATAATCATCAAGAAAATGGTCAAGATTTTCTAAGATATCCAGACAGTGTTTTTAAGAGGGTAAGATTCAGAGGATCTCTGCTCTGCAAGGTCAGGGGTCATACCCTCCTCTTGACTCTCAATGCACTTGGTTCATACTTCTAACCACATTACTTCCTCCCTTGTTAATAATTTCTGGACCCCTTCCATCAAAAACTGGGTACCTGCCATTTTTAGTATAATGTCTCATACACAACAGGCATCTACAAATGTTTACTGAATGAAAGAAGCGTACCATTAACACCCTCAATGATTCGTGACTTTAATCACTCCCAAGTTTATAATTCTCTGCCCTATGACTTCATATGACTTTATCATCCCCAAATTTGTAATTCTCTGCCCTATATCTTTTCTGTTGGTACCCACCTTATGGAACCACAAGACCAGTAAGTTTACTACGTTTCTATAAAAAAGCTCCAATCTTTTTATTTATCAAATTACTTAACTGTTTTAAGCAAGAGCACAGACCGATCATTTCTTAATCTTTTTTTTTTTTTTAAAGATTTTATTTATTTATTTGACAGGCAGAGATCGCAAGCAGGCCGAGAGGCAGGCAGAGAGAGAGGAGGAGGAAGCAGGCTCCCCGCTGAGCAGAGAGCCCGACTCGAGGCTCGATCCCAGGACCCTGGGATTATGACCTGAGCCGAAGGCAGAGGCTTTAACCCACTGAGCCACCCAGGCACCCCTCTTAATCTTTTTTAAAGTCATGGACCCCTTTGAAAATGTGATGAGGGCGCCTGGGTGGCTGAGTGGGTTAAGCTGCTGCCTTCGGCTCAGGTCGTGATCTCAGGGTCCTGGGATCGAGTCCCGCATCGGGCTCTCTGCTCAGCAGGGAGCCTGCTTCCTCCTCTCTCTCTCTCTGCCTGCCTCTCTGCCTACTTATGATCTCTGTCAAATAAATAAAATCTTAAAAAAAAAAAAAGAAAGAAAGAAAATGTGATGAAAGCAGCAAATTAGCTCCCTAAGGAGCTAAGAAGGCAGAGGCATCTTTTCCCTAAGAAAAGATACCAACAGAATTATTTCCCAGACAATGTGGACAGAAGATAGGTATTGGTTCATAAAAATCCCCCAAAGTCTGAGTAGAGTCCTGTAAAGGGCTCAATTTTCACATTCCAGGATAGTGGCAAAACCTGTTATGATAAATTGACCATGGTCTTCTGCATCTCTTTCTCATGATACAATTTAGAGTTTAGAGCTTTTTAAGATTTATTTGTGAGAGAGCAAGAGGTGTACAAGTGAGGAGAGGGGCAGAAGGAGAGGAACAGACTCGCCACTGAGCAGGGAACCTGCAGTGGGGCTCAATTCCAAGACCCCAAGATCATGACCTGACCCGAAGGCAGATGCGTAACCAACTGAGACACCCAGGCACCCCCCCTTTTTAAAAGATAACTGTAGATTTATATGTAGTTGTCAGAAATAAAAGATTTCACATACCCTTCACCCACTTTTCTCCATGATTAACACTTTGCACGTATATAATATAATATCATAACCAGAAAATTAACATTAATACAGCGTACTGGCTTTATTCAGATTTCATCAGTTTTATACTGACTTATGTGTGCATGTTTTGTTCTATGTGGTTTAATGTCATGCAAGCACCACCACAGTCAAGAACTGCACAACAGTTCTGTTACCGGGATTCCTCATGCTAACCCTTTTATAGCCTCGGTCACTCCAGCTGTTCCTCATCCCTGGCAACAACTTATCTATTCTCCATCTCCATTATTTTGTATTTTCAAGTATGTTAAATTAATGGAATTATACATGTTTCCTTTAGAGACTGGCTCTTTCTACTCAGCATAATTCTCTTGAGAGCCATCCAAGTTGCTGCATTTACCATTTCTTTTTACTGCTAAATAATATTCCATGGTATGAATGTACCAGTTTATTCACCTATGGGAGGTGCATGGTTTGTGTTCAGTTTGGGGCTATTATGAATAAAGTTGCTGAGAACATTCATGCACAGGTTTGTGTGAGACTAAGTTTTAGTTTTTCTGGGATACATGCCCAAGAGTATAATTGCTGAATCGTATGGTAAACATATGTTTAGTTTTGTAAAAAGTTGCTTTATCAGAGAAAAATGTACGCTAACAATATTTTCTTAATCTCACTAGTATTATGTTCTATAAAAATAGTATTGTACCGTATGTATCTAGCCTTATGGGACTTGCTTTTCTGAGTAATAGTAGATTTCCAAGATTTCTCTATGTTGTTGCATGTAGCTGTAAGTTCTCATTTTCACAGCTATAGAAATATTTCATTTTGAAAAGCTCACAGTCTCCAGTCAATGGTGAAACAAGTTGCACCATTTTGTGAATAAGGTGCACCATTTTATGAATGAGGCATTCACGTACCAAAGTTTCTTTGGGCATATTCCTAGGAATGTTGCTGAATTTTAAGAAATTTGGAAGTTAACTTTCAGATGAAATGTTAAGCTGTTATCCAGAGTGGTTGTATCAATACACACTTCCACCAGCAATGTTTGAGTTCCTTCTAATTCTCATCCTCTCAAACCCGAAGTTTTGTTTGACTGAATTTCTGTTAGTACTGCAGAATTTCATTACTTTCCGGTCTCCAAAAATTTTTTTCTCATTTATCTTCATTTTCTCTTTCAGATACTTTATATTTAATGTCAGGTTGAAAAAAATAAACCCAATTGGGAGCACCTAGGTGGTGCGGTCACTGAGTGTCTGGCTCTTGATTTTGGCTCAGGTTGTAGCTGGGTCATGTGATCGATCCACAAGACCAGCTCTGTGCTCAGGGAGGAGTCTGCTTGAGATTCTTTCTCCCTCTGTCTGCCCCTCCCACTTGTGCACTAAGATAAATACATCTCTCAAAAATAAATAAATAAATGGATAAATAAATAAATAAATCCTGTTGAAATTAGTTTGGGAAATGCAAAGTCAGCATGTTATAAGTCCTATTGTCTTAACATTGTTAGCCCCCATACCACCCCATCTCCCTCCCCCTACCCCACAACTTCCCCAGGACATGGCATATTTCTCTTCTCGTTCAGATCTTCCTTGATCACCTTTAGTAAAATTTTAAGTTGACAATATGTGATCACAATATTCCTCATCTGTAATACTGAGATAAAAATTCTTCATCATGGAATGACCAAGAAGACCGAATAAGTAGCATACCTCATGGCACATGTTACATGCTCTACACAAAGGTTAAATATTATTTAATGTTATTGTTTATGATTATTCATACACATTTTGAACTGATTTTTATTGCTCATCCCAAGGCAACTGATACTACTTTTTAATTTATAATTTTTTGGATACTATTCTAAAAATGAGATTTTGTCAATTCTTTTTTTTTTTCCTTAAAGATTTTATTTATTTATCTGACGGAGAAAGAGAGACAGCAAGAGAGGGAACACAAGCAGGGGGAGTGGGAGAGGGAGAAGCAGGCTTCCCGCTGAGCAGGGAGCCTGATATGGGGATCGATCCCAGGACCCCTAGGATCATGACCCGAGCTGAAGGCAGACACCTAACCACTGAGCTACCCAGGTACCCCTTATTTCTTTTCTAATTGGCTACTGCTCATGTATCAGACACGTACTGATTTGTACATCTTTATTTTGTAATCAGCTGCAACTCTGATGACTTTCTTATGTAAACAACAACACTGCTGAAATAGTGATAACCTCTGCCTATCTATCCTACTATTTATACTTATATTTGGTCTAGAATTCTTTGCAACTAATTCCACTTTCTGATTTTAATAGATTTTGCTAGCCCCTATAAATGAAATGAAATAGATATTTCTCTAACATATTGTGCATCAAAAAAAGGACTTAAGTATCTTGAAGTTTCAACAGACTGTCTTTAATACCCAATGACTGCTTTTGAAAGACAGGTTTCTAAGTATATTTTCAAGATCTTTTTTTTTTTTTTTTAAGGATTTTATTTATTTATTTGAGAGAGAGAGAGCATGAGCGAGGAGGTCAGAGGGAGAAGCAGACTCCCCATGGAGCTGGGAGCCCGATGCGGGACTCGATCCCGGGACTCCGGGATCATGACCTGAGCCGAAGGCAGTCGTCCAACCAACTGAGCCACCCAGGCGTCCCTATTTTCAAGATCTTATGGGAATTGTTAATGTATACAAAATGTTTACTTACTCCTGAGTCATTTACACAAATTTATATTTCCCTAATTGTACAAAGTAAAAAAAGAACAGTGATATATATACATACAAACACTGTATGTTTATTACACAAATAAGTAACACAAGATAAATTATTTTTGTTTTAGAAAACAAGTATGGGTAGACTGAGTCCTTGCACATCTGCGAATGCATTTAATTGTCATCACAGCTGAGTATCAATTTGGCTAACACAGAACTCTATATTCAAAATGTAAATCTTTCAGAACTGTGTTGTTTTTCCATCATGCAATGAAGATGAATATTCGTTCATCAAATATTTAGCAAGAGTCCATTCTGTGCAGCATGCTTCAAGGAATAGGAGATAGAGCAGTGAACAAAGCAGACAAAAGATCCCTGCCCTGGTAGAGCTGACATTCTAGCTGTTGAAGGAGGAGCGGTTAACAAATACACACATAACTACAATATGTATAGTACATCAAATGCTCATTAAGTGCAAAATAAAGTAGGGGGGGCAGCTGAGGCGCTCAGTCAGTAAAGCATACGACTCCTGATCTCACGGTTTCTAAGTCTGAGCACCACATTGGGAAGAGAGATTACTCAAAAATAAAATCTTCAAAGAAAATAAAGCAAGGTTGGGAAAGGGGCATGAAGGGGTATGTGGCTGCTGAAGAAAGAGCAGTCTGGGTCTTGAGGCTTCTTTTTGGAAATGAGCAGAGGTACCTGAGGAGAGTCAGTTGCAAGAGCTAGGCTCTGCTCTCTGGCTTTCCTTCTTCTTCTTCTGGCCTTATTATCTTTACTAACCTGTTAGCTAACACTCCAATGCGCTCAAATAAATGGTAGCATTTTGTCTAAGTAGTACAAAATATTTTTTTTAAGATTGTATTTATTAATTTGACTGACAGAGACCACAAGTAGGCAGAGAGGCTGGCAGAGAGAGAGGAGGAAGCCGAGCAGAGAGCCCGATGCGGGGCTCAATCCCAGGACCCTAGGATCATGACCTGAGCCAAAGGCAGAGGCTCTAACCCACTGGGCCACCCAGGTGCCCCTATAAAATATTTCTGAAGTACAATTTGTTGCAGGTACTGTATATTGTAGGAGGTGGGGTAGATGGGGAAGCTTAAGTGTATGGATCCAGATTCAGGCACGCTTTAAATCCTAGTTATGCTGTTTACTAATTTTGTTACTGAAGGCAAATTATTTAATTTCTGGGTACCTTGATTTCCTCATCTGTAAAAATGAGGATAAGAGTAACTTCCTCACAGGGGTGCTTCAGTGGCTCAATCACTTAAGCGTCTGCCTTCAGCTCAGGTCATGATCCCAGGGTCCTGGGATTGAGTCCCAACATTGGGCTCCCTCTCCCCGCCGCTCCCCGTTTGTGTGCTGTCAAATAGATAAAATCTTAAAAAAAAAAAAAGTAACTTCATAATATTGTCACAAAGACTAAATATTTGACTTAAAGTGCCCAGACTAGTGCCTGGCACAATTAAGAACACTTATTTTTCTTACACATATCCCTACCAGAGGGTTTTTTTTTTTAAAGACTTTATTTATTTATTTGAGAGAGAGAGAAAGGAGAGCTAGACATAGAGAGAGCATGAGCTGAGGGGAGGGACAGAGGGAGAGGGAGGAGCAGATTATCTGTTCACTGAACAGGCAGCCCAATACAGGGCTGGATCCCAGAATCCCAGAATCATGACCTGAGCTGAAGGCAGGTGCATAACTGACTAAGGCACCCAGGCACCTCTTTATCAGAGTTTAAATACTATTATTCTGTCTTCTCATGGTCTTACTTTCTCACAGTGGGTTGACTTCACTACAACCCCTTTTCCAGATCATTAAAAAATACATTAAGAGCCAGGTCCAATATATATCAAACTTAACCACACTAGGAAGCATCCATATACCCCAAGTCTGTTTTCTCAATGAGCTAACATTACTTCAGCCCTAATTCTCCAATTCAAATTTGATTTTATTAAAAAAACCAAGCACAACAATAAACACCAAAGAGCCCAAGTTAAGAAATATTAAATAGCACTCTCTTGTAACAGAATTTTAGCAGTAAGAGTAGAGTGAAAATTTTAAGTAACTTTTTCCCCCCAAAGATTTTATTTATTCATTTGACAGACAGAGATCACAAGTAAGCAGAGAGGCAGGCAGAGAGAGAGGGAAAGCAGGCTCCCTGCTGAGCAGAGAGTCCAATGCGGGGCTTGATCCCAGGACCCTGAGATCATGACCTGAACTGAAGGCAGAGGCTTAACCCACTGAGCCACCCAGGTGTCCCTAAGTAACTTTTTTTTTTTTTTAAGATTTTTATTTATTTATTTGACAGATGGAGATCACAAGCAGGCAGAGAGAGAGGAGGAAGCAGGCTTCGCGCTGAGCAGAGAGCCCGATGCGGGGCTTGATCCCAGGACCTTGGGATCATGACCTGAGCCAAAGGCAAAGGCTTTAATCCACTGAGCCAACCAGGCGCCCCCCCCAAGTAACTTTTTAACAAAGATTTTTATTTTTCAGTAATCTCTACACCCAATATGGGCTCCAACTTACAACCCCAAGATCAAGAGTCACGTTCTACCGACTGGGCCAGCCAGAGGCCCCTTCTAAGTAACTTTTAAGAATCAACAGTTTTTGATTATTCTAAGAAACCACCTTTTCTTGAAAGACACTGTACTAGGCACTTGGTGTGGTCAGAAAGGAAAAAAAAATACTTTGTTTTCTTTCTTTTTCTTTTTTTAAAGATTTTATTTGTCAGAGAGAGAGCACACGCAAGGACAAGAGGTAGGCAGAGGCAGAAGGAGGCTCCCAGCTGAGCAAGGAGCCAGATGCTGGACTTGATCTCAGGACCCTGGGATCGAGACCTGAGGCAAAGGGGGATGCTTAACTGACTGAGCCACTCAGGCATCCCCAAAACACCAAGTTTTCATACCTTATTCAGTACCATGGATTTACAACTAGAAGAAAATGGGTGATAAGTTATCTGATTATGGCCAAAGGAACAGTGTTAGTACTTCTACATGACATTTAATTTTCTCAATTCACCATCCCACTTTCCAGATAAGGTTACTGAGGTTCAGAAAACTTCCTAAGAGTAGGTAACTAATTAAGGGTCAGAATTTCAAACCTAAGTCAACACCTCTTTAAGTTCTAAAGTTTGTTATTCTTACTCATTTAACCTGGACTGCTTAAAGACTAGAGGAAATAAAAATCAGACTACCAAGTCAACCTTTAGCATTCAGCCTGCCACTCCTAAGTCTGCATGTACTTGCTTTCAGGTTCAAACACCTGGTGTTTGCTATAAGCAAGGCAACATGGAAGGGGTGGAAAAAAAAGACATCCTGGTCTTCAAAATTGCCAGAAGAACACAATGAACAGCAATGTTTCGAACAATCTGACTGTGTTACAGAAGAGCAATTGAAAATGTAAGCAGTTTATCCAAATGTTGTTATTCTTGACCACAGCGAACTTTGTTTATTGCCGGTTAAAAAGTGAAGACCCCTTACCAATGTAGGAAAACAGAGAACAAAGGGGAGGGAAATGGTATTTTCATAACGCTCTGTCCATTTTATCAGTCCGACTACTCTTTTAGAGTTGAAGGCTGCAACTTTTTACTTACTTATAAAATTCAGGTCTCATAATACTTATTAAAACAACGTTTTAACTAGAAGTGAGGGCAAAACAGATGCCTTTAGGGAGAAATCAGAGAGACTAGGTGATTGGCCAGTGCAGAGCAGGAAAGGAACGTTAGTCTACAGACTGAGAACAAAGACTACTTTTCCTAATCTATTTCACTACTGAAGCAAAAAGAAATAAAACAAGACCAAGCCTTTCGTGCACAAGCATCTTTCAACTTCTCTCAGTTTTTGTCCATCTTAGGGAATGTCTTGCAAACCACCCTTTACCCTCCTACCCCATTTCACTGTCTCTAGGATTATTTTTAACCTGATGACCACCACCTTGTAAAATAACGGGGTCCAACCTTCCAGCTCTATAGCAATTATCATTTTATCTGCTGAAGTCGGAAATCTGATTCGGAAAACCTCAAGCTTCGATTCCCACAGGTTGCTCCTGCCTCCGAGCAACTTAAGCTCTTGTTACGGCTAAGCCCGACTCAGCCCCAGCGAGCGCGGTGCGCTGGACAGGGCACTCAGCCTCACCCCATTTCACCTCGGCCCTCCCTCCTACAGTCCCTCCCCGGCTCGGGCTGTCTTCACCCCCTACACCCTCAGTAGAGGCGTCTACTGCCACCCGCAATGAAGAAAGCCTTCCCTTTGGGGGTAGGGGGAGATAAAGGTTCATTTCTGGAAGCATCTGAACACTCGGAGCGCAGGGCAGCTGCAAGAAGTGGGAGGGGGAAGGGTCGGCAAAGGGGCGGGGAGCGCAGCGCTATCCATCAAGATCTTTGCGCTAAGAGATCGCGAGTCCCCTTCGGGCCTCCACTGCAGCCTAGAAATTCTCCCTCGCACCGAGGGCCGGGATGGGAGTCTGGAATGCAGGATCTCCAGGATGAGAATGAGAGAAGGGGAGTTCACGACTGCCTTGGCCCCGAGGGGGCGGGAAGCGGGCGGAACAAAGCCACTGCTGCCCATGCCCCCGGGTGGCCAGGCGACCCAGAGGGACGCGGGAGGCCCGCTTACCTGCCGTCAGTAGCTGCATGGCGTGAGTGAAGGACGGGTCGAGCGAGTCCTTCTCGGCCATGAGTTCGGGCAGGTACTTGTTCTCCGGCTCCATCTTGACGGAGGCAGTGGCTGAGGGGGGCAGCAGCGGGGTCGGTGCTGGACCGCCCACTGTCGCGTCGGGACCCGTGGCCGAGGGCGGCAGCAGCGGTGGTGGCTGCGTGGCGGGCGAGGCCCGGGCGCCCCCCCGGGACCCCCCTCCGCCTCCCCGGGACCGGTGAGGCAGCGGTGGCTGCCGAGACGGCGCCTGACGCACCGAGGGGTGGGCACCGGAGGGGTCCATGGAGCCGCTACGGCCCGAGGACCGGCTCATGCGCGCGGCGGGGTCGTCCCGGCGCTGCATTGGGGCGGATGTGCGATCGAGGGATCGAGGAAGCGACGCGGCAGCGGCAGAGGCCCAAGCGGCGGTTGGCGGGGGTGGGAGAGCGGGAGCGACAGCGACCGAAGCCGACCCGAGCGACCCAGCGAAAGAGAGCACCGGAAATGAGGCGGCGCGCGTGCGCAGCCAGCCACCGGCACCGCCCTTGGGTCTCTCCGTGGAGAACAAAGTCTCCAGTCGGGCCACGGCGCCTGCGCACGGCCGCGGAGCCCGAAGAAGTCGCCTACCCGCTCCCCTTTTCCCTTCGAGCCCGCCGGGCCAGAGTCTTGTGCGCGTGCGCGAGTGGCCGCGGGCTTCGTTCGTTTTCTTTTCCACGTGACTCGGCGCTAGCGGGACACGTGTCTCCTCCCCCTCTGGCCGAGTGCGCGGAGGGGCGGGGGCTGTGGAATGTCTTTGTCTGCGCGCGGGCCCGCGGAGTGTGGGGCGGGAGACCTGTTACTCGCGGGGCCACGCCCCCGCCAACGGCTAGGACGAGGAAGGGGGGCTGTGCTCAATGGGGTTCGGGTGGGAGTAAAGCGAGGTGGAGAGGAGGGTCACTGAAGTGTGGAAATAAACCAGAGTGTGGGTCGCGGGAGGGCGGTCTGGGCAGGAAGCGAGGAGAGACTGCCTGAACGGGGAAGAGAAAGAGGGCACGGGGGAAACTAGGGGTGAAGGAGGGACTACTAAGGGAGAGTCTGACTCAGGGATGAGGGGGTGGAGATGGGGAAGGGAAGCTTGGAGGGAGAAGTTGAGGAAGGACGGGTCAGCGGTAAAACTGAAGGCTATTGGAGGACTTGAGCTAAGAGGGAAGGTTTAGATCGGAGACTGAAATCTAACGAGGAAAAGGGCGCCCGACCGAAGCAGGGAACCCCAGAAGTCCTATCCCACGGTTTCCAATATAGTAGGCTCTAAAAGGTTAGCC
This sequence comes from Mustela nigripes, assembly GCF_022355385.1. Lineage (NCBI taxonomy): Eukaryota > Metazoa > Chordata > Mammalia > Carnivora > Mustelidae > Mustela > Mustela nigripes. Next base: position 23,726,145 of record NC_081570.1, on the reverse strand, counting down.
ATTGTTGGTCCGAGAAGTCGTTTTAAAAGACGAAGCATTTGAGCTCTTCGCACAAACTGCTGCTCTCTGCTGACTTAAGTATTTTTTGCGCAAAAAAGTGAGGACGAGGCCAGGTCTTTAATCCGTGATGGTTATATCACTAGCATGGCTCCTACTGATATGAGTATTAATCCCCCTGCCTCTTTTGGACCCCTCACAATGGATCATTCCAGACTTGCTCAAAGGGGCAGAGCCTCACCGCTCCTCTCAAGGCCGGGGTATATAGTGAGTAGTCTCCCACAGCAGTCTCCTCTTCCCCGGGGTGCTATATGCAAATGAGCCTAGGTCTCTACTCCCATAAACTCTCGGAAACCTGGTGCTTTCTCTAACCTTTCTTAACCTCCACAGATTTGTGCTTCCCCCATTCAAAGCCTCCGCATTCCTTTTTCTTTGGAATCGTTTCCCCAACTAAACCCATGGTTTTCAAAACCATTTCTGGACACTGTCTTCTATGTGGGCTGGAAACTTGATTTTTTAATCCGAAATTTAGAAGCCTTCAAACTAGGGAACATTTAAGGCCTGGATACCTTCTTATACCTTCTTGGGGTGGGGAAAAGAAATTACCCACAGAGTATTGTACAAAAATAAATAAATAAATAGGGGCGCCTGGGTGGCTCAGTGGGTTAAAGCTTCTGTCTTGGCTCAGGTCATGATCCCAGGGTCCTGGGATCGAGCCCCAAATTGGTCTCTCTGCTCAGCAGGGAGCCTGCTTCCCTTTCTCTCTCTCTGCCTGCTTGTGATCTCTGTCAAATAAAATCTTATATATATATATATATATATATATATATATATATACACACACACACCTTTAATACTTGACTTTGAAGTCACATAGTTTATAAGTAGGAATTTTTTTTTGAGTAATTGTAATGAAGAATGTAATGTGACCAGTGCCAAAAGAAGGGTGACTATTATGTGCAATTGGAGTTCAAGGCAGAAGATAGATTTCGGCCAGGGGAGAATGAGTTCCAGGCAAAGGGAAGTGTGAATAAATGAGCATTCAAGATGAGAATGTCAGAGGTGCATTTAAGGAATGGGAGTAATCCAGTTGCAGACCGTGAAAAAATACGGGGGTCGAGAGAGCAAATGCATAGAGGACGGGAAAGGGGGCAAGGTGGATTTATAGCTCTCAGGCAACTCATTTCTGCTGCTGTCCTTGAAAATCCTCTTTGGGTGGGAGTGGTGTTACAAATGGCTGAACTGTCCTTGCTCTGTAATGAGAGGCCCAGATGGAGGTACCTTGAGCTGAGGCTAATAAAACTTTGATAAAGAAGTGTCTGAGAAGGAGCTGGGTAGTACTATCTGTTGAGTTTCTGGACTAGAATCACCAGTCCTTCTGGATGAATGCGAAACCTTTACTTACTTGGAAAGGGTGGGGTTGAAGGGAGGTTTGAGCTCTTCTTCCTGGTGAGACACACTAAAGGTAATCTTTGAGGCAACGGATTGTGACGCTTTGGTTTACTAACCGAGTAAGAGAAGCAGCAGCCTTCCATTGGGGTGGAGGTGGGCCTGGCCCCAGGGAGTTCCCTGAGGGTTAGAAGATTAATTACTGTTCTGAAAGCCCAGAGGTCTGGAGCTCGTTTTGTGTTGGGCACGGTATCACACGGTTCACCTGAAGGTATTAACAGTATATAGCCTTGCAAAAGGCCTGACTTTGGAGTGAGGCAGGCAGACAAGCCAGCAATGGCTTGTCCTCACTGTGTGTCATTAGCAAAAGCACAACCTGTCTGAGCCTTAGTTCCCTCCTCCATAAAGTGGAGGTAATGACTTCTACCTTGCAGAATTGGTGTAAACAAATACAGGCGTAAACCTCATGACAGTAGAACCTACAAGCAAAAGGAAAATTACTATCATGCCTTCTGGTGTCCATTGAAGAGTTCAGGGTACTTCATCTTGCTTGTGGGTTTGAAAGGCCTGCTGTCTAATCTGTCTCATTCTCACTGACTGTAACTAGACTTTGTTTTGAAGGGACGGTTTTTTGTTTGTTTGTTTTTTCCGAAAACTTCCCCACTGAGCAAGGAGCCCGATGTTGAACTCGATCCTAGGACCCTGGGATCATGATCTGAGCTGAAGGCTGCCTGAGCCACCCAGGCATCCCTCTGTCCATGATTCTGGAATGTAGACCTCTATCCCAAAAGTAACTTTTACCCGATTTCCTCGCATAATCCTGTTACTATGGTGTAGGATGTAGGAACAATTGAGAGCATAGTGATTCAGATGGAGTTGGGCTCTTCTGACCTGCTGGATGCCGGAGCACATTTCTTCTCTTTTTTTTTTTTTTTTTAAAGATTTTATTTATTTATTTGACAGAGAGAAATCACAAGTAGATGGAGAAGCAGGCAGAGAGAGAGAGAGAGAGAGGGAAGCAGGCTCCCTGCTGAGCAGAAAGCCCGATGCGGGACTCGATCCCAGGACCCTGAGATCATGACCTGAGCCGAAGGCAGCGGCTTAACCCACTGAGCCACCCAGGCGCCCTCTTCTCTTTTTTTTTTTTTTTAATTTTTAATTTTTTTAAATTTATTTTCAGCGTATCAGTATTCATTGTTTTTGCACCACACCCAGTGCTCTGTGCAATCCGTGCCCTCCAATACCCATCACCTGGTTCCCCCAACCTCCCACCCCCCGCCCCTTCAAAACCCTCAGGTTGTTTTTCAGAGTCCATAGTCTCTCATGGTTCACTTCCCCTTCCAATTTCCCTCAACTCCCTTCTCCTCTCCATCTCCCCTTGCCCTCCATGCTATTTGTTATGCTCCACAAATAAGTGAAAGAATATGATAATTGACTCTCTCTGTTTGACTTATTTCAAGCAGACTTGACTTAATTCACTCAGCATAATCTCTTCCAGTCCTGTCCATGTTGCTACAAAAGTTGGGTATTCATCCTCTCTGATGGAGGCGTAATACTCCATATTGTATATGGACCATATCTTCCTTATCCATTCGTCCATTGAAGGGCATCTTGGTTCTTTCCACAGTTTGGCAACCGTGGCCATTGCTGCTATAAACATTGGGGTACAGATGGCACTTCTTTTCACTACATCTGTATCTTTTGGGTAAATACCCAGTAGTGCAATTGCAGGGTCATAGGGAAGCTCTATTTTTAATTTCTTGAGGAATCTCCACACTGTTCCGGAGCACATTTCTTACCCTTACTTAGCCTCTCCTTCCTCCTCTTTGATAAAATCAAGTGGAAACAATACCTTCCTCTAGGCTGTGAGGATTAAAGCGCTCAGCATCCTGATGGCAATTAGTAGGTGCTTGAGAGGTGATGGCGACCATTGTTATTATTACTACACACATTTATTGAGTATCTTATTGTAGACTTTCACTTTCATGTGAGTCCCTAATCGACTAATAGTGAGACCTAATGGTCTGGGAAAGATGGAAGTTTGTAGCTGCCTGACCTGTGTGACCTCTACCAATGGGAGATGCACACGCCCTGTCTACCTCTCCTGCTTTGCAGCCATTTTCTGAGAGAAGGGCTCCAGCTCTGAACAGGAGAGTTTCTCTTCCAAAAGTGTAATTCATCTATTCAGTCTTAAACACTTACTTGATGCCAAACATGTGGAAGGTGGAGAGGAGAGAGTCCAAGATTCAATGTTTCAATTTTTTTTCTGAGTTTTTTGTTTTAATATAAAAATATATACTTCTGGGACACCTGCTTGGCTCAGTCGAGTAGGGGATTTGACTCTTGATCTCAGGGTTGTGAGTTCGAACCCCACGCTGGGTGTAGAGCTCACTTAAAAATAAAATCGTGTGTGTGTGTGTGTGTGTGTGTGTCTAGTTTTAAGAAAAATCCAGGGACGCCTGGGTGGCTCAGTGCGTTAAGCCTCTGCCTTCAGCACAGGTCATGATCCTAGGGTCCTGGAATCGAGCCCCAAATTGGGCTCTCTGCTCAGCAGGGAGCCTGCTTCCCTTCCTCTCTCTGCCTGCCTCTCTGCCTACTTGTGATCTCTGTCAAATAAATAAATAAAATCTTTTAAAAAAAGGAAAAAGAAAAGTCCATAAGATTAGGCATAAAGTGAAATTCCCCCCAAATCTTGCCCATGCACTTGACTGCCCCTCTCCAACACTTTACTCAGTGGTTACTTGCATAGCTTTCTAGACATTTTAATACACCTATATGCAAATCTATCTTTTTTGTTTTAAACACAAATTGCAGCATTCTATATGAACAGTTTGGTACTTTTTTTTTTTTAAAGATTTTATTTATTTATTTGACAGAGAGAGATCACGAATAGGCAGAGAGGCAGGCAGGCAGAGAGAGAGAGAGGAGGAAGCAGGCTCCCTGCTGAGCAGAGAGCCCGATGCGGGACTCGATCCCAGGACCCTGAGATCATGACCTGAGCCGAAGGCAGCGGCTTAACCCACTGAGCCACCCAGGCGCCCCGGTACTTGTTTTTAATGAAATATTCTGGTCATTTTTCCTTCTCAGGAAATCTACTTCATTTTCTCATGGCTGCCTAGAATTCCATCAGCTACCTCTTAACCAATTCACTTCTGATAGAAATGTAGGTCTCTTGGGACGCCTGGGTGGCTCAGTTGGTTAAGCAGCTGCCTTTGGCTCAGGTCATGATCCCAGCGTCCTGGGATCGAGTCCCGCATTGGGCTCCTTGCTTGGTGGGGAGCCTGCTTCTCCCTCTGCCTCTGCCTGCCATTCTGTCCGCCTGTGCTTGCTCTCTCTCTCTGACAAATAAATAAATAAAATCTTAAAAAAAAAAAAAAAAGAAATGTAGGTCTGACGCCTATATTTGGAAATGTAAGGGTCATTTCCCCTTTTCAGTATGGCAAATCGCAATGCAATGAGCATTATTGAACAACCTTTTTGTGCACTCGTATCCGTGTATCTATAGGTTAATTCTAGACCTGGTACAGAAAGACTGAGCCATGCAGCAGGAGAGGCAGCAGTCTCTTCTCCCTTCTCCTCAATCAATTCTGGGTACCATCCTCCCACAATTTTAGTCTTTGCCAATGTAGTAGATGAAAATGCCATGAGATTGAACATTGAATAAGAGTCCATGTCCTCAAGGAGCTCTCAGCTGAGTGAAGGAGACAGATATATAAGTGAGTTACCATGAGTTACCATGTAGACTGAAAAGTGCTATAGTAGAGGATTACAAAGAGTGTAGGAATGCACAGGAAAGAGTGATGAGCCAACTAGGAGCATGAATTAAGGAAGTTGGATCTTTGGGACGTTTTCAGGTGGAGTACGAGCAAGGCATTTACATGTTGGGAATTCAAAATGAATGAGTGTTGGTTGTTCAGCAGAATTTGGTCTCTGTACCTATTCTCCATTTTCCATGTTCATGATTCTGTTTTTCTCTTCTTTTCTTTAAGGGAGAAGCGGGCTCCCCACTAAGCAAGGAGCCCGATGTTGGGCTCAATCCCAGGACCTGGGATCATGATCTGAGCTGAAGGCTGACACCCAGCTGCCTGAGCCACCCAGGTGTCCCTATGTCCATGATTCTGAAATATAGACTTTTAGCCCAAACTTCTGAGTTCCAAGTATAGATGGTCAGTTGCACCCCATTACATCCCTGTGTAACGCCACGTGTCTGCAATAGAATTTGAACTTCTACCCTTAGCAGCTCTGCTTCAGGCCCAGATGACTTAACATAGCTCAGGCCTTGGGAAAAGCTCCTTTTCCAGTACCCAGGCCTTCTCCAGCACCTCAAGCAAAATTTAAGGGCCAGCACACTGTAAGGAGGCATTCCTTCTCAAGGCCATGCTCCTTGCTTGCCTCACTCTAGTCCCAAGGTGCTCTTAGCATTCCCACAGAAGCTACCTTTGGTAGTGACAGTGGGGATAGAGCAGGGTTGGTGTGTCCAGTAACTTAACTCACTGCTTTGTCTGACAGCCACTTGTGGAAAGCCCCTAGAAGTGTCCCAGAAATACTTAAAGGGGACTTTACAGGGCCAACAACAGGAACTCAGGATGATGATTTGTGTTCATGTGGTTTTGTTTGAGTCCATAGGCTTACAAGGCCTACATGATATTTAGGTTATAATCATCTTTTTTTTTTTTTTTCTGCCTGTCTCTCCCAATCAGAAGGTAAGTGGCTTATGGGCAGGAAACAGTTCTGTCTTTGTATATACAGACAGGTATTGGAACAGAGTAGGTATCCGATAACTGTATGCTGACCAAGTAAATATCTGCAAAATAATTAAACTCCCATTCTCTCCCTTGCCTTCACCACCAACCTACTCTTCCCCAGTGTCCTCAGTCTCAGGGAACAGCTCCCCTACCTCACAGCACAGTTGGAAATCTGGGAGTCATCTTCAACTGCACTCCACTCCCTCCCTCCCTACTGCCATATACAATCCATGCCTAAATCCTGTTTTTTCCTGCATAAATATTATAAATCCCATGCATGTTTTTCTATCTCCACCACCTCTACCTCCATCTGAGGTGCTGTAATCCTCGCTTGAACTTCTGCCACCTCTGGACTGGTCCACTACTACTGTTACAACAAATACTACTACTGTTTCTCCTCCCCCTTGTCCTGCTCCTCCTTCTCCTACTTCTATTCCTATTCCCACATCCTTTATTCTCTACCCAAAAGCAAGCATATTTTCTTTTTCTTTCTTTTTTTTTTAAGATTTTATTTATTTGACACAGAGAGATCACAAGTAGGCAGAGAGGCAGGCAGAGAGAGAGAGAGGAGGAAGCAGGCTCCCGGCTGAGCAGAGAGCACGATGTGGGACTCGATCCCAGGACCCTGAGATCATGACCTGAGCCGAAGGCAGCGGCCCAACCCACTGAGCCACCCAGGCGCCCTTGCGAGCATATTTTCAAAATGCAGATTTGTGTCTGCCTGTCTGTCTCTCTCTCACACACATGCACACGTACACACACCGTGTTAAACCTTTTCAGTGACTTCCCATTGCCCTCAGGATTACAGACCAGAGCTCTTAACACCCCTGACTCCGCCCTGCCCTGATGGCTAGCCCCGCCTGGCTTTCTTGCTTTTCTCCTCCTCAGTTCCTGCTTGCAGCAGCCCTGGCCTTTTTCACTTCCTCAAAGAAGCCAGATTCCTCCAGATTCTCCAGATTGAACACTTTTCTGGTTCCTTACCCTAAAATTCTGATCACTGCTCTCCTGCCCCCAACCCAGCCCCTCCCTTCCGCACCGCCTCTTTCCCTTAGATACTGTATACTGTAATTTCAGATATATGAAAATGTCACTTCTTCTTTTTTCTTTTTCTTGTTTAAAAGAGTTTATTTTTAATTTCTCTCTACACCCAATGTGGGGCTTGAACTCACAACCCCCAAGATTAAGAGTCACATGCTTTACTGACTGAGCCAGCCAGGCGCCCTAAAAATGTCACTTCTTTAGGGAGGCCTTCCCAGATCCCCAGAACAGGTCAGATTAGCTCTTGTTGTTTTATGTTTTCATGGCTTATTCCTAAAACCTATCACATTTTACTTTATTTTTATTTTTTAAAAAGATTTTATTTATTTGACAGAAACAGAGAGAGCACAAGCAGGGGGAGCGGCAGGCAGAGGGAGTGGGAGAAGCAGGCTGCCTGTGCAAAATGGGACTCGATCCCAGGACCCAATTTGAAGTCAGACGTTTAACCAACTGAGCTATCCAGGCATCCCACCTATCACATTTTGAATTTACTTTGGGTTATTGTTTGAGTAACATCTACCTCTGCCATTTGAATGGAAGCCCACGAGGGCGGGAACTTTGCCTGTGGTGTTTAAGGTTATGTCTCCAGCCCCCAGCAGAGTTCTGGGCTAGATTGTCTGATTAATGAAGATTTGTTGGCTCAATTAATAGAAATAGGAACAGCACATACAGAGACATTAAAGCATTACAAAACTTGGCATGGGTCCCTGGTTTGGCAAGTCATGTCATATGACTTAGACTGGGGGAGGGGAAGTGCACATGGAAAAAGTCTGGCAGAAGATGAGGTTTCAGCGGTAGTCCGTGTCTGGAAGCTGAAGGGAGGAAATAGAATGCCCATGGGGAGCAGTGAGGTGACCACAGATCTAGAGTAGAGAAGGAGACCAGTGACTCACAGGCCAGATTTGACCTGTGTATACTTTCTTTTTTTTTTTAAAGATTTTATTTATTGGGGCACCTGGGTGGCTCAGTGGGTTAAAGCCTCTGCTTTCAGCTCGGGTCATGATCCCAGGGTCCTGGGATCGAGCCCCACGTCGGGCTCTCTGCTCAGCAGAGAACCTGCTTCCTCCTCTCTCTCTCTCTCTCTCTCTCTGCCTGCTTCTCTGCCTACTTGAGACTTCTGTCTGTCAAATAAA